>NC_136981.1:12967715-13145215 GCF_032717465.1 Coenobita brevimanus
GTTTGAAAGGAATGAGAGAGTGTTTTTGATTGGAGATATGAATGGAAGAGTAGAGAATGTGAAGTGGATGGAGCAGTTGGTGAGTGGGGTGTGCTTGCAGAGATACATGAGAATGGAAGTGCTTTAGTTGACATTTGTGCCGGGAGGGGGTTGGTGATAGCTAATATCCTCTTCATGCAGAAAATGATCCACAGGTATGTATGGTGAGTGATGAGAAGGGTGGGTGGTGAACTGAATAAACAGAAGGCAATGATTGAATATATGTGTGTGGATGAAGGGATGAGAAGGTGTGTAATGGATGCAAGAGTACATAGAGGTTGGGGGAGTCTACTTTCGGACCACCACTTGGTGGTGGTCAGAATTAAATTCCAAATAAAAATGGACAAATAGGAGAAGGGAAGGACAGGAGGAAGTAGTACATACAAGGAGGGTGGAAAAGTTACAAGAGGATGGCAAAAAGGCAGAATATAAAATGGAAGTGGAGGAGCAATTGGGTAAATATACTGTAGATTGGAGCAGATGAGGGATGTGTGTGCAAGATATTCACAGAAAAAATCTGTGCAGCATGTGAGGTGGTGTGTGGGGTGAAGAGATCACGAAAGGGAGTGCAGGGAACAGCATGGTGGACAGAAGAGGTGAGAGAGGCTGTGGCACAAAAGAAAGCATATAGTGAGTAGATGAGAAACAGGGGTGTGGAAGAAGTCGAGAGATGGAAGAATGAGTTATATGTAGAGAGGAAGAGAGAGCTGAAAAGATTAGTAAGAGAGAGTAAGAAGAGAGTGGATGAGGAATTTGGAAGGAACTTGAGTGTAAACTGGAGGGAATGTAAGAAAATGTTCTGGAAAGAAGTAATGAAAGTTAGACAGGGTGCCAAAGAGGTTAGCTGGGGTATGAAAAATAAAAATCGAAGATTATTAGTGGAGAAAGGAGAAAAAATGAGCAGATGGAGAGAACATTTTAAGGAACTGTTGAACATAGAGAATGAAAGTAAGGCAAGTATAAGTGGCTAGGGAATGGCTGGGAGAAGGAGGGATTTGAGAAGACAGGAAGAAATCAGTAGGATAGAAGTTGTGGAAGCCATGAAGAAAGTCAAAATGGGGAAAGCCCCAGGAATTGATGAAATGTGTGGTGAAATGCTGAAGCATGGGGGAGAGATAGTAGTAGAATGGATGTGGAAGATGTGCAGCTTGGCCTGGGAGGAAGGTAGAGTCCCGGAGGATTGGAAGTCAGATATAATCAATCCCCTGTACAAAGGAAAAAGGGAAAAACAAGTGGTAATCATCGGGGCATTTGTCTTCTTAGTGTAATAGGAAAAGTATATGGCAGGATACTTATTGACAGAGTTAAGGAAAGAACAGTGTTAATAGTTGAAGAAGAACAGGGAGGTTTTAGAAAGGGAAAAGATTGTGTAGATCAGATATTCGTTCTTATATCTTTAGTGGAAAAATTTCTAGAGAAAGGAAAAAAGTTGTATGCGGCCTTCATGGATTTGGAGAAAGCATATGACAGGGTGGATAGACAAAGATTGTGGAAAGTATTAAGAATACATGGAGTAGATGGGAAGTTGCTGAAGGCCGTGAAGAGTATGTATCAGGGTGCTAAGGCAGCAGTGCATGTAGATAGTTAACTGAGTGAATTTTTCTATTTGAAGGTTGTATTGAAACAAGGTTGTGTCATGTCGCCATGGTTGTTCAATCTGTTTTTTTTTTTTTTTTTTTTTAATGCGAGGAAGAAGGAACCAAAGGCCATGAGCCAGCAGTAACAGTTCCCTCCAAGAGAAAAACAAAATACAATAGAGAGCCAAATTCAAGATCCGATCATTTTGAGATGCCTGGACACACTACGTTTGAAAGACTGGAGATCATAGGCAGAAGGAAATACAGACAGAGGGAGACAGTTCCAGAGCTGACCTGTTGCATAAATGAAAGACTGAGAGTAACGGTTAACTCTTGCATTAGAGAGTTGGACAGAAAAGGGATGAGAGTTTGCTGCCAGACGGGTGCTACGCGCCCGTCGTAGAGGTGGAGGAATGCAAGCAGACAGTTCAGAGGAGCAGTGACCATTAAAGTAGTGATAGAAAAGAGATAAAGATGCAACAGTGCGGCGAAGAGACAGAGGTTGAAGGGAGTCAGTAAGAGGAGGAGAGTTAATGAGACGAAAAGCCTTTGACTCCACCCTATTGAGAAGAGCTGTATGTGGGGAGCCTCCCCACACATGAGAGTTGTACTCCACACAGGGGCGGATAAAACCCCTGTATAGAGTCAACAACTGTGCAGGGGTAAAGAAAGAGCGGAGTCGGCTTAGCACACCCAATCTCTTGGAAGCAGATTTTACAAGAGATGTAATATGATCTTTCCAAGATAAGTCCCGAGTAAATGAAACCCCAAGCATGTTCAAGGATGATGCAGGATTAAGCTGGATATTATTAAACATTAGTGGGTATACCTGTGGAAGATTTTGTCGGGTTGATAGGTGTAAGAACTGAGTCTTAGATGCATTAAAGACAACCATATTATTTTTACCCCAGTCAGAGATATGAGCCAAGTCAGACATTAGGTGTGCCATAGCCTCATCCCTTGTTTCTTGAAGTAACTGTTGAGATGGGCGTTGCGGGAACCGAATGGAAAGGTGAAGGGTGGAGTCATCAGCGTATGAGTGGATAGGGTTAGATGTACAGCTTAGAAGATCATTGATGAATAAAAGGAAGAGAGTTGGTGATAGGACAGAGCCCTGAGGAACACCACTGTTGATAGATCTAGGAGAAGAACGATGGCCGTCTACGACAGCAGCTATAGAACGACCAGAAAGGAAGCTAGCGATGAAGGCACAGATAGAAGGATAGAAACCGTAGGAGGGCAGTTTGGAAATTAAAGATTTATGCCAGACTCGATCGAAAGCCTTTGATATGTCAAGTGCAATGGCAAAGCTTTCGCCAAAGTCCCGAAAGGAGGATGACCAGGAGTCTGAAAGGTAGGTGAGAAGATCGCCAGTGGAGCGTCCCTGACGGAACCCATACTGACGATCGGAAAGAAGGTTGTGATAGGAAAGATGCCTTAAAATTTTTCTATTAAGAATTGACTCGAAAACTTTTGAAATACAGGACGTTAAAGCAATTGGACGATAGTTGGAGGGTTGGGAGTGGTCACCCTTCTTTGGGACTGGCTGAATGAGAGCAAACTTCCAGCAAGAAGGAAAGGTACAAGTTGACAGACAAAGGCGAAATAGTTTGCCTAGGCAGGGTGTAAGCACAGAAGCACAGTTTTTGAGAACAACAGGAGGGACCCCATCAGGCCCATATGCCTTGTTAGTACTGAGGCCAGTAATGGCAGAAAATACATCAACTGAAGAAATTTTAATGTCAGCCATGAGGAAGTCAGAGGGGGGAAGTGATGGAGGAACAGCACCGGAATCGTCTAAGGTGGAATTGGAGGAGAAAGTCTGTTCGAAGAGATCTGCTTTATCAGTAGAAGAAATAGCTACAGAACCATCAGAGGAGGGAAGGATGATGAGGTAAAGTTGTTAGAAAGATTTTTGGCAAGGTGCCAGAAGGAGCGGGAAGAATTCGAGATGGAGAGTTGAGAGCATTTAGTATGGATGAAATTATTTTTAGTAGAGCGAAGAACAGACTTAGCACGATTCCGGGCAGAAACGTAAAGATTATGTGATTCAGGGGTGGGTTGGCTCCGGTACCTTTTGTAGGTCTTCTCCTTGTTGCGGACAGCATTAGAACAAGCGTGATTAAACCAAGGCTTTCTTGCGTTAGTCAAAGGATATGAGAAAGGAATGTATGCTTCCATGCCCGAGAGAATAACCTCCGTAATGCGCAAGGCACACTCAGATGGCTCACGGCCATGGAAGCAATAATCATTCCAGGGAAAATCAATGAAGTACTGCCTGAGGGCCTCCCAGTCCGTGGCTCCAAAATGCCAGAGACGACGTTTCCCTGGAGGGTCCGCAGGCCGTACTGGAGCGATAGGACAGGTTAAGGTAATAAGGTTGTGATCGGAGGAGCCCAACGGAGAGAAAAGATTAACAGAGTAAGCAGAAGGATTAGTTGTGAGGAAGAGGTCAAGTATGTTGGAGCTCTCTCCAAGGCGGTCAGGGATACGGGTAGGGTGCTGTACAAGCTGCTCTAGGTCATTAAGGATAGAAAAGATGTAGGCTTGTTCACCAGGTGGATCCGTGAAAGGAGAGGAGAGCCAAAGGTGGTGGTGAATATTGAAATCTCCAAGAATGGAGATTTCAGAGAAAGGAGAAATGGACAGAATGTGTTCCATCGAAGAAGTAAGATAGTCGAAGAATTTTTGATAGTCAGTAGAATTAGGGGATAAGTAAACAGCACAGATATATTTAGTCAGAGAATGACAGGAAAGCCGAAGCCAGAGAGTGGAGAATTCAGAAGAATCAAGTTCAGGAACACGAGAGCAAGATAAGTCGTTGCATATGTATACACAACAGCCACCTTTGGCTTTGAAATGAGTATAGAGAAAGTAGGAGGATACAGAAAAGGGTTTGCTGTCAGTTGCCTCAGACAGCTGAGTCTCCGTTAGAAAAAGAAGGTGAGGTTTAGAGGAGGAGAGGTGGTGCTCAACAGAGCGAAAGTTTGAGGAAAGGCCGCGAATGTTGCAGAAATGAAGAAGAAGAGAGTCAGACAGTGGTTCCAGGCACCTCGAGTCGTCACCGGGAGAGGGGCAGATGGCGGGGGCATTTATGGTCCCCCCCCCCTGGGGACTCCGAGGCTGGGTGGATTGACGCCATTTTGGTGAATTTTGAATAGGAAGTGTAGTGTGTACTGTGCATGTAGTTTGGTGAAGATAGATAGAGAAATTTGTACTGGAGAGCATGCTGGCCTACTCTCTGTGTAACTGAGACACTGAAAAAGTTCAGCAAAGGGGGATGGTCAGGAACTAGTCCTGAGGGCTGATGAAACGGGAGCTCCAGCACTCCCTGTCATCAGCTTTCCATCCACCTCGGGAGTACTGCCCTGCTCGACTGGTGCTACAGTCTACTCCTCAAAAAAGATACAAGGTAGGGCAGTGGATGTTGGAGCGGCCCTAATGAGAGGGGGGACAGTGTTTGGAAACTACCTGTACTGTTGTTTGCAGATGATACTGTGTTGTTAAGTGAAGACGAAGGGGAGTTGCAAGGCTTGGTGGATGAGTTTGGGAGAGTATGTAAGAAACGGAATCTAAAGGTGAATGTAGGGAAGAGAAAAGTTATGGTCTTCGAGAGAAGTGAAGTTAGAGAATGTACAGTGAAGCTGGATGAAGAGGAACTGGAAAATGTGAGTGGGTTTAAGTACTTGGGTAGTGTGATATGGAAGTTTGGAGGGTGAAGGGCTTGAAAGGGTGCAACAGGGAAGAAAGGTTGCTGGTTCCTTGAGAGCAGTGATAAGAAACAGGGAAGTGAGCATGGAAGTGAAAAAGCTACTTCATGACAGTATTGTAATACCAACTCTAACGTATGGAAGTGAAGCTTGGACCTTGTTGAAGGGACACAAGTCAAGAGTGAGAGCAGTGGAAATGAGTTATTTGAGAGGAGCATGTGGAGTCACATGGGGAGACAGACTTACAAATGAGGAAGTGAAGGAGTGTTGTGGTGTGGATGTGATAGGAAGCGTTAGTAGAAACACATTGAGGTGGTTTGGACATGTGGAGAGGATGGAGAGCGAGAGACTGACGAGGAGAGTGTGAGTGATGTGGAGAGGGGGAGAGGGAGGGGGAGGCCAAGGATGAGATGGAGGGATGGAGTGGAGAGGTATTTGAGAGAGGGGGGTGTGAACTGTGAGCAGGACAATGAAATGGCGGAGGACAGGGCGACATGGAGGCGATTTGTTTGTGGCCACCCCTTACGGGGGCGTCTGGCAATAGATAGATAGATAGATTTTTTTTTTTTTTTTTACATTCGTGTCGAACACTGATACACACTTGGGACAATATTTATCCATATTAATATTTTGACAGTTAACGTAATATCTAACACGCCAGTGATTACCTATAATATATTGTTAAATCACATACTGGATTCCAGGACTCATTATTACCCACCGCTGATGTGTGCATGGCAGCCGACTGATCTTTATTCCTGAGGTTTATATTATACAAGACTTAAAACATTTAAAAGCTACATACTAACTGTATAAACCAATTGTTATTGGGATGTGTGTGTGTGTGTGTGTGTGTGTGTGTGTGTGAGAGAGAGAGAGAGAGAGAGAGAGAGAGAGAGAGAGAGAGAGAGAGAGAGAGAGAGAGAGGAAGGTCTGGTTTGAATAATACCTACTGTAAATTCAAAAACTCTACTATCACGGAGTAATGAGGAAAATAAAATGTCAAACCGAACAACGAGAGTCCTGGGTTTTTCGTTCATCCATTTTTCAATCTGTCCACGAACAGATGCCTTTATCCAATAAAGGATGGCCACAGACACTGCCTCCATGTCGTCCTGTCCTCTGGCATTTGACTACCTTTCCCCCCAGTTCACATTTCTCCCTTTCATATATCTCTCCAATCCATTCCTCTGTCTCTTCCTTGGTGTCTGTCGCCCCCTCTCCCTCTCCGTCTCACTCACGTACGCTTTTCTAGTCATCTCATTCTCCACCCTCTCCACATGGCCAAATAATTTCAGAGTATTTCTCTTAATGGTTTCCATCGCACCAAGATCAATAACACAACGATCCTTTACTTTTAGCCAGCTCCATGCTGATCTTATTGTTAGCCGCGTTTTCTTTCTCTCTTTCTTGTTTAATTGTTGCAGGCACATCTACCCTTCAGAATTAACCGATTCTGACCAAACCTGGACACAATGACCAGCCTATGACCCAGTTGAGGGCACAAGGTTTTGGTTGCTAGGCAAATGTTCGTTGTCTAACAATGGCCGAAAATCGTTTTTTTTTTTTTCGTACTTTTCGCGTTTTGAGCTGTAGAAGCATTACTAATGGGTGAAGAAAGCTCTGCCTTCATTAGGGGTAATCTTGAGGTCATTCCCTATTGGATGTATGCCATCCATGTTTCCCCTCTCTCCTCTAGTCTTCGAGTGGCAACCCTGCAAAGATTGGCCTCAGCATCCCTAGCAGTCTTGTTTAATTGTGGCAGGCACTTCTGTCCTTTAGAAATAACTGATTCTGACAAAACTTGGACACAAGGACCAGCCCAAGGTCCCTCGAGTATGAGGCCTATGCACCAGCATGCCAAATTTTAAACCAACTCATGCATGACATCAACTGGAGGCCGAGTTGTGGGCAGGCTCACCCAACATCCAGCCCTCAGTCAACAAGTGGAGGCTGGAATGTCAAGTGCGTCTCTCATGAGGAGTAATTAGTGTCTTGTTGAATGTTCACCTACTTGTAAATTATAAGTGCAATGCCCTGCTGTTGTGTGGAAAGGAGAACGAATGCAAGAGGAGGGAAGGGAAGCTCATGCCACTGCACAGTAATTTATGGGACTACATAGCTATCTATCTATCTATACATACTGTACACATATGTGTATATATATATATATATATATATATATATATATATATATATATATATATATATAGATAGATAGATAAATAGATATAGTATATATATATATATATATATATATATATATATATATATATATATATATATATATATATATATATATATACTGCATATACAAAAAAAATAAGCTTGCTAACATTTGATTCCTAAGGGTAATTACTTACCATTATAGGTACATTGATCTTTCATTATCTCTTAACGCCAGATAATGACACTTTTTTTGTTTATAATCACTCGCATCAAGGCCACTTTCAGCGGCCTTTCCGCTTGATGTCAAAAGGCCAGAAATGAGTCATAAGTCAGGAACTGGTGGCCCAATTGGGCTGGAAACTGTTTCATTCTTCAAATTAGAACATTTTAATGGTAACTTTCTATAACAAAAATTGCACTACATCGCACAATTTTGAGTGTGTTATGGTAACTTCGATGCCCACAAAGAAAGTGTTCTGCCTAAAGGCCGCCGAAGCCACTCAATATCAAAAGGACAGAAACGAGCCATAACTCGGGAACTGGTGGCCCGTATGGACGGGAAATTGTTTTCTTCTTCAAGTTTGAGCATTTTAGCAGAACTTGCTCTGACAAAAATTGCTCTACAATGCGCCGTTTTTGCTGTGTTACAGTAACAAATGGACAAACCAACAAAATACAGAAATTGTGCCATTATAAAATTGATAGCATACAAATACAATATATTCGATATGTCTGTTTACATAGAAATAAATGATGAAATACATTATAAAAACCTAGGTGGAGATCCAATATTTACCTTCAAAAATTATTATATCAATTTTCTTTTAGTTACCGCTCACAATGATTATTAAGATTTTCTTTTAGTTGCCACTCACAATGAATGTTTAGATTTTCTTTTAGTTACCACTCGATCTCCATGTTGGTATCATGATGTAGATACACGTCGCTAGACCTCACTCTCAATGGACCTTTGACCAGCCTATGACCTCGCTGTGTCCGCAAGGTTTTGGTTAGTTGCCTAGCAATGGCCAAAAAACTGCTTTTTTCGTACTTTTCACGTTGTGAGCTGTAGAAGCATTACTAATGGACGTAGAAAGCACTAAGTTCTTTAGGCATTATATTGAGGTCATTCCCCATAGGATGCGTGCCATCCATTTTCCCCTCTCTCTAGTTTTTAAGTGGCAACCCTGCAAAGATTGGCCTCAGCATCCCTAGCAACTAGTAACTTTTTTCAAAAATGCCCCCCTAGTTCCCTAGCAGCTCAGGGGAACTGAATGACAGTTCGAATGCTTATTGACATTGACTAGTACTACAACTTCCTATTGCACACCTATGTGCTACATTGGCCAGGTCAGGGTTAAAGGCAACCCTGCAAAGATTGACCTCAGCATCCCTAGCAACTAGTACCGTTTCCAAAAATGCCCCCCTAGTTCCCTAGTGGCTCAATGGAATTGAAAGTTTGAATGCTTATAGACATTGGCTATTACTACAACTTTCTACTGTACACTTTTGTGCTACATTGCCCAGGTCAGGGGGTCAAAGATCATTTAATGCAAAAACGGTGAAATTAGCTATAATCACGATGATGCTTGCACAAAATGCTAAGGCTCCGAAGATTATCAAGCCAGGGCCATGATTCTTGGAAGGAATGTTGCACAGAAGTACCTCCATACAATGATGACATTTAGTGCTGAAACTCACTTCCAGTTGTTGGCAGTGCCACCTAAAAGTTGTACTGCTGGTGGGCCATTCTGTGAATTGCAAGTTCCCTAGCTCCACAGTCGGTGTATGGAATCGAATGAAACTTTGCATGATTATAGACGTAAATAAGTAGTACAAGTGTGCTTCATACATGCATGACTCATATCTGCCAGGTCCGTGGTCAAAGGTCATTAAGGGCCAAAAATATGAAAAGCGCAAAAAATGCGACTTGCTTACGCGAAATGCAAAGGCTCTGAAGACTATTAAACCAGGGCCATGATGCTTGGGTGAAATGTTGCACTGGAGTACCTTCACATAGAAATGACTTTTAGTGTCAAAACACACTTCCATTCGCTAGCAGCACCACCCATAATTTGAACCTCATGTGGGCCAAAGCCTCGTCTGAGAGCTGGTCATCATCGCCTACTGACTTGTCTCATTTATTGTCTGTCTCTGAATGTAACTTTACATCTCCCTTTTCTGAACTTTTTCAGTGCATTCATTTACACAGAGAGTAGGCCAGCATGCTCTCATAATACCTCTACCTTCAAATGTCTACACCACACTACATGCGCATAACATATCACACCTTCTATTCACATCCTTAGTAATGGCCGCTGCAATCTTACTATCAAATGAGGTGGTATCTCAGATTGCCACCACTGGCAGGGTAGGGCTGGAGGCACAGGGTCCTCCCGGTCGCCATCAAGCGACTGTGCCGGCAGCGACTGTTGCTATTTCCGGGAATGCTCGTCGGCGAAGAGGTGACGGTGCGGCCTTATTCTTTACCAACATCCGCGGCCTTACCACAAATTTAAACTCGGTTCATTTTTTCCTTCAGTCCATATCCCCTTTGGCCCTTTTCCTCACAGAACCACAAATCTCACCCTTTACCGATATATCTCCATTTTGTTTTCCCGGTTACCATCTCCTTACAAACTTTCGTAACAAGGGCGGCACTTGTTGTTATATCAAATCTCAATATGCAGTTGACACTATTTTAAACTTCACTTCATCCAGTTTTGATTACTCATTATATAAATTAAATTGCCAAAACATTACCAAATATATCTGTGTAGTTTATCGTTCCCCCAATGCTTCTTCGGAACCCAGTGTATTTGATTCCATACCCACTCAGTTGAGTAACCTTGACCTTGCCCTTGGCAATGAAATTACCATTTTGGGTGATTTTAACATACACAATGTTGAATGGTTATTGCATTCTGCCTGGACTGACGACGCTGCTCTAGAGTGCGAGCTGTTTGCGGAATCGTTTAATCTCACCCAGTTGGTAAAGCAACCAACCAGAATACCTGATAATCCTGACCATAATGCCCATCTCTTGGATTTATTCTTGACAAATAATCCAGGTCAATACAGGATAGAGGTACTGTCACCACTTGGATCCTCTGACCACAATCTCATCAAAGCCTCATTAGTTAACCCTCCTACACCTCCCCATTCTGAACCTGTCGGGGTGACCCGATGGCACTTTGACAGGGCAGACTGGGATGGATTTAGAAATTATCTTGCTGATGTTCCATGGCAGTCTTTCTTCTCTAGTGATCCCAATTCTACCCAGTCCCACATTTGCGACTTAATACTAGCTGGTATGGATTTATTCATACCAAGTCAGCAATTCACTAAAAGATCAAACTCTCCAAAATGGTTTGATGGCAATTGTGCCAGAGCAACAGCCCAAAAGTCATTAGCATATAACTCTTACTTAAAATAAAAAACATCTGAATCACTCTCCCAATTTAAAATTGCTAGAAATCATGCAAAAGCTGTATTAAATCTATCTAAATCAAACTTTCTTCAAAAGCAAGCATCAAAACTACTTAACATCCCTAATGACAATAGAATATTCTGGTCAACTCTTAATTTTTCAATAATAAATTTAACAAGTCATCTTCCATTCCCCCACTAAAATCTTCAGACGGCAATATTACAAATGACCCACGTGGGAAAGCAGATATCTTTGCTAGTACCTTTGCCAGAAACTCTACCATAGATGATACCAGCCAGAATGTCTCAGTACTGGAACTTGATTCTCCCGAAATTGCCCCACTTAAAATACAGACAAGATACGTAAAATCCATCCTAGACAATTTACCTACCAACAAAGCTCCAGGCCCAGATGGAATTCCGCCAATTGTTTTGAAAAAGTGTTCCCCTGAACTTGCCTCTATCCTAGCTAAATTATTCAGACTATGCATACGTACTTCTTTATTCCCAAATTCATGGAAAGAAGCCAATATCCACCCAGTTCCGAAGAAAGGAAGTTCGTCTGACCCCTCCAATTACAGACCAATAGCTGTCACATCTTCTCTTGGTAAGGCATTTGAAACTTTAATTAATAAGCATATTGTTAAACATCTTGAATCCAACAACTTAATTAGTGATAGACAATACGGTTTTCGCCACGAAAGATCCACCATTGACATACTCAATCTCTTAACTCATACCATCCATCAATCAATTGATCTTTTTTAGAGAAACTCATGCAGTAGCTCTTGATATCTCTAAAGCTTTCGACAGAGTATGGCACCGTTCCCTGCTGTCCAAACTCCCTTGCTATGGACTAACGTCTTTTGTTCCTTTGATTTCTTCTTATCTTAGTGATAGGAAAATAAGAGTAAAAGTGGATGATGTATATTCCAATTTCCACTCAATTAACGCTGGCGTGCCGCAGGGATTAGTTCTGGCGCCAACCCTATTTCTGGTTCATATTAATGATCTCTTATCTGTCACTCACAATCCCATTCACTCATATGCAGATGACTCAACACTACATAGTTCTTTCACACTCAGACATCCATTTACAAAGTCTAATATCTCTACCTCTCAGCTCAGTACAGCCATCTCCATAAATCAAGATCTATCTACAATCAGTGAATGGGGACAAAACAACCTTGTCTCTTTTAATGCCAGTAAAACTAAATATATACAGTTTACTAATAGACAGATATTGCCAGATTCGTACATTACCTTCAGTGCTACTAATATTCCCATCTCCAAAAGTATTAAAATTCTTGGTGTCTCACTTAACAGTGCCCTCAGCTGGACCTCTCATGTCAGATCACTTGCTAAAACCGCCTCAAAGAAACTTGGATTATTGTACAGAGTCCGTAACTTCTTCGCCGATGAGCAGTTAGCTATAATTTATAAGAGTCATGTGCGCTCTCAGCTTGAATATTGCTCACCCTTGTGGGATGGTTGTGGAGAGGTTGCATTAAGACAACTAGACAAAATTCAGAATAAAGCTGTTAGAATCATTAACAACCCTGCCATTACATATAAACTACCTCCCCTGCAAGTAAGAAGGAATGTTGCCTCCCTTGCATTATTTTACAGATATTTTTTTGGCAAATGCTCAGACGAAGTTGCGTCCATGGTGCCATCTCTCCATGCCTTCCCTCGTGCTACACGGGCATCTGGTAGCGCTCATGACTGGAATGTCACTCAACCATATTGCAGAACTTCTGCCTATCAGAATTCTTTCATTCCCCGAACTGCATCTTTCTGGAACTCGCTTCCCCAGAGTTGTTTTCCTCCAAATTTCAACCCACAACTGTTCAAGTCTAACTGTTACAGATATTTTATGAACAGAGGACATTAGTAATCTGGTGTATGGATTATTTTTTTTACCCATTTGTTTTTCCTTCCTCCGTTCTGTTATTTATGAAAAAAAAAAATGCTCCTTTCAAATAACAAATTTAAGCTGCTCTCACTCTTGACTTGTGTCCTTCCAATATGGACCAAGGTTCACTTCCATATGCTAGAGTGGGGATCACACTACAGACATGCAATTACTTTAGTACATTCATGCTCACTTCCCTATTCCTTATCACTGCTTTCAGTGAACCAGCAGCCTAACTCCCCTGCCGAGCCCTTTCAGATAGTTTGTTCTTTAATCTTCCATCCATACTCATCACACTGCCTATGCAATTGGATACACTCACATTCTTCATTTCCTCACTATTCAGTCATTGTGCATTGTTTAACTTCATTCCTTTCAAAGACCAAAAATATGCTCATTTATGTTCAATTTTAGATGCCGTTTCTTCATACACTCCCAAACTCATTCACGAAATCTTGCAGCTTCATACATCTTCACTTGTCAATAGATTATCATTAGTAAGCAACAATTAAAAAAATATGCAGTTCCTACCCTCTCTCGCTAAGGGCACTCTAACATCCACGGCCGTGTCTTGTGTCGCTTTAAGAATTCCATATATATATATATATATATATATACTCACACACAGTGGTAAAGTGTGCGTTTTCGCACAATGAAGAACAAGGGTTCACGCCCCGCCAGGGTAATAAACTTTGGGAGCATTCTTCTGACCACGTAATACTTTGGCGGACACAAGGGGTGCTGTGGTTGAACCAGTGTCGCACACTATAAAGTGTGCTGTACCCAGTCGGCTTACATGGCCGATTACACTTGGTTCACAGACTACATACACATCCAAAGCCACTCCAACACTACAATTACACTTACAAGCTATATATACATATATATATATATATATATATATATATATATATATATATATATATATATATATATATATATATATATACGCACGAGGTGCTACCCAAGTTCCAGTAATTTGAGAAGAGGGAGCCAACCGTTTGCAGTTTAGCCTTTTGCCACTAGGAGGAGTCAGCAGCACCCCTTGTGCGTCAGTGTGGCCCCGGCTGTGTCTGTGAGTGGATGTGTTGTTGAGCTACACTTGCTATTGTAACGTGGTGTGTAGGTGGTTTGACGGTTTTGCAATGGCGAACCTCACAGAACAAGTAACCTGAATCAAGTTCTTCTTCAAGATTGACAAGACAGCTGCAGAAACTCACCGGTTGCTTCAGCAAGCCTTTGGTGACAATGCCATGTCCCAAAGCCGAGCATTTTTCTGGTAGAAGCGGTTCAAGGAAGAACAAACGTCCGTTGAAGATGATGACCACTCTGGATGACTGTCAACCACAACAACACAAGAAAACATCGGAAATGCTTGTCAGGTTATCCTTGCAGATCATACACGAACTATCCACGATGTTTGTGATATCATTGGACTGTCGTACGGGAGCGTGCAACGCATTTTGTCGGACGTGTTGGGCATGAGACGCATCACTGCATAATTTGTGCCAAGACTGCTGAGTGAAGAGCAGAAGGAACATCGCATTGCAGTTTTCAGGGAGCTCAAGAATCAGGTCAGAGATGATGCCACCTTCATCTCCAAGGTCATAACTGGTGATGAATCATGGGTATATTGTTATGACCCAGAGACAAAGCAGCAGTCATCGCAATGGAAGTCTACTTATTCACAAAGGCTGAAAACAGCGCGTCAAGTTCGCAGCAATGTCATGTCGATGTTGATTGTTTTCTTCGATATCCAAGGGATTTTCCACAAGGAATTCATCCCACCAGGTCAATCTGTCAGTGGAAAGTTGTTTTGCGAAGTTTTGCAGCGTCTGAGGGAGAACATCCGCCACAAACATCCAGAACAGTGGAAGAAGAAGGACTGGGTCCTACTTCATGACAGTGCCCCCCCCCCTGACACATCAATTGTTATCCGGCAGTTTCTGGCTTCCACTAACACGGTAATCATTCCCCACCCGCCCTGTTTGCCTGACCTTGTCCCCTGCGACTTCCTCCTGTTTCCCAGGCTGAAATTACGACAGAAAGGGCATCGATTTGACTTGATTGAGGAGATCCAGACAGAATCGCAGAAGGTGCTCAAGACCATCACGCCTGAAGCCTTCCAGGGATGCAGGGACTCGTGGAAAAAACGCTGGGACCACTGTAAACATGCCTAAGGGCACTACTATGAAGACGACAGTGAGAACTAGGAGGTAAGGTAACTTATTTTCCTACGATATTCAAATTACTGGAACTTTTGGGTAGCACCTCGTGTGTGTGTATATATATATATATATATATATATATATATATATATATATATATAGATAGATATATATATATATATATATATATATATGTATGTATGTATATATTTATATAATTATTATATTGAACGACCAAGAAAGCATGACACATCCTGTTTTAATCCAACATTCAGATGAAAGAGCATAGTTCACTATTCACACGCACTGCAGCCCCGGTGCCCTCATACATACTCATTACAGCATTCAACTAGAAAGCACTCATAGAGAACATACTTCCGAAAACGCCATTGCAGAATCCGGATCCGGATCCACCCCAAAATTAAATAAATTCCTTTTTGGTCCACGGCCAACCCTTCCACAAAATTGAATTGAAATTGATTGAGAGCTTTTGATGATAACGTGCGGACAAACAAACAGATGAAACTGCCATAGGTAGAGCGCTTGCTGGATGGAATCCTCCCTCTTCCCCCGCTCCCACCCTCTTACCCCTCCCTACTCTTTCTCCCTCCCCCCTCTTCCCCCTCCACTCTTTCCCCTTTCCCTTCTTCCGTTCCCCTTCCCCCCTCTTCCCACTCCCCCTTTTCCCCCTCCCCTTTCTTCCCCCGCCCTCTTTCATCCCTTTTGCCCCTCCTCTTTTCCCGCCTCTTACCTTCCTCTTCCCCTCTTTCCCCTTCCCCCTTTTCCCTCTTCTTCCCCCCTTGCCGGATGGATCCAAGTTCTTACATTTTACAGGGTAACCCAGAAAATCCTCCCACATTTCAAAGGTAATTGAAAAATTAATGGTTAAAGATAATTAAAATATTATTTGCACACATGAAACTTCATTCAATACAGTTTTTATTCATCATGTTTTAAAGATGACATCCTCCAAACGGTGACCGTCATTGTCTATACATTCTTGGAGGCGATTTCTGAAGGCTGTCATGGTTCAACGGGTCATGTCGGGTGGAACAGTGGCTATCTCCTGCTGAATAGCAACCTTAAGGGTTTCAAGAGTTCGGGGTCGATGAGTATACATTCGTGATTTAAGGTAGGTTGCCGATGTTGGCATCGTGGGTCCTTATTTCTTTGAAGAGAGTGGTGTAACTGTTACCGTAACTTCTGACCGTTACATTGATATCCTCGAAAACTTTCTAAGGCCACAACTCGAACACCTTGAGCTTGAAGAACTCGATATGTGGTTTCAGCAAGATGGAGCTACGGCACCCACAGCTCGAAGATAATTGCAAGTGCTGAGGGAAATGTTTCCAGATCGGGTGATCTCGTTGCATGGTGATGTCGGGTGGCTGGCCCATTCCACTGACCTCGCCCCTTGTGATTTTGTTCTGTGGGGCTACCTTAAATCACGAGTGTATACTCATCGACCCCAAACTCTTGAAGCCCTTAAGGTTGCTATTCAGCAGGAGATAGCCGCTGTTCCACCCGACATGACCAGTCGAGCCATGGCAGCCTTCAGAGATCGCGTCCAAGCATGTATAGACAATGACGGCCACCATTTGGAGGATGTCATCTTTAAAACATGATGAATAAAAACTGTATTGAATGAAGTTTCATGTGTGCAAATAATATTTTGATTATCTTTAACCATTATTTTTTCATTTACCTTTGAAATGTGGGAGTTTTTTCTGGGTCTCCCTGTACCTGCATGTCGGCAGTAGAGCCCCTGCCGGATGGATCCGAGTGTGTCTGCAGTCATTTGGCGAAAATTTTAGCGCTTCATTGCGAAGCACAGGATGGATTTAGAAAATTAGAAATTGCACTGCAAGGTGCTCCAGGTGTTTCTATTGAACTTGGTAAGAAAAAATCGATTTTCCATATTTCAAAAAAATTGTGTCGGGGCAGGCTGTCCACTAGAGCCCGACATTTCTGGACCCACAGCGATTGATGGGTTTCAACCCCTCACCCACCCCAGGGCCTTTGACTGATTTTGATGAAAAATAATAGGCTTCCAGAGTTTATGGATATATACTTTCTGATTTTTAAAAAGAATGATAGTCACAAAATTGTGACATGTAGAGTGCAGACAAATAAACAGACAGACAAACATACGGACCTTACCAACATACTTAAACGAGTCTTTCGATTCCGCCATGCAACAAACATAGGTGAATATATAACCTCCTCCAACTTCGTTGATAGAGGTAAAAACTTCCCATCCACTCTATACATTGTCAATACCTTTCACATTTCTTGTTTATCTACTCCATCAAATGCTTTCTCCAAATCCATGAAGGCAGCATACGACTTCTTTCTTTTCCCTAGATAATTTTAAGCTACTGTAAACATCATAGAACGAATATCTGATCTTCACAGCTGCCTAAATACCTGCTGTTCTTCTCCATTATTCCAGGACTTACCCCAGTACTATCGACAAGTATCTTACCACAATTATATTTTTCCTGTTACACTGAGAAGACTAGTACCTCTATGATTTCCACACAATCTTATTCCATTTCTGTTTCCTATAAGTGTTTTCTCCATCTGCTTATCTTTCCTCGCTTCTTCACCATCATTCTGCCTTTTATATCTTTCACCCCTCTGTTACTTCTCTTTTCACCTTGTCTTACTTTCCTGCAGTGTTGCCAACAGTGATGGAATTACCCTACACTTGGGTAATTTAAGCAATTTTTGAACTGTAGTGGGGTAGGGTAACAACCCGCCGCGTCCCGGCAGATTTTTCATCAATGACCCCACTCTCCCCAATCCCGGCAGATTTTTGAATTTTTTTTTAGGCTAAAACCTCCGCTTTTATGAGAAACATCGAAAATTCAGAGAGAAAGTGCTCACCTGAGCTTAGAAGTGCCCTGTACAGGTGACCTTTCCCTCACCTGGTACCGTCTTCTCTCATGCCCGGCTCCAGAGAAGACGTTTTCTATTGTGAGGGTTAACTATTTCAAACCACTCAGAATAGGTATATATTTATTTGGTACGAATTTGTATGTAGTACAAGAGTATATTGGTTTTCAAACAATAATATATATATATATAGGTGATGTGTTATTTCATTCACCAAACACATCAACATACGGCACCTTCCTTGGCGACATTACCTCCTCATCACTTCTGCTCGTGTCTTCCTCTAGCGCCATGTAAACTTTATCCTCCACATTGTCATCGACTGGGGAATCACTCTCGCCTTGAAATTTGTACTGTGGCGAGACATGTCTTTGCTAGCCAGGTCACTGGTAACAGGTGAGTTGGTGAGACACTGGCATGTGGGGGGGGGGGAAGATGGCGCGGGGTAAGACATTGCCCCTGCCTGGCCTGGGGTAGAGGAAGGTGTCCCACGAATACATACCAAAAATCATATGCAAAATTTGAAAAAATGTGCAAATGACGGACCTCGCAATTGCAAAACCTATGGATACATCATTGGGTGTCACCGCGACAAAACATGGTGATGTACCCATGCGTCAATGGGACTCCTTGTTTTAAAATAGCACAAACTGTAGGGTAACCATGAACATCCTTCAGGAGCAAGAATATATATATATATATATATATATATATTGTTATGCTAGGTGTTTTTAGGCTGGCTTCTCATCCTAGAAACACCAGCTATAGAGCCAGGGTCCTCTTTCGAGACCGGAGCTAGAACACACAACGAGAAGAGCACGACATAAAAACTCTGGACAACAACCTTACACATGTATTATCTTAATTACAACTCCCAGTGTACAACGCAAATGTAAGTTACACACAATGCACTATTCAGTATCAAATGCACTAGACAGACTAGAGGACACTGACTGGATTGTGTGGTGTCAGTATCACGCAGGATACTATTCAGTCAGTATCCAGTCGTAAAGGCACCAGATGGAAACTGTACACAAGGTGGGGGTAGGTTTCACACAGTATGCTATTTGGGTTCGAGTACACAATATGAATATAAGTACCGCTCCATATACTTTGCGGTGGTAGGGGCACTAGTTAGACACTGTACACAATATGAATATGGAAAACACACAGTATACTATTCAGTCACCAGAGCACTAGTTAGGCACCGTATATAACATGTACGAGGGAGCTAGGGTTACGATGCGAGTGGATGGTGAGCTGAGTGAGTTCTTTGATCTCAATGTTGGACTGAAACAGGGTTGTGTGATGTCTCCATGGCTGTTTAATATATACATGGATGGGGTTGTAAAGGAGGTGCAAGGTAGAGCAGTGGATGTGGGGGTGGCTCTAATGAATGAAGGTGAGATTTGGAAGATTCTGGTGTTGCTGTTTAATGATGACACAGTATTGTTGAGTGAAGATGAATGGGAGTTGCAAGGGTTGGTGAATGAATTTGAGACAGTGTCTAGGAGGAGGAATCTGAAAGTTAACATAAACAAAAGTAAAGTTATGGTGTTTGAGAGGAATGAAGCCACAGAGTGTGCAGTGAGGTTGGATGGTGAGGATATGGAGAATGTGAGTGCATTCGAGTACTTGGATATTGTGGTGAGTAAGGATGGAACCTTGGGGGATGAAGTGCGTGAAAGGGTACAGCAGGGAAGGAAGGTTGCTGGTACACTGAAAGCAGTGATGAGAAATAGGGAGGTGAGTATGGAAATTAAGAAGTCACTGCATGATAGCATTGTGATCCCTACCCCTGACGTATGGAAGCGAGGCGTGGACCTTGCAAGAGGGGAACAAGTCAAGAGTGAGAGCAGTGGAAATGAGTTACTTGAGGGGAGCATGTGGAGTGACGTGGAAGGACAGGTTGACAAATGAAGAAGTGAAGGAACGTTGTGGGATGGATGTGGATGTAGTTGAGAAGATTAGGAGAAATACATTGAGGTGGTTTGGACATGTGAAGAGAATGGAGAATGAAAGACTGAGTAAGAGGGTGTATGTAGGTGAGGTGGAGGGAGGGAGAGGGAGGGGTAGACTGAGGATGAGGTGGAGAGATGGAGTTGAGAGGTATATGAGGGAGGGGGGTGGTGAGTTGGGAGGAGGGTAGTCAAATGGTGGGTGACAGAGTGACTTGGAGGCGTTTTGTCTGCGGCCACCCTTTGCGGGATTAGGGCGTCAGGCTATAGATAGATAGATAGATAGATTAATATCGCAATATACATTAGTCAGTCACTGTTACAATGGGAAGGCCGGAGGGCTCCGACTGGGCTGCAGGAGTCAGGTGGCCCCCAGGTGTTGGCCAGGTGTTGGAGGGGTCCTGTCCAGTATCCCTTCTTGTAAGGGCCACGGGATGACCCTCAAGGGTGACGTTGTCTTCTGTGGGCTGCAGCTGGGCGTGGTGAGAGGCCCTCTGCTTGCGGGGCCTTGCTGGGTAGTCTGGTCCTTGGGGCTTGGGCCAAACAGTGCAAGTAGGCATACTTGTCTGTGCCCACCCTCGGTAGGAGGTCATTGTCGTCTAGGGCCAGGGAGGTCGTGCCTCAGAGTTACAGAGGTGCCTCATGGAGTCCGGTGTCTGCACTCCCTCCCGTTGGGCCTCCATCAGGGTTGGGCTGCGGCGTCACCTCCAGTGGGAGTCCATCAGCTGATCGTCTCCCTTGGGCACCAGCTGGACTGCACACACTCCTGGGGACAACACGGGGCCTCGCCACACTTCTTCCAGGCAGGAAGGCTACTCCTGGGGGCTGCCTCTGTGGAGAGAAATGGAGAAGCATCCTGCTCGGCTACAGGAGGGTTGAGCCAAGCAAGAGTCATCCTCTACAAGGGAAGTCTAAGGGGATGAGAGACTTTGGTTGGCGTGTCTCTCCCTGGCGCAGCTGGAGGCCATCGCCGAGGTCCCGTGGGCAACAGGAGGAGGGCAACTGGAGGCCGTCCATTTCCTGCCAGTGTGGCTGGAGACCATCACTGGGGCCCGAATTCCTGGCAGGACTGTGGGCGAGGTGTGGCTGGAGGCTGTCACTTGACCATGGGTGCGGCTTGAGGACGTCACCAGTGTCTCCCACGGGGAGTGACATGTAGTCGAGGTGCGGGTGAAGACTGTCACCTGCCTGCTGGTGCAACTGGAGGCCATCACTGGTGTCCTACTCCCAGAGGCAGCTGCAGAAGGAGAGGGGGCATTACCTTCTCTCCTGGAGTTCGGCTGGAGGCCATCACTGGTGTTCTACTCCCGGAGGCAGCTGCAGAAGGAGAGGGGGTGTTACCTTCTCTCCTGGAGTGCGGCTGGAGGCCGTCACCAGTTTCTGCAGGAGAGGGGGGGTTGGCAGGAATTGAGCGGCTAGAGGCTGTCTCTATTCTTGTGTGGGTAGAGGCCGTCACTTGGCCCATGCGGCTACAGGCCATCACATTATATGTGCGGCTAGAGGCCATCACTTGTTTCGTGTGGCTACAGGCCGTCACGTTATGTGTGTGGCTACAGGCCATCACAGGAGTGCTGCTAGAGACTGAGCATTCAGCCCCACCCCAAACCTGTTGAGGGCTGGTCTGGTTGGAGGGTAATGTACTCGGACTGCGACATTCCCGCTGGGTCTATTCCGGGGAATAAGAGTGCAAGGTAGTAGGGGACATAGGTCCATACTGCCTTGGCAATGCACATGCCCTCAGAGCCCCTCCATGGTGTCCTCCTTTGGGGGGTGTCACCATGTCCCAGTGGTGCTCTGTTGCCACGGACAGTATTTCACCACCATCTTGGAGGGAACAGTCATGTCCCCTTGGCTGGAGATATTAGGTCTTGGTAGTGGTGGTGCTGTGGGCTGGTGTCAGGTGCTGGAGGAGGGTGAGTCAGTATGAGGTGGCTAGATTCTGGTCCTGGTGAGGGGCATAGGCGATGTACAGGGTGGAGACTTGATGTGTTGTCTACAGGAGTCAAAGGAGGTGGTGGGGCCCACGGACGCATTGCTTCCTTCCATAGGTTGGGGCCCAAGTGACACGCCATACCTTCATGGCTGGTGGTGGTCGGTGTTCGAAGTATCTCAGCTGAATGCGACCGGTGAGGTGGAGGAGGTTTTATGCAGTTACTAAGAATAGGTGCAGCTGTTTTCCCTGGGGATAGGGGTGGGTGGACGTTTCCACTAGGCTTAGTGTAGCAAAAATGTTATGGGGGTTGTGTTGGGGGTGTGGGAGGTTGGGGTGGTTTGACCTGGTGGTGTAGGCGAGGTGCGGGGAGTAGGGGATGGTGTGGTGGAGTATCTGGCTGGTGGGCATGAAAGATGGCCAGAGTGGGTGTTGGTGGTCTTGAGGGTGGGTGTGGGCAGTGAGAAGTGCGGCCTCGTGGTGTCAGGGTTGGCCGTGATATCCAGTTGTTTGCTGACGGGGTGGTGTGGGTAGTAGTGGTGGCCTGTGTTTGAGGTGTGGGGTGGGTTGTGGGTGAAGAGCTAGGTGTAGGGGTGGGGGGATGGTGTGGGGGTGGACAAGGCAGTGGGTGGCATGCAAGGCGATGGGTGTACTACAGGGGGGGGGTGGACTTGGGGTCCCTGGGTCAGGTGGTTGGATTTGCGGCGGTGGTGAGGTGGCGGGTGAGGAGATGTGAGGTGCAGCAGGGTAGCGGGCTGGTGGGGAAGGAGTGGGGGTGGAGGGTAGGGAGGAGGAGGGTGTGATATAGCAACTGTATGAGTTGGATGGGGGATCTGGAGTAGCCAGTGGTGGTGAGATGGTGCGGGTGATGGTGGGAGTGGGGTCATGGTGTGGGGTGGTGGTGGTCGGGAATGGGCGCACATGGCGACTCTGATGTGCGTGGTGTGTTGTGATAGTCTAAGGTTACCTAGTAGGGGTTAAGGACGTAAGTGATGGTGTATGGACTCATAAAGCATGGGGACTTTGTTGGGTGTGGGTAGCTTTGCTACCATTACCGAGTCACCTGCCTTGTAGGGGCTGGGGGAAGTGGTGTCCAGCTGTAGGTCTAGATTTTTCTGTAGGGGTGCAATCGCCTCCTGGGGGTGGTGAAGTGGGTCAGACGTGGGGGATGTGCTGGGGGGCTACAGGTGCTGTCGTAAAGGTAGGAGGAGGGAGACCTCCCCAAATGCCCTTTTGTGGGGAGATATACCGTCGTCCCAGGGGCCGGAGGTTATTCCCCACTGAACAATTTTGATGTAGGCCAGCCAGTCCTCATTTTTGGTTTCCTTTATTCAGGCCCGCACCTGGTTCATGAGGGTGTGATGGCTCCTCTTGCATATTCCGTTCCCTTGGGGCCAGCTGGGGAGGAGTGTGAGATGTGATAGCCAAAGGTGGTTGCAAGTTCATGCCATACAGTGTTGGTGAACTCGGGGGCATTGTCTGAGTGCAGGGCTTGTGGAATCGCAAAATAAGGGAAGACGTGGCGGACGAGGACGTCAGCCACAGCAACTGCGTGGTGTTCCTCGGCCGGGTAGGCAATGAGGAATTTTCAATAGGTGTTTATGAAGGTGATGATATACCTGTAGCAGGATTTGGGTGGTAGGGGGCCCACTACATCCATGGATAGTAATTGCCAGGGTTTGTGAGTGGTGATGCTCCCTGATGGGCCTGGTGTGTGGGTGGTATCCTTGCCTAGCGCACAGGCCCGGCAAGACTGGGTAACTTGTTTGGCCAGGTTGGAGGGGTTAGGGGTCCAATAGGCATCACTGAATACTTGCAACAGTTTCTTGATGTCCAGGTGAATACCGTTGTCAGAGAGGAGGTGCGTCATGATGTCTAGGGTGGTTTTGGGGTCAAACACCATATGTCCCAACTGGGTAAATAGGTGCCCTACTGGTGGAGTTTAGAGAACAGGTGTGGCAGCATCCAGTGGGGGCGATCTTTGTTGCGCCATTGTTGTGTGAGTTCCAATTCACTGTGGATCGAGTTGACTGGCAGTCGAGATAAAGCATCGGCGTTGGTGATTAGTTTGCCGGAGCGGTAGGAAATCTCATAGTTGAACTCCTCCAGAGTTTCCCTCCATCTAATAAACTGGGCGTTGTGTTTGTTAGATTGCCGTAGCCATTGCAGTGATTGGTGGTTGGTGATGATGGTGACGTTCGTACACAACAGGTAGGTCCGGAAGTGTTCTAACGCCCAGATGATGCCCAGGCACTCTCGTTTGGTGGCAGTGTAGTTCCTCTTGGCTTGGTTGAGGGTGCGGCTGGCACAGGTGATGATGTGCTCTCGCCCTTCCTGTACCTAGGCAAGGACAGCACTGATTGCTATCAATGATATGTCAGTATATAGACGAAAGGGCAGAGTGTAGTTGGGGAAGGCGATGACCGGGGAGGTGATGAGTTTGCTCTTTAGTTCATGAAAAGCGGCTTTCCATTCATCAGTCCAGGTAAAAGGTTCGCCCTTTTTGGTCAAGTCATGAAGGGGCTTGGTGATGTTTGCAAACCCTTTCACGAAGCACCAATAGTATGACGTAAGGCCCAGGAAGGCACGGACTTCGTGAACATCTTGGGGTAGGGGGAGGTCTGTGATGGCACGCAGCTTGTCGGGATCAGGTGATATCCTGTCCTTAAAGATGATGTGCCCCAGGAAGTTAACGGTTCATGTGGCCAGGATGCATTTGGAGGGCCTGAGCTTGAGGTCAGCCTGGCAAAGGCGTAAAAAGACTCTCCGAGGCATTGGAAGTGGTCGGCCCATGTTTGGCTGAAAATGATTACATCGTCCAGGCATGCCAGGCAGATTTCCCAGGTGAGGCCACTCAGGATAGTCTCCACTTATGTGGAAAAGGTGGTGGGGGCATTGCAGAGTCCAAATGGTAGGACACTGAACTTGTAGTGTTTCCAATTGCTAGTGGAAAACGCAGTTTTCCCCCTGTCCTCGGGGTGTACGGGGACTTGCCAGTATCCCGACTGGAGGTCTTAAGGTGGAGAACCAAGAGGCTCCATATAGTGAGTTGAGGGTGTCGTCTATCCTGGGAAGGGGTGTGGCATCTTTGGTGGTCACATCATTCAATGGGCAGTAGTCCACTCAAAAACACATGGTGCCGTCTTTCTTCTTGATGAGGATGACGGGGGAGGACCAAAGGCTGGTGGAGGATGATACAACACTGGCATCGAGCATTTCCTGGACCTGCTGGTCTTCCTCAGCCCACTGTTTTTTTTTTTTTTTGCCAGGATAGTTGGCGAATGGGTGGTCCTGTGGTGTGTATTTCATGTGACAGGTAGGTGGTGTGGCCGATGTTGGTACGGCCTGACACGAAGAGGTCTTGGAAGTCCAGAAGAAGGCAGCAGAGGCTGTCTGCCTGGTGAGGTGAGAGATGTTCAGGTATGGAGGGTAGGGAGGCAGGGGGGAATGGGGGGATGGCACAGGGCTCGACCTCTCCTACCAATAATCCCTTAGGTAGTGTGAGAGTGGGTGGTGGAGATTTGGCTATTCTGACTGCTGCGATGTTGGGGGGGAGGAAGGTGGGGGACAGCAGACAGGCCAAAAGGGTCTCGGGTGGTAGGTCGGGGGAAAACAGGGCGGAGGTGCCAGTATGCCTCTTCAGATTTAGCCAAGCCGCATGCTGGGGGGAGGGGGATCGCTAGGGCGGAGGCAATAGTAGCTGGGAAGGTGGAGTGTGGGGGGTGGGTTGGAGGAAGAGCTGAGGGGAAAAGGGGGGAGAGGGGGGAGGAGGGGGGTCTGCACGTGCACAGGGGCTGGGGGGGTGGGAGGGGGGTCCGGGGGCTTCTGGAACTGAAGCTGTTGCTTGTAACAATTGATGTTCATGCATAACTTCTGCAAGAAGTCCAGTCCCAGATAACTATCAAATGCACAGCAGGTCGAGTCAAATACAATGAACTTGTGCTGAGCAGAGACTTGCTGGTGGGTGTTGGTATGTAAGACCCGGGTTTCCCCATGGATGGGCAGGGGGCCATCCCCCGCTTCCAAGAGAAGAACTGACGTAGGGAAAAGCAAGCCAAAAGCCGACTTATGATGGGAGTAAAAATGGCTGCAGAGATAGAACCTGGCCTCTCCCGTGTTGACCAGTAACCTCACTTTTACCCCGTTCATTCTTACCTTGTAGTAGAGTGGGGGGTGGTATTTCTGAAAGGTGGCCCCTGCCACCGTGAGGAGGTGCGGGGGCGGGCCTAAAAATCCAGCTGTTGCAGGATCTCATCTTCCTCTGGCTCCATATCCCGGGGGTCGGTGTCCCCAGTTGGTACGGGGTCATCCTCGGGGCCCTCATTATCTAGGGAGGACACTTTCCATTGCCCCTGGGTGGCTGGTCTGTGCTGGGCAGCCTTTAGCTGTTCTCTGATGTCGTGGAGTGGACATCTGTGGTTGCAGGCGGAGAATTCCCACAAGTTAATGGAAATCAAATTCTGGTTCTCCTTGGGGTTGGGGCACTTCTTGGTTGGGTGCACCCTGGGTAGATTGGGTGCTGGTTTGGGATTGGTATGGGCTGAGGGCGGCCGTGGTTTGTGGCGTGGTGCTGGTCTTTGGGTGGGGAATTTTCTGACAATGTTGATCTATTGAGGGCTGGAACGGGAGGTTGGGAGTCATCATATGAGCTGGAAATCTTTATCTAGGTCTCCCATAGTGTCGTGTATTGTAAAATGTTCCTTGATAACACTGGGGAGAACCCTTAGATGTGTGCTGAATGTGTGTTGTTCCTGCATTGCTACATCAGTTTCTGGGTATGCAGCAGTGATGAGTTGCCTGGCCTGGATGAGTGTGTCATCCAGGTTTCCACCATAGGTTAAGTTGTCGAGTTGTGATAGTGCCACAACTCTCCCCAGTGATGACGTGATGGCCTGGATCACTAATTGGGTAAAATTTGTCCATGTCAGCTCTGGGACGATCTTGGGTACGATACTGGCCACTGCTTTGCCCAAGAAAGGTAGGGTGACTGCTATTTTCTGTTTCTGATCCTCGAACCCTATGTCTAGCAGCGGTTTGATTATGGATAGGTACATGCGTATGTCATATTGTTCCTGGTCGAATTTAGGTAATTGCATATGAGGTTTTGTTGCCATTTTGTTGTTGTCCCTGTTTTGCTCCTCCCTGTATTCTGCCTGGGTCAAGAACCACCACTGGGGACCAATGTTATGCTAGGTGTTTTTAGGCCGACTTTTTGTCCTAGAAACACAGCTATAGAGATGGGGTCCTCTTTCGAGACCAAAGCTAGAACACACTATGAGAAAAGCAGGACATAAAAACTCTGGACAACAACCTTACACATGTATTATCTTAATTACAACTCCCAGTGTACAATAGGAATGTATGTTACACACAATGCAGTATTCAGTATCAAATGCACTAGACAGACTAGAGGGCTCTTACTGGATTGTGTGGTGTCAGTATCACGCAGGATACTATCCAGTCGTAAGGGCACTAGATGGACACTGTTCACAAGGTGGGGGTAGGTTTCACACAGAATGTTATTTGGGCTCAAGTACACAATATGAATATAAGTATCACGCCATATACTATGCGGTGGTAGGGTCACTAGTTAGACACAGTACACAATAAGAATATAGAGAACACACAGTATACTACTCAGTCACCAGAGCACTAGTTAGGCACCGTATATAACATGATTACTAATATCACAATATGCACTAGTCAGTCACTGTTACACTGGGCAGGCCAGTGGGCTCTGACTGGGCTGCAGGAGTTGGGTGGCCCCCAGGTGTTGGCCAGGTGTTGAAGGGGTCCCTTCCAGCATCCCTTCTCGTAAGGGCCACGGGATGACCCTCAAGGGTGATGTTGTCTTCTGTGGGCTGTGGCTGGGCGTGGTGAGAGGCCCTCTGCTCGTGGGGCCTTGCTGGGTAGTCTGGTCCTTGGGGCTCGGGCCAAACAGGCCGAGTAGGCACGCTTGTCTGCACCCACTCTGGGGAGGAGGTCATGGTCGTCTAGGGCTGGGGAGGTTGTGCCCCGGGGTTCCAGGGGCACCTCAGGGAGTCCGGCATCTGTGGTCTCCCTCCCATCGGGCCGTCGTCAAGGTTGGGCTGTGGCGTCACCTCTGGCAGGAGTCCGTCAGCTGGTTGTCTCCCACGGGCACTGGCTGGACTGCACACACTCCCGGGGACAACATGGGGCCTCGCCACACTTCTTCCAGGCAGGAAAGCTCCTCCTGGGGGCTGCCTCTGTGTAGAGAAATAGAGGAGTGTCCCGCTCAGCTACAGGAAGGGTGTGTGAAGTAAGGGTCATCCTCCACAGGGGAAGTCACAGGGGGTGAGAGACTTTGGTTGGTGTGTCTCTCCCTGGCATGGCTAGAGGCTGTCGCCGAGGTCCCATGGGCAACAGGAGGAAGGTGGCTGAAGGTCGTCCCTTTCCTGTTGGTGTAGCTGGAGACAGTCACCGTGGCCTGACTTCCTGGCAGCACTGTGGGCAAGGTGCGGCTGGAGGCCTTCACCTGACTAAGGGTGCAGCTAGTATCCTGCACGGGGAGTGATGTGCAGTCGAGGCACTGGTGGAGGCCGTCAGGCTGGAGGTCACCACCGGTGTCATACTCCTGGAGGCAGCTGCAGAAGGAGAGGGGACATTACCTTCTCTCCCCGACTGCAGCTGGAGGCCGTCACCAGTTTCTGCAGGAGAGAGGAGGAGGTTGGCGGCAATTGAGCAGCTAGAGGCCATCACTTGGCTCATTCAGCTACGGGCCATCACGTTATATGTGTGACTAGAGGCCGTCACTTCGCTCGTGCAAGTACAGGCTTTCATGTTATATGCGCTGCTACAGGCCGTCACGGGAGTGCTGCTAGGAACTGAGTATTCAGCCCCACCCTGACCCTGTTGAGGGCTGGTCCGGTTGGAGGGTAAAATACTCAGAATGTGACATTCCCGCAGGGTCCATTCCGGGGAATAAGGACAGAAGGTAGTCGAGGACATGGGTCCATACTGCCTTGGCAATGCGTGCGCCCTCAGAGACCCTCTGAGGTCTCCTCCTGAGGGGGTGTCACTGTGTCCCAGTGGTGTTCGGTTGCCTTGGTTGGTATTACATATATATATATATATATATATATATATATATATATATATATATTCATACATATATATATTTTGATAATGAATGGAGGAAGGAAAAACAAAGGAAAAAAAAAATAAATCCATGTGCCCAAAGGCATCCTCCATTCATAAAATACTAATAACAATTGGATTTAAAATTGAGAGGATTAAATGTATGTGGGAAGCAACTCCCAGGAAGTGAATTTCAGAGTAGTAGTTCTGGGGATAAATGAATTTTGATAAGCAGAGGTTCTGCATTGTGGGGGAGAGAGTGTGAGTTCATGGGCGCTCCCAGCTGCCCGAGTATTTCGGGAGAAAATGTGAAGGGGAGGCACAATTGAAGCCAGTTCGTTAGAGCACTTACGGTAAAAATATCGATAAAATAGTGCTAAAGAAGCAACATCTCTATGTACTGATAACAGAGGAAGGTCCTGTGTTATGGCAGGATTATTGATTAATCTAATGGATTTATTTTGAATTTTGTCCAACTGCCTCAATGCAACCGCTCCACATCCACTCCACAGTGGTGAACAGTATTCGATTTGAGAACGCACATGACTTTTGTATATTGTGGCCATCTGCTCGTCAGTGAAGAACTCACGAACTCTGTACATAAGTCCCAGCTTTTTAGAAGCATTTTTAGCATGGGATTTAACATTAGCTGTCCAGCTTAGGCTGAGGTTTAGAGTAACACCTAGGATATCAATTGTAGTGGATATGGGAATACTGACATCATTTAAAATTATGTGAGAGTCTGAGGGATTCTTTCTATTACAGAAATTAATGTATTTAGTTTTCTGAGCATTAAATGAGAACAGATTTTTTTTCCCCCCATTGATTAATTTTAAAAAGGTCCTGGTTCAGAGAAATTGCTGTGTTTATTTTGGAATTTATAATATCAAATTGTGTAAAGGAGGTACTAAATGTGAAAAACTATGAAGGGTCGAGTCATCAGCATAAGAGTGTATTGGGTTGTGCATGACAGATAGGAGGTCATTTATATGTATGAGAAAGAGGGTTGGCGCCAAAACTGATCCCTGAGGTATGCCAGCATTTATGGAATGAAACTGAGAACAAATTCCATCTACCATGATCGTATTTTTCTACTATGAAGGTAAGAAGAAATAGAGGAACCAGTGATGCAAGGCCATAGTGTGACATCTTAGACAATAAGGCCTGGTGCCATACTCTGTCAAATGCTTTTGAAATATCAAGTGCTACCGTGTGTGTTTCACCATGTTGGTCTATTGTTTTGTTAATCTGATGGGTAAGAAGGCAAAGAATATCTACAGTTGAACGTTCCTGTCTAAATCCATACTGCCGATCATTGATCAATTTATTGATTTCTAGATACTTGACTATGTGTTTCTTAATTAGTGTCTCAAAAACTTTACTGAGAATGGAAGTTATTGCAATTGGTCTATAGTTTAATGGATCAGAAGTTGCCCCCTTTTTAGGAACAGGATGGATATTTGCTTCTTTCCAAGGGGCTGGAAAAATTGAGGTACGGATGCATAAGCGGAAAAATTGTGCTAATACAGGAGCCAACACTGAGGAGCAATTTTTAAGTACTATTGAAGGAATTTCATCTGGACCAGTGGCTTTGTCTGCTGACAGATTCTGTAATACGGCTTGTACGTGTCTGGTGTGAATCATGAAAGGAGGTATATGAGGGGAATCAAAATCAAGTACAGGAATATTATGATTTTCTGACTTTAGGGTTGAGTTTGTTGAAAAAAAGTCAACAAGGATGTTGGCTTTTCTGCGTGGATCACTTACTAGATTTCCATTGGGGGACTGTAACGGTGGAATGGAAGAGGTGGTAGTGAAGTTAGTTTTGAATGAATTAAGGGTTGACCAGAATATTTTGTTATCATTTGGATTGTTTAGTAGTTTGTTAGCTTGTCTATGTAGAAAGTTTGATTTAGAAAGACTGATAATAGTTTTGACATGGTTTCTGATATTTTTATAATAGTTAAAGGCTTCTTTGGTTTTAGTCCTTGTATAAGTGTTATGTGCTATTGTTTTATGTTCTGTTACTCTAGCACAATTGTGGTCAAACCATTTAGGAGAATTACACCTTTTTCTGTAACTATGATGGGGAATGAATGTTTCCATGCCGATTTTAACCCGACATATGGGTACGTTGCAACATTTTGCATTTGCCAGTCCCGGCGACGTACTGGTACATCGTGCAATTGCAAGGTCCCTAATTTGCACAATTTTCAATTTTTGCGTGTGATTTTTCATACGTATACACAGGACACCTTCCTCTATTCCTCTACAAGATGCCAAGCAGGGACAATGCCTTACACCGCATAACCTCCCCCCTCCCCCCCTCACACCATTGTCTCGGCAATTCACCTGTTACCAGTGACCTGGCCAGTAAAGATATTCAGGGCCAGAGTGATTCCTCAATCAATGACAATGTGGAGGACAAAGTTTACATAGCATTAGAAGAAACAGTCAGAAATAATGATCAGGTAATGTGGCAAAAGAAGGTCAGGTATGGTGATTAGTTAGTGAGTGGAACAATGCTTATAATGCCTATATTACTGCTTGAAAACCAATATACTCTCATACTACATATAAATTCGTACCAAGTAAATAAATAAATACCGTTTATGAGTTGTGTGAAATAGTTACCCTCCCTTAGAACTCGTTTTCTTTGGTGCCAGCCTGTTAGAAAACCCAGTCAGGTAAGGAGGTACTCCTACCTGGATCGAGTATTTTAAACCTCAGGTGAGTGATTTCTCTATGAATTTTCGATGTTTCTTACAAAAAGCGGAGGTTTTAGCCAAAAAAAATTTTTTTGAAAATACCTCGGGATTGGGGGATGTCGGAGGTGCGGAAAACCTCGGGACGTGACGGGTTAATGAAATCCTGTATGTGGCCTAATGTGGAATTTTGCATCATGGGAGAAAAAGGAGGTCCAAGGAACATCCAGGAGAAAATTTTGAAGTCCCTCCCAGTCTGTCCTGTCGTAGTGCCATTTAGTCATCACAACAGGTTCAGAGCAGGAGGGTGTGGTAGGTGTGAAACTGGTGGCTTGAATCAGACAATGATCCGAGGATCCAAGGGGGGACTTCACTTCGACATTATAATTATCTGAATTGGTTGTTAGAAACCAGTCCAATAGGTGGGGATTTTGATTGGGGTTGTCTGGTACACGGGTGGGTTGACTGACTAACTGGGTGAGATTAAATGAGTCTGCAAATAGCTCACATTCAAGACCAGAGTCATCAGTTCTGGGTGAATAAGTGAGCCATTCGACATTATTGACATTAAAATCACCCAGAATAGTAATTTCTGATGCAGTATTAATGTTGAGGACACTTATTTGTGAAGACAGAGAGTCAAATAAACTCGACTCTGGAGGGGCGTTAGGGGAACAATAAACACAACAGAAATACTTAATTTTACCAAAAGAATTTAATTTGTATATGGAATATATATATATATATATATATATATATATATATATATATATATATATATATATATATATATATATATGTACAGGGTGACCTAGAAAAACCTCCTACATTTCAAAGGTAAACGAAAAAAAAAATGGTTAAAAATAATCAAAATATTATTTGCACACATGAAACTTCATTCAATAGTTTTTATTCATCATGTTTTAAAGATGACATCCTCCAAATGGTGGCCGTCATTGTCTATACATGCTTGGAGGCGATTTCTGAAGGCTGCCATGGCTTGATGGGTCATGTCAGGTGGAACAGCGGCTATCTCCTGCTGAATAGCAACCTTAAGGGCTTCAAGAGTTTGGGGTCGATGAGTATACACTCGTGATTTAAGGTTTCCCCACAGAAAAAATTCACAGGAGGCGAGGTCAGGGGAACGGGCCAGCCACCCAACATCACCATGCAACTAGATCACCCAATCCAGAAACATTTCCCTCAGCACTTGCAATGATCTTCGAGTTCTTGCACAACCATCATTTTGTATGGATGGAAGTGAAGGTCCTTGTGTAAGATTCTCCTTGCAGTTTCCCGGGATATCCCTACAGCTAAAGCATGCTTCCTTGCAGAACGTCTCGGAGACTGCACAACAGATCACCTCAATGCTTCAATATTCTCAGGTGTGTGCGCACTCTTAGGTCAACCAGGTGATTTTCTTTTTAAAGCTGAGCCTGTTGCCCTGAAATTCTCAACCCACTGCAAGATGGTTTTCCGATCTGGAATGTTTTGGTTCCGTGGAATACTGAAACGTCTTTGAAAGGCCCTCTCAACGACCATCACAGAACAGTTGTTTGTGAAGAACGCTTCGACAGCAAATGCACAGTGTGCTCCTGACCACGCCATGTTGGTGACTGAGGACCGTTGGGGTTGGGCTACCAACAGACCGTAGCCCCCCCCCCTCCCACCTCACTACTGCCAGTGCTACAGCCTTTTGAAATGTGAGAGTTTTTAATGGGTCACCATATATATATATATATATATATATATATATATATATATATATATATATATATAAAGAGCTGAGCATTTCTACAATCACTGCCGCAAACTACATATTAAGCAACTACGGAAGTGTGATTCCATTGTCGGATTTGTTTTTGCGACAAATTCTAGGCAAATTTGCGATTTTTCGTTTGCTGAAGCACTTCCACAAACATCTATGTGGCCTGGCCCGGCAGGTGTCTGTGAGAGTTGCCTCCTGCACTGTTGCCATGTGTACGATAAATATTGTATATATACGAGCAATTCACCTTCAGTACGATGTACAACAGCATTTTTCATTAGCGTACATTTTGTATGATAAATTTACTATTCCTTCAAAAAGAAACAGAGAGAGAGAGAGAGAGAGAGAGGACGGCTGAAGATCAGACTCATCTCCTTTTGTTATTCACTGGCTTCATACCAAGCTCTCAGGTAAGAAATGAAAATGGGTATATGCCAAGTGAGGGCAACGTTTTTACTCGTCATAAAATATTAAAGCATAACATCGTCATAGCAAGTCATATTCTTCTCTATACTGGAGGGTCCCTCACTACATTATTTTAATGATATATTGTATGTGCTCTCTGGAAAGAAGGTAAGAAATATGAATCTAAGTATAAAAACAAGCAAAGATGTTTTTTCCCCCAATAAATGAAAATGAAAAATATAAAGCCTATTTCCAGATCATTTTTTTTTTTCCTCATTCTTAGATGTTATAATGTATACTACTGATGCAAACTACATCGATACTAGAAAGACTTGTTTGGCATAGGCTACAAGCCAATAACAGGATGAAAAGTACAGAGATGTGATACGAAGCCTCCCAGTCCCCCAAGAATATGACCTTGGGTCTAAATTTCTAATTTGTTAGACTTATAGCATTACCAGTGCCAGTATTTCGATCTCAGCAAAAATCATTAGGCACATAAATAACAGAGTGAACGAGAAACATACGAAATGAAACTTAACACAATTTTACCATTTTCCTTATCAGACAACCACCTTTCCCCATGAGGTATCAATATAGATAGATAGATAGATAGACAGACAAACAGATATACGAGATGATACTAAATGTTGAAGTTGTCTCAGTTGTTGCAGTAGTCTGACTGTGACTAAGGAGCGAGGACAGGAGGTTAGAGCCGAGGTACAGAGGTGGACTGGTGTGTCAACTTGTCAAGCGTGAGCTGTGAAGTTTTTACTGTAATTTTATATATCCCATTCATTACTTTAGACATTTTCCAAACTTCATAAAGTCACGTTTTTATTCTCAGTCAGAACAGAGTAAAGATATAAATTGTAGTGGATGAGTAATACATATGATTTTTAATCCCTTGATTATGAAAAATATCATTCTAAACTCAATACAAGAAACGGTGTCAAGGTACAGAAAATTCGTCCCCGACAGCCATTTTAGTGCTGACGTATAAACACAACAGGATATCTAGACAAAGATGTCACATATCAAATTTGGAGTTATTGGATGAAAATTGACGATTTTATGCCCGTTTGAAATTTTAGGCTCGATCCACATGACACTGACCCCCCTACTGCTAACTGAGGGGTGACCCCCCTGATGTAATGAGGCATTTTATAGGAAGCAGATTTGAATAATGCACCATTAGGTTTTGGTTTCATGTCGATATAACGAATTTGAAAGGATTTATGGCAAACCCCCCCCTTCTTTTTTTTTGGGGGGGGGGCTACAGCCTGGACCTTGGCCCAATTTGGCCCAAAATTAAATCAGGGGATCAGAAGGTCATAGCCCATCATCCCTTTAATTTTAGCCAAAATTTGCATCAGTTTTTGCAGAATGTTGTTAACAGACAGACAAACAAACAAGCAAACAGACAAACCGAGTGAAAACATTACCCGTCCCCGAGCCCCTCAGGGGTGGGGACGGGTAATAATGTTCTAATGGTGTACAGAACAAAATGAAGCTGATGCCTGGGTAATGAAATGGATAAAAATAGTTTGCCTTTGCATTTCTGCATTTGCATAACTGCTAATTTCAAGAATTGTGTGGATTTGTGGTTGCTGAAGGCAATTTTTTGAGTTTGTGGATTTGTGTTGCAGAAGTGAATTTTCGTTTGCGGTGCCCACTATATATATATATATATATATATATATATATATATATATATATATATATATATATATATATAGAATAGAAATGGCGAAATCTTCCATACATTAAGTAAAAACAATGTTAGAAAAAATATTAGTCATCCTTTCTTCCCAAAACTTGACACTACTGTATACAAAATTGTTTTGATGTGTAGCTTACATGATCTCACCTTCATAATCCTTTTCTGCTGCTTGTACAGTAAACACTGAACTCTGATTCATCCTTATCAGATAAGAAAAAAAAGTAATAATCTAAAAGTTGAAGCCTGTTTTGTAATTTATTACACTTTTCAAAGAGTAAGGTGCCCGAGGTTAGGTGCTTGACAAATCTGCACTCCTGATGGCAGTACATAACAGTCGAAAAATCTCCAGCCATATCTGGGTGTTTAAAACTTTTGTTCACAAATCCTGGTCTTCGCTGATAAATTTTAACCACAACTCCACCAAGCCTGTGATAAGTGTTTCCGAGGGAAATTGCTTTTTGTTGCACTACAGTGGAAAAGCTGCAAGGCAGTGATGCTTTAACTCCTGATTCGCGACCAAATACTGGGTTGCAAAGCCATATCCAGTGGGTCAGCTTGAGTCTTCAATGAATGACCGAGTCTTCTTGCGCCGTTCAGCAGTGGCTCCAGCAGGGAGACAGCAACACTGTGTACAGTTAAATACAGAAATTCGTAAGTCTCTTCTCCCCATCATTCATGGCTGGATTCATATGCACTTGAGTAGATGCAAAACTGGAAAAATGTGCATATCATCATCCATCTGTAAGTCAGAATATGCACCTTTGTCCAGTACATGTCATTCAAGTATCTGTGATTCCAGCATTGACAGGAGTAGGAAAGGCAAGCAGACTTTTGTATCTGACTGTACATTGATGCAGTTAGGTTGTACTGGTGTCAGTGGTTGATTTATCACTCACTCAGTTGATTATTCTTCTGTATCTGGGTGGATCAAACTTTAACTGAAAACTTCAAATGGTTACCAGTCAAGGACATGGCTCCTAAACTAGCCATGATGGATTCCAAAGATGTCTCGTAAGCCATCGAGTTTTGTCCGACTACCTGGAGCTTGTGTGCGTGTGTGTATCTTGGTGCTGGTTTGTGTATGCACAATCAAAGACAAAAATCATGTCCTGAAATGTGAAGAAAACATCTGCTTAAAGGCTAAAGTTTTGGTGCTTCTGCTTCTCGTCATACGGACGGTTGGTAGCACTGACATGAGTTGTCATTTGTTCCATGTGACAAGCCTGTGTATGCGAGCATATTTTTCATAACTAAGTTAAAATCAATACTGCACATATAGTTGTGTTTCTTTTACTGCTAATTTTACTTGATTTTAACCCGCCCCATCCCAGAGACGTGAATTCACGTCCTCACATGATGTGCACTCACATCCCGGAGACGTATATTAACGCGGCAACATTGCAAGGACATTGCAAGGTCCCTAATTTGCACAATTTTCAATTTTTGCGAGTGATTTTTGGCACATATACACGGCACACCTTCCTCTACAAGATGCCAGGCAGGGACAATGCCTTACCCAACATGACCTCCTCCCCCCCCTGCATGACCTTTTCTCAGCAATTCACCTGTTATCAGTGACCTGGCCAGTAAAGCCATGTCATGCCACGGTACGAAATACAGGGCCAGAGTGATTCCCCAATCGATGACAATGTGGAGGACAAACATTAGAGGAAGAAACAGTCAGAAATGATGATCAGGTAATGTGGCAAAAAAAGGTCAGGAATGGTGATGAGTTAGTGAGTGAAACAATGCTTATAATGCCTATATTACTGTTTGAAAACCAATATACTCTCGTACTACATATAAATTCGTACCAAATAAATAAATAAATACCGTTTATGAGTGGTGTAGAATAGTTATCCTTCCACAGAACTCGTTTTTTTTTTGCAGCCGGCCTGAAAGAAAACCCTGTAAGGTAAGGAGGTACTCCTACCTGGATCGAGTATTTTAAACCTCAGGTGAGCGATTTTTCTATGAATTTTCGATGTTTCTCACCAAAAGCGGATGTTTGAGCCAAAAAAAAAAGGTCCAAAAATGTCGGGACTGCGCCGTACCACTGCCCAGAAAACGTCGGGATATATATATATATATATATATATATATACAGTAATCACTCCAATAATCGATGCAATAGAGCCAAAGGCATGTCCGGAAATTGGGTTTGTTCGGAAATTGGGAAAATGCCTCCTGGACAAGTACTTATGGACCCTAACACGGCCTAAGTCAGAAAACCACCTGAATAACTCCCTACCGGACATGCATGGCACCTATTTAAGACCTTATTCACACAAATAAGGGACAGAAAGCATAAAATAAATGAAAAGGAACCAAAGAATAAGGAATTAGAAGTAAGTATGGAAAATATGGAAAATTTTTAGCACTGTACAGGGTACTTACAACACGTCCGTGGCCATTACGAAGATTAACCCACCTCCTCTAAGCAGTGATGCCACTCTTTGGGATTTTTCCCAAGATCTTGGGAATTAGGGGCTAGTCTTGGGATATTGGGATTATTATTTCAAAGAGCTGGCTATCTTGGGATTTTTAAGTTTTGTCATTGTATCTTTAATTATTTAGGTTTGCAGATTAAATAATAACTGAATACCATAGAAATTATCCATTTACTTTATTCTCTCCTGTACACAAAAAGATGACCACTCCAGGAACAAAGCACTTCCTCAACTCTGTTTTGTGCAAAGTAGACAAGATATTGAGTTCCAGTCGCAGTACTTCTGTCTTTCAACTCTATATTCTACGATATCTGATGTATATAGATGCATCTTAGCAATGTTTGAGTGAATAGGTAATTTAGTCACTAGGGCTGAAGAACAATGATCCCCTTGATCCTGCAATATAGATGAAAGTTGATGATATTGACCTTGGTGGCAGATGTGAGTCCATGCTTATTGAGGAGCCTCTAGGAGAAAGCGAAAGATTATTTCATCTTGATTGTCAGAAGTTTTTGGTGGAACTATGTGCTCAAATGCAAAAGAGATTTACTTATGAGGAAGACAGTATTCTTGCCATGGTGCGAGTCCTTGACAGCAAAGAAGTACTCTCCCTTTAGAGAAGCTTATGCTCTGTTGTAAAATTGGCAGTCCAATTTCCTACACTGATGAAAGAAAAAGACTTGGATGAACCACAGGATGAGTGAAAAAAATTTGTTCCATTTCACGGCATCACTGCAAAACATGAGTGACTCAGCACCTAATTTCTGTGTTGAACTGCTGATGGTAAAAGATGGCCATAACCATCTAAAATTCAGCCTCCTCTCTTACTTCATGTGCTGCCTCCTGGCTCTACCCCACTCGTCTGCAAGTGTCGAGAGAGTATTCTCTCAGCTTAACACAATCAAAACTGATCGAACAAAATGCATACGTCATCTGTTGCAAACTGCCTTCAAGCTAAGTAAGCAATTGCACGACAGGAAGCAACATGCTATAAGTGGGAGCCATCGGCATCGCTAATATGAGATGCTACAGGTGTGCAATGCCACCAGCACTGCCTGAACAGAGAAGCTGCCAGAAGCAGAGAGAAGTGGCAACCATTTTTCCTGATGATGCTCCCAATAACGAATAAGAGCCTCTGCATGTATTTCTCCAATAGTTCATCAATATTCATGTGAGGTATATACCTTAGCAAATCAATGTTATAGCATTAATTTACATTATTTGTAAAGCTTGGGATATTTTGGCCTATCTTGGGATTTTCCAGGGGTTAGTCTTGGGATTTAGCAAATTTTAGAATGGCAACACTGCCTCTTAGGCTCTGGCAGTGGTGAAAATGCTCTTGAAACACGTACAGTAATCCCGTTATGTGCAGCACTTAATCCTTTGCACTGTGAATTATAACTGTTTAACACTGCACATTCTGTTCTTACCTGAGCCATGCCAGTTGCAACACGCAAGTTTGCATTCTGCACTTAATCCTTTGCACTCTGAATTCTCATTTCTTAACACTACACAAAACAGTAAATTCCCATGTGGTCTAGTTGTGAGGTATTACAGTTTATTCACTATTTATTCACAAAAATGAGCACATGCGGCAGCCACTGCGACGAGTGTCTAGTCACGACAGTAGTTAGGCAGGAACTGGGGAGGGGGGCGGAAGCAGGGGGCTGCTCTACTACGCATGACAACACAGCTGTTTGGCACAGCATGCCAAGTTCAACGTACGTTTGAAAAAATGTCAGATTTTTTTTCCTTTTTAAAGTTTTTTAGCCATTTGGGGGTTCCAAAGGCCCGGACCCAAAATGTCCAGAAATTGGGGTGTACAGGAATTGGGCGTCCAGGAATTACAGGGATTACTGTATATATATATATATATATATATATATATATATATATATATATATATATATATATATTATATATATATATATAGATAGATAGATAGATAGAGATATAGGTAGAAACATATATATATATATATAGAGATAGATACATATATATATATATATATATATATATATATATAGCTTATCATCTGTTCTCTTTTTTAATACCATGTTTGGAACACGGCAATTCAATTAGCAAAAGACATGTCCGAATTTGGGTTTTACATCTTTATCAATTTAACCTCTCCTCAGCTTAAGTTTTTTTTATGCAGGAAAGAATGAACCAAAGGCCAGGAGCTTACAAACAATGCCCTCCAAGAAAAAACAAAAACAATACAAAAGAGAGCGAAATTCAAGATCCGTTCACTTCAAGATGCTGGACACATTACATCTGAAAGACTGGAGATTATAGGAAGCAGGAAATACAGACCGAGGGGGACAATTCCAGAGGTGACCTGTTGCATAAATGAAGGACTGGGAGTAGCAGTTAACTCTTGAGTTAGAGAGATGGAGAGAAAAGGGATGAGAGTTTGTTGCTCGACGGGTGCTACGCGCCCGTCGTAGAGGTGGAGGGAGGGCAAGCAGACAGTTAAGAGGAGCAGTGACCAATGAAGTAGCGATAGAAAAGAGATAAAGATGCAACAGTACGGTGAAGAGACAGAGGTTAAAGGGAGCCAGTAAGAGTAGGAGAGTTAATGAGATGAAGAGCCTTTGATGCCACCCTATTGAGAAGAGCTGTATATTGGGAGCCTCCCCACATGTGAGAGTTGTACTCTACACAGGAGCGAATAAAACCCTTGCATAAAGTCAACAACTGTGCAGGGGTAAAGAAGGAATGGAGTCGGCTTAGCACACCTAATATCTTAGAAGAAGATTTACAAGAGATGTAATATGATCATTCCAAGATAAATCCCGAGAGAATGAAACCCCAGGTATGTTTAAGATGATGCAGGATTAAGCTGGTTTATTATTAAACATTAGTGGGTACTCCTGTGGAAGATTTTGCTGGGTTAACAGGTGTAAGAACTGAGTCTTTGATGTATTAAAAACAACAAGGTTATTTTTACCCCAGTCAGAGATACGATCCAAGTCAGACATTAGGTGTGCCATAACCTCATCCCTTGTTTGTTAAAGTAACTGCTGAAATGGGCATTGTGAGAACCGAATGGAAAGGTGAAACGTAGACTCATCAGCATATGAATGGACAGGGTTAGATGTACAGCTTAGAAGGTTATTGATGAATAAAAGGAAGAGAGCTGGTGATCTGACAGAGCCCTGAGGAAAACCACTGTTGATAGAGCTAGGAGAAGAACAATGGCCATCTACAACAGCAGCTATAGATCGACCAGAAAGGAAGGTATAGATGAAGGCACAGCTAGAAGGATAGAAACTGTAAGAGGGCAGTTTGGAAATTAAAGAATTATGCCAGGCTTGAACGAAAGCCTTCAAGATGCAAGTGCAATGGCAAAACTTTCGCCAAAGTCCCGAAAGAAGGATGACCAGGAGTCTGAAAGGTAGGTGAGAAGATTGCCAGTGGAGCGTCCCGGATGGGACCCATGCTAACGATCAGAAAGAAAGTTATGATAGGAAAGATGCTTTAAAATTTTCTGTTAACTCCCTCGCACCAAATGACGCAATGCGAGACATAATTGTTGTAATCTGAAGAGTAACCGATGATGCAACATGATGCAACTTCCCTATAAATGGTCGTAGAAACTTTTCCTGTGGATGGATTTGCATCAAATTTGGTTGAGTCAAAGCTGAGGGTAGTCACGTCTAGGGGAATAATATGGCAACACCCGGGAGCTTATCGGAGGGGCAAGCAGCCTATATTTAGCTCAGTATCCTCCCAGCAGTCAGGCTTCCTACTTCCCCACCGTCCATACCTTACGTGCGTATAGTGATATTGTGTTATATATAGTGCAGTGTGCTTGTGAAGAATGTTATAGGTGTTTCTTATATATTTTCAGAGAAAGCCAGATTTGAACATTCATAACTGATTTTTACCATTCCCCTGCAGTTTTACACTACCGGAAAAAATGCTTCGCAAGGGGTTATCTGAAAAAGAATATATGAAATACTTGTTCAGTGGCAGTGAGAGTTAGGAAAGTAGTGATAGTGAAACAGACAATGAATATATTGAGGAGGAAAGAGTGAGGAGCAGGAGAGTGGGGAGCAGGAGAACGAGGAGGAAATCTGACCCGAGGGGTGCAAAGCACAAACCCGCGGTCAAGGCCACGGCGATAAGCACAACAGAGAGTAGTAGTAGCACCATCACTACCACCACTCCTTTCACCACTGACACCACTGGTGTAATATCTACTACCCTTGTTACTGCCATCACTCCGACGGCAATTGTCACCTCTGCAATCACTGTGGAAACAACCACCGTCCCTGCCATCAGTTCTATCACCCACGACACCACTGCCATCATTGCCACCAGTCCTGCCACCACTGGTGTCAGGCCTGCCACCACTGAAAGCACCCCGAACCTCGAGACTGAGTCGCGTTATCGTCACCTATCTTCCACCCTCCCCCCACCATAAACATTGACCTCTTTCCCCCCAGAGGGCCCAGACTCACCCTACACTCTCACCACACTTCAACCTGCCCACATCTCACCACTGATCCAAGATATTTCCATATCGTCTTCCCCAGCTATATCTGGAAAGTCACTGTCCCCTTCAGACTTCATTCCCCCTGAATATAGGCAAACATTATCATCATCAGCAGCACCACCACCACAGTCATCTCCTCCACAACCATCATCACCACAACCATCACCACCACAACCATCTTCACCACAACCATCACCACCACAACAATCTTCATCACAACCATCACCACAACCATCTTCATCACCACGATCACCTGAACCTTCATCCACCCAACTATCATCAACACAATCATCATCACCATCTCCCTCCCCACCACAAAGACGTGGGCGGCGTGGGTCTAGGTTAAGTAGTGGTGGGCGGCCGAGAGGTAGTCGTCTGTCTCGGGGTCGTGTGCGCCACACACGTACACAGCCAAGCATTTCCCCAGATGGTGACTGTCAGGAGGAAGCTTGGAGTTCTGGGTCATTTACACCCAATACTGGCCCCTTCACTGAAACCCCAGGTTTGAGAGTGGCAGCACTAGCAACACCACTCCAATACTTTCAACTTTTTTTTTACCAGGGAGTTGCTCACCTACCTGACGGTCAAAACAAATATGCCACGTTTCTGGGGACTGCACTAGATGTTTGGTACCTCTGCAACGAAGAGGAAATGGCTCAGTTCCTTGGATTATACTTTCTTAAGGGGATTTGTGAACTGCCAACCAGGAGACACCATTGGCGTTCATCAGAGGTTCGAATACCCGATATTTCTGCGAGCTATGAGTGGAAAGCGCTTCAGGGCCATCCTGAAGAACTTTCATGCTTTCAATAGTCTCGCCATGCCCGAGGGCAATCAGAACCAGCTGATAAGGATTTACACAGTGATGGAGTATCTCCTTCAGAGGTTCAGGGAGGTTTACATCCCAGGCGAACATCTTAGCCCGCATGAGGGATCTCTGGGTTGGAAGGGGTGGCTCTCCTTCCATGTATATAACCCTATGAAGTCCCAAAAGTATGCCATAAAACTGTACGTCTTGGCTGAGGCAAGGAGTGGTTACGTTTGGACTTTGGAAGTATACATGGGGGAGACGAAGTCTCTAGAGAACACAGTGTGGGGCCTCACTGAACCTTTGAATGGCAAAGGATACAAGTTGTATATGGACAATTATTACAACTCTGTATCACTTTGCGAACGCCTCTTCGCAGAGGGTGTGCATGTGTGTGGCACAGTACAACTGGCAAGGAGAGCACCTAGGGAGCTGCAGGACATAAGCAAACGCCTTCCTGATGATGGAGTGGAAGCTAGACACGGGCAATGTAATGGTGTTGTTGTGGAAGGACAAACATATCATAAGTATGGTGTCCACCTTCCACAGTGACACCACCATCCCTAAGCAGGTGCATGGGAAGGTCAAGGGTCCAGATGGGAGATTCCGCCATGTTCTGAAAACAGTGAAGAAGCCCGTCATGGTGGAGGAGTATAATAGGCACATGGGGGGGGGGATCATTTCGATCAGATCATCCAATACAACCCCGCTCAAAGAAGGACGGTCAAGTGGACCAAGAAAATGATTTTTTATTTCATCCACATGGACCTATTCAATGCCTACAACCTCTACAAGAAGAACACCAACAGGCCTATGACTCTTCTGGAATTCCAGGAGCACATATGCCACAAACTCTTGATATTCTGGGAGGAGGAGTGGCCGGCATCGAGTCATGCCCTTCACCATGCCCCTGACCTTTCCTCGTGACAACGACCACCTGTACCTGCAGCAACCACTATATCAACTGCAGCCTCCACTCTACCTGCAACAATCGCCCCACCTCCTGCAACAATCGCTCCTCCTCCTGCAACAATTGCTCCACCTCTTGCAACAATCGCTCCACCTCCTGCAGTAGCTGGTCCATCAGGAGTAACTCCGCCAGTTACTGCCACAACTGCTCCACCTCCTGCAGTAGCTGGCACATCAGATGTAACTCTGCCAGTTACTGCCATGACTGCTCCACCTCCCGCAGTAGCTGGCATGTCAGGTGTAACTCCGCCAGTTACTGCCACGACTGCTCCACCTCCTGCAGTAGCTGGCCCATCAGGAGTTACTTGGCCAGCTCCTGCCACTGCATCTCCAGCAGGAGTGTGGAGGCTAGGAGATGGAGGAGCACCCCGTCCAAGCGCTGTCGATATATCGACGCTAGGACACGCTTGGACTCACCTCTGCACCAACCCTGGAGAGAATCCCCGACAGGAAAAAGCTGCGGTGTGTGTTGTGCTACTTCAACAAAAGGAGGAAGGACACTAGCTATATATGTCCTGTTTGTGATGTGCCACTCTGCACAGGACTGTGCTTTCATCAGTATCATACTGATGAAAGCATACAGCAATAAATCACATCGCAAACACACACACACACACACACACACACACACACACACACACACACACACACACACACATCACAAATACTCACACACACACACACACACACATCACAAATACTCACACACACACACACACACACATATTCACACATCACAAATACTCACACACACACACACACACACACACACACACACACACACACACACACACACACACACACACACACACACACACACACACACACACACACACACAGGCTGTGATCATACCTGTCCTCCTCTCTGCAACACCATCTCCTCTCAAGAAACACTACAACACTGCTAAAGGACGTGAGTAACCAGCTTATTTGTCTGGTTTTTATACTGTTGTATAAATGTGTGTTTACTATATATTTCTTATAGGGAAAATGTGGTGGATTTCATTGCTATTCACTCAGCCATTATACTCGTAAAGTATAGGTCGCATAAAAAATCTGAAGAAAGCTTGATCAAGCTGATTTTTTCTTATGCATACTTTTGTACAGCAAATTACCTATGTGTGAAAATAATTGGGGAAAAGTTACTAAAGACGTACATAATACTCAGCCTACGGGACTAAGCGTACGTGCTGTCACCATGCACAAACCACGCGCAACCCATGATAACCTTTCAAAATTCATTTTCTCAATAACAGTAAGGTTTATAACACTGTGAACTATAAAATGGGTTTCCTTAACCTTTGGGCTACAAAACTGGATAAAATTTACATACAGTATATGTTTGTTACACTGTCACTAACAACATACAAAATAATAAACAAATCAGACGTTTTTAAGCGATTTTCGATTTTTTTCGATTTATTCGAAAGCTATTGGACGTATCAAATTGAACCTTTCACAGATGAAAGATCGTGAAATTCTGCATATAGACATGCCTTTTGCAGCTGCGCATCACGGGAAAAATTTTTCACGGTGATGTTTGGAAGTTATGAGAACCTAGTTTTCACATAAATAAGGTTTATTCAGGCTTCATTTCTGTCCATTTATTCATGTTTTTTTTTGTTTTATCTTATAGTATACACATCAACGAAGATGATGGGAAGTGATTTATAACAATATAAGCACTTTCTGAGGGTAAATTGGGCCATAGAAATTTTTCCCTTGCCGCACGATGGAGTCAGCCTGAGCTAAGTTTTGGTTCTGTGCATGGAACTGAAACTTATTGGAAACTCATGATGCTCGAGGGGATTAAGAATAAATTTAAAAACTTTTGAGACACAGGATGTTAAAACAAGTGGGTGATTGTTAGAGGGCTGGGAATGGTCACTCTTCTTTGGGACTGGCTGAATAAGAGTAAACTTCCCGCAAGAAAGAAAGGTACAAGTTGATGGACAAAGGTGAAAGAGTTTACCTATGCAGGGTGTAAGCACAGAAGCACAGTTCTCGAGGACAACAGGAGGGACTCCATCAGACCCATATGCCTTGTCAGTACTGAGGCCAGTGATGGCAGAAAATACATCAACTGAAGAAATTTTAATGTCAGCCTTGAGGAAGTCAGAGGGGGGAAGTGACAGAGGATCAGCACTGGAATCGTCTAAGGTGGAATTGGACGAGGTCTGAGCAAAGAGATCTGCTTTATCAGTAGAATAAATAACTACAGAGCCATCAGAATAGAAAAGAGGAAGGAAGGATGATGAAGTAAAGTTGTTAGAAAGGTTTCTGGTAAGATGCCAGAAGGAGCGGGGTAATGCTAGTTGGAGAGTTGAAAGCATTTAGTATGGATGAAATTATTTTTAGCAGAGCGAAGAACAGACATATCATGATTCTGGGCAGAAACATAAAAAAGATGTAATTATAAGCTGTGATTTTCGTTATTTATCATCAAACAATGCTGTTACATATGAGGATTGAGTCTGTGTGTAATGATGATAGAATATTTTGTTATGAGTGGTGAAATGACTCCCACAGGCTGGAGTTCGAACACATATCCCAGTAGATCGAACTCCCTGCACAACTATTTGTATGCTTCATTCTAGGTTCACTTCGTCTCTTACGGAATAAGCACTGCTTACAGGTTCTGCCTCTCATCATTGTAATTATTTCCTGGTTCTGTATTGGTGTGATAACACTAGGGCGACCTGAATGATGACCACTCTCCGTTGTGCCTTCCTCCCGAAAGCGCCTAATCCCCCTTTCCACAATTCTGCTCACACCTAATGTTTCAACTATTTATTTGGAATTCTTTCCTCCTTAATAAAGATATATATCATGTCCTCTCTCAGTTTTCCAGTAGTTGGACGCATGTTGTTTTGCCCTCTCCATACCAGGGTAGGTCTGCCTGACGGCCTAAAAGTCATTAGCATATAACTCTTACATAAAATAAAAAACATCTGAATCACTCAGTCTATTTAAAATTGTTAGAAACCATGCAAAAGCAGTAATAAATTTCGTCATGTCAACCTCTCCTCACAACCAAGCACCCAAACTACTAAACAGTCCTAATGACAATAGAATATACTTGTCAACTGTCCAGTCTTTCAATAATAACTTTAGCATGGCATCATCCATTCCCCCACTAAAATCTTCAGACGGTAACATTATAAATGACCCGCGTTGTAAAGCAAATAGCCTTGCCAGTACATTTGCCAGAAATTCTACATTAGAGGAAGTCATCCAAAATATCCCAGTGCTAGAACTTGACTCTCACGAAATTGCTGCACTTAAAATACAGACTAGATACATTAAATCCATCCTAGACAATTTACCAACCAACGAAGATCCATGCCCAGATGAAAAACCTGTAATTGTTTTAAAAAACTGCTTCCCGAACTTGCTTCTGTTCTAGCAAATTATTCAGAATATGCATACAGTATGTACTTTTTCATTCCCTAATTCTTGGAAAGAAGCCAATATCCACCCAATTCCGATGAAAGGAAGTTCCTCTGACCCCTCTGATTACAGACCACTAGCTGACACATCTTCCCTTGGTAAAGTATTTGAAATCGTAATGAATAAGCACACAGTTAAACATCTTGAATCCAGTAACTTAAGTAGTGATAGACAGTATGGTTTTCGCCACGAAAAATCCACGATTGATATACTTAATCTCCTGACTCACCCCATGCATCAATCAACTGACCAACATGGAGAAACTCATGCAGTAGCCCTTGATATTTCTAAAGCTTTTGACAGTGTGGGGCACCGTTCCCTGTTATGCAAACTCCCTTGCTATGGACTAACGTCTTTTGCTCCTCTGATTTCCTCATATCTCAGCATCAGGAACATAACAGTAAAAGTAGATTATGTACATTCCAATTTCCATTCAATTAATGCAGGCTTGCCACAAGGATCAGTTCTGGCTCCAACCATATTCCTAATTCATGTTAATGATCTCTTCTCTGTCACCCATAATCCCACCCATTCATATGCAGATGACTTAACACTTCACAGTTCATTCACACGTATACACCCATTCACGCAGTTTAATATCTCTAACTTGCAACTCAGTACAGCCATATCCATAAGTCAAGACTCACCTAGGATCACTGAATGGGGGCAAAATACTCTTTTCTCATCTAATGCTAGTATAACCAAACATATACGGTTTACTAATAGATATATATTACCTTCAATGCTACTAATATTTCTGTCTCCAAAAGTATTGAAATTCTCAGAGTTTCACTTAACGCTGACCTCAGCTGGACCTCTCATGTCAGATCACTTGCTAAAACTGCCTCAAAGAAACGGATTATTATACAGAGTTCGCAGCTTCTTCACTGACGAGCAGTTGGCTATAGTTTATAAGAGTCATGTGCCTCTCAGCTGGAATATTGCTCGCCCTTGTGGAGTGGATGTGGGGAGGATGCACTAAAACAATGAAACAAAATTCGGAACAAAGCAGTCAGAATTACTGATAACCGTCCCCTGGGGAAGCAGTGGCTCAGTAGGTGTGCAGCCCTACTGGACCCATGTTCAAATCCCCACTGGTGCGGGGAACAGTTTAAAGGATTTGAATTTCATAAAATCAGACTTTACTAATTTACCAAAAGACCTGCTGACATGTACTAATACCCTCACTAATAGCAATACACCAGTCCTGTATGAGACAGCCCTAGCATGTATTCAATATGGACCGTGGGTGTTGGCGCAGAAGTGGTGACATGTAGAGGTGAATGTATGTAGGAGGACTGCTGGGCCTTGGGAGCAGGCTGTGAAGCCTATGCCCAGAGTTGGACACATAAAAAAATAAAAAGAATAAAAATAAACTACCTCACCTGCAGGTAAGAAGGAATGTTGCCTCCTTTGCGTTATTTTACAGATATTTTTACGGCAAACGCTCAGATGAAGCTGTATCCATTATGCCACCTCTCCATGCCTTCCCCTGTGCTACACGGGCATTTGGTAGCGCTAATGACTTGAATGTCACACTGCCATATTGCAGAACTTCCACCTATCAGAAATCTTTTATTCCCCGAACTACATGTCTTTGGATCTCGCTTTCCCAGAGTTGTTTCCCCCTAACTTCAACTTACATCTGTTAAAGTTCAACTGTTACGGATTTTTTTTTTACAAATGGAGGACACCAGTAATCAGGTGTATGGATTTTCTTTTTTAATTCATTTGTCTTTCCTTCCTCTGCTCTGTTGCTTTTTAAAAAAATGTAAGGGCCAAGCAGTCATCTCCCGGCCGAATATGGTTTACGTTTCGTTTCTTGGATGCATAGTGCTCTCAAATGAATGTTAAGGCTTTGGAAATTCCTGGGTTCGTTTATACTGTCATCTCATCAGTAGCAGATATGAAGCTTGAGGAAAGTCAGGCTAGCCAACCATGAATATGCAGTTGTGGTGAGCTCTCATAATGTTTCACGTTAATCTTCGAACAAGCCGGGACACGACTCTTGTCTTTCACTGAATGTATGTATGTATGCATGCAGTTATGGTATTAAGTATGTATGTAAGTATGGTATTATGTATGTATGCATCTATTCATTCATTAATCCATCTAGCCGACCCCCTGTCTATCTATCGATCCATTTATGAACTGGCTGACATTATATCCTTCAGTTCACCCAGGATATCCAACACAAAAACGCATGTATGCATTTCTATCTGTCGCAGCTTCTCATTTTAACGAACATTCGTTCCATACAAGTCAGTCAGCCTGTTTATATTTGCTTATCTATCTGTATATCTACCTGTCTGTATCTTTTTCTTGCCCAACACTGTATCATGTGAGGGGTTGCCTGGACAAAACAAAGATCTCGATGTATTTCTGTCCCTTTGTTCAATAACGACATCGTGATATAAACAAAAGCCACATAAATATGTAAATAAACAGATGCACAAACAAAAAGCAGGAGAGGGATAAATGCAGGTGGATAAAGACAGAACCATCCTTAAATAGTTATATGCATTAACAAAAACATCACAAACATTAAAAATAAAATAACACCAAGAGTCAATGTTTTGAGGTCACTTGCCCATTCAACATTCGAACACAACAAAGAAACCACCACCACAGTATACAAACAATACATACGTTCAGTGATGAATTATGCAAGCCCTGCCTGGGTTTCTAACCTCACCAAAACACACTACAACATTGACCATACAGAACAAGGCCCTAAAAATAATCACAGGCTGCACAGCTACTACACCCACAGACCACCTACATCAAGAAACCAAAGTCCTCAAAGTCAAGGATCACCTAGACATGAGAGGCACCCAGTTTCTTGCTGTAGCCTCCACAAACCCACAACATCCACTATATTACATGACAGTACATCCACCCACACCAAGGAACATCAAAACAACACCCGGCACACGCTACCATACACAAATACTGTCATCTCTCCCCCCTCGCCCACCTCAGACCAGCTTCCAGAAGCATATCCACACCCAGATCACTCGCCGCTCCATTCAGTCACTTAAAGACAAAACACAGCTGCATGCACGGCCTCCTGACATCCACCCTTATGAATCCTATCTCCCTCGTAAGGACAGGGTCCACCTGGCCAGGCTGAGATGTGGGCACCATTCAGCCCTCTTAAGCTACCAGAAGAGGCTGGATGACTCCGTCGCTGATGCCTGTCCAGGATGCAACGCAGCACCTCATACTATTAAGCACATTATGGAAGACTGCATTGCACACAATCACCTACGCCAACAACACAAGATACACTCTCTGAGAGCTCTGTGGGAAAGCCCGGTCTCGGCCATGGCCTTCCTAAGGGACTCGGGGCTGTTCGGCCAGACTGCCTAGGGAACAACTACTACTACTACCACAAACAAAACAATAAACCCAAGTCGAATTAGGGTGGCAACGACGACGACAACGACGAAGACGACGATAAGAAAGGGACATATGGACACAACCTCATACACACACATAAGCATTCATACGCAGGGGAATAAGTGCGCATATAACAAGCACAAACCTAACTAACATACACTCCTCTCTCTCTCTCTCTCTCTCTCTCTCTCTCACACACACACACACACACACACACACACACATAATCCTTTTCAAGTGCTCAATCTTCTTCTCTTCTCACAGGCCAGACCTCTCTCTCTCTCTCTCTCTCTCTCTCTCTCATTTTTCACTTAAATATCACAAATGAACTACTGAAATGAGATCTCACACTGAAAAACCTAGAAAACACTTTACATTCTCCCTTAATCACCTATAAAAGTGAAACGTGTTATTGTAAACCAGCAGTGTGTCATTGAAGCTTTGCAACTGCAGGCCCCATTAACCCCTCTGACAGCGTCCTAAAGCTGGTATCACTTTGTATGAGGTTACCGTGGAAAAGTTCATGGACCCAGGCACAAGCCTTGTCACACACCTTCCTCGTACTTCGGCGACGACGCTTCTTCACACACTATTGCTAGTACCCGTCTCACTTGTACCCAGTCGAGGTGACTGGAGACTGCAATTGCCAACTTGGTAGAGAGGGAGAGGCAGCATAGTGTACCAACAGACGAAATTGTCCAGGGACCCCATCGGTCCCCTAGTCTAGGAAATCTGAGCAGAAGCCACTGTTTGCCTGTGTGGTGCAGAAGTACTGTTTGCCTGTGTGGTGTGTCTGGCAGCCGAGTCCCCAAATGTAAACACATGATTATTTTATCATCATCACAGTTTTCTTCAATGCATGAAATATTCATTCTTTAAGGCTTTCACAATTATTAATATTTGTTTAAAAATATTACTAAGTATTCTTTGACAGGTTAGATGTTCACTGCTAAAATACGAAATATTATCTGTTCAGTCGCCTAGTTGGTCACACTGTTTTGTACCTAGTATGATGGGAGAGAATCCGCCCAAGAGGATTCCAAGCTTGTCTACGATATCGTCGACATTTAACACGATATCGTGCCGATTTACTCTCGTTTCCTCGGCAAATATACGAGGTACCGTGTGATACCCCCTTAAATCTTAACTATTTTGTTTTTGTTAATGCCAAAGGATTTAATGTTCAACTTGGGGGAGGCCTCATGTCGTCTGTGGGTGATGAAATATTAGTCGGTGGGTGAAGAGATATGGGGTGGGGAGAGAGGGAAATCTGAGACGGAGAGAAATTCGGGGTGGAGGTAGATAGTTGCAGTGGAGAGATATCTAGAGGTGGAGAGATGTCGTGGGTGGAGAGATATGATGGAAGATGTAGGGGAGAGCGCTGATGGTTCGGCCACATATTTTATTTATTTTTTTAAATTCAGGTTTAAACAATGGTGTACTCGTATTTATGTTAAAATGTTGCCCCATCATTTGGTTCTTCAGCCTGATGATATCAAACCCTTAGCCCTTATCAGTTTTAATGTATAGTTCTTAATCGACCGAACCATCCCCACCAGTGGGGATGGTTCGGACAGAAGGGTGGGATGGTTCGGTTACATGTATTACATGGTATATTCTTAATATTATGTGAGTTGGATTGGCTGAAAAAAAAAATAATAATTCAAAGACATTTAATTTTCCTAAAGTACAAATTTAAAACATTTGTTAAAAAATAATATTTTAAAACTGGAAAGTTTTACTAAAAGTATGGATAACTGACATAGCCTCTTACTTTCTGCTCTAAAATGATGCATATTTGGCCTCATTTCTCTCTCTCTCTCTCTCTCTCTCTCTCTCTCACACACACACACACACACACACACACACACACACACACACACACACACACACACACACGCACGCACGCACGCGCGCGCGCGCGCGCAGGCACAAAATTTGACTCCAACTTATCTCTTCATAATTGTTCCAAAACATATTTTGTTTATACTGAAATTAAAATTATGAAAATTATGGATAACTGAGTTAACCTCTTCCTCTACTTAAAATGGTGCATAATTGACCTCCTCTCTCTCTCTCTCTCTCTCTCTCTCTCTCTCTCTCTCTCTCTCAGCGGAATATTGACTTCACTTCTCACTTTCCAGGCCTCTATTTCAGACTGCAAAATGACTCTTAATCTCTCGTTTTATCTATTTATTTCCCTATTTCTGGGTGACTGACTGACTCAGGAGTTTTTTAACGCCTATTGTAGCCAGGGATTGTTTGGGCACTGACTAACTATCCCCATCCTCAATTGTTCGAATCATCCCGAATCTATATAGATAATTGATGGGTACCCACTAATTTCACACGAGAGGGTTTAACATTCGTTTTTTATAGCAATATCTTGTGCATGCAACACAGATTCATCATAATAATGCACAATTCGCTGCTTGACATTTTCATGGAAGTACAGCTTATGATATTCACTCAAATTATAAGAGAGTAAGTACAAAACAACGTAAAATTTGATCTGCATCGAAAAGTATGGTGTTTATAGCTTGGAGGTTCTGTATGGTCGAAGTAAACAAACTCTCGCACTTTCACACAAGGCCTCGTAGCCCTAGGCCCCATAAGCTTATCAGGAAATGCACTGTCCGAACCGTCCCATTGTCCAAACCATCACGGCTCTTCCCTCTCTGGGATGGTGAGACGGCTGGAAGTGGAGAGATATCTGGGGTAGTGAAATATCAAAGGTTGTGAGATACGACGGGAGGAAGGGCGTCGAGAGCTATCAAGAGTTGAGCTACACAACAGGACAATATTTGCATCAGATGGCATTTTCAACAATTAGAGAGCATTCATTATCCCACGACCACCCTTTCTCTTACAATGATTTTCAGGTGGCCACTAAATTCAGCAATTCAGTTGATGCTCAACTAGGAGAAAAACTACAAACAGAAAATTATAGACCTGAAATTAATGTACCTACTAATACTTAATAGATTCTTTGTTCCAGCCTATAGGTTGTTTTTGTTTGTTTGCTTCAGTTTGGGGGGTCTGAGTTTAGTGTTCGAACAGAACAGTGTTGTTTCAGTTGGGGGTTTAAGTAGGTTACTTTGGGTCTTCCCTGAGTGGTTCTTGGCATTTCTTTTTGAGCTTTTATTCGAGGAGGAAAATTGTTTTTCCTTTCCTTTCTTTAGTTTTAAATTTTCAATAAAGTCCTGGTTTCTTCTTTTTATCATGTCCTGGTTTCTTCTTTTTATCATGTTTGTGCTGACTATATAGAACAATAATATTGTAGTATCTGATGATGGCCTGAGGAGGGCCGAAAATTCGGATTGATAATGCCTGGAAGAATATTCACCACATTCTTTTTATTATTGCTTTGGATTGAGGGATATTATGGGTTGAGAAATATTAGGAGTGAGGAGATTATGAGGGTTCGAAGGATATTAGAAGGGAGAGTAGTATCAGAGGGAGAAATATCAGGAGGAGGAGAGATATCAACTGGAGAGATAGCTGGGCCTGAGGCACATCTAGGCTGGAGACAAGAGCTGGAGATACATAAGGGAGGCGTGGTAAAAGTTTGAGAGATCTGAACAGGTGAGGAGATATCAGGAATGTGTCCAGAGGTAGATAGGTAGGTAGGTAGGTATCTAGGCAGGTAGCTGTCATCTGTGTCAATAATGTGGATATGTAGAGAATCGTTGTCACCGGTGTCGGGTATCGCAGAGTATCATAGATTACTGCTGCTGCCAAATGTAGATAATAGTCGTAGCTTAAGAGGTTGGAATTATAGTTGTAGATTGGCGAGGCACCTATGACATCAGTAGAGACTAATGTGGGCTGTTACCAATGTAAAGAGTCGTGAGGGGTTCGATAGAGTGGAGATTCTGTATTTGTAAGTTTTTATCTCTCTAGTCTCGAGCTAGGTCTTTCTGGTACCCCCTCCCCTCTGTCTACCTTGTATCATAAGTGAAGGTGAGGTAGAGACACCCTAGGGTTAAGGGGTTTCATTGTGACAGTTATGTTGTTCACTGCCTACCCCTGCATTTGTGTGACGGACAGAGTGACGTGACCCACTAACTGTCAAAGTGACAGCTAATCTCATACTGACTGCCAGACTCCTACTCTACTTCCTATCTCCTGCTCTCCCCAGTCTCCAAATGACTCCTATACCTGATTTCTAGGTATATATTAGTGCCTAGTTTCCGGCTGGCTGACCTACGTGTGTGTGTGTGTGTGTGTGTGTGTGTGTGTGTGTGTGTGTGTGTGTGTGTGTGTGTGTGTGTGTGTTTAGCATGCGTCCGTGACGTGGTTAACTGGCTTCCTTGAGTTACATCCTGTGTTTGACATATATACATTATGTTTAACATTCTTGGTAGTCTGGCCCGGGGGATGTGTGTGTTGCTCGTCCTGATGCACCAGACATATCCACCTGCTTATTACATATTGTGCTAGCGTTACATATCGTGCTATGATTATATTAATGCCTATAACTATTATATATTGTGCTATGACAATATTAATGTCTATAAATCGCTCAGTAACGCTAAACTGTCGTACCTACGACCTGTCTTTGTATTACTGTCTACACAGTGTACAGGAATATGTTACAAGGCTATTTATCTACTTGTCAAACAATTAAGGTAAAACTAATTTAAATATATGGTATTAATCATAATATTGTGAAACAATGTAGTAACATTTGTACAATAAAACAGAGATTAATATCTATATACTGTATATTTATAAAATACCAGTACAGTAGCAATGCAATGGCAAGTCTACTGTAGTCAATCGTATAGAGAAATTATGAGACATAGTGATATAGTTACATATTTAAAATGGATACATGTATACTGGCTTCATTCTGTTGTGCAGTTTACATTCAAATCAATACTAAAGTAATTGTGACTCCATATATTTGTTTGTTAAGTTGGATTTTTTTAGACCGACTTCTCGTTCTAAAGACACATGCGACTGAGCGGGGTCCTCTTTCTAGACCGGAAATAGAACACATACAAAGGAACAGGGTATAAAAACTCGGCAAGACACCTTGACACATATATTGCCTTAGTCCAACTTCTTAACAACATACATACAATGGTACACTGAATGTAGATGGGGTATAGTGACAGCTCAGTTAATACTGGTACAATATATCACATGGGCACTGTGCTTACACCTGAGTTACTACACAAGTAGCCTAGCGGCGAAAGCTGAAAAGTGGTCGAGTACCCCTTCCCCTGGTAGAACAAAATGAAATGCACTTTTTTGGAAAGAATGATGTTTAAGATGTAGAAATGGATGGTTGTGGTGGTTTATTTTGGTGGCAGATGTACTCCGTGGGCCAATTTTGATGACTACCGTATGGGCTGCCGAGAATACATACATCAGTTTCATGGTCACTTTTTTTCTGCCCAGGAAAGCATATGTATTGCACCCAGTTTAAGAAAAATATTGTGTCTGGCATTGTGCAATACGACCTGAAGAGCAATGTCAACTTTTTTACCATTTATATTATAATAAGGTATTATTTTGCAGATTTTAAGTATTACCGTGGATCTTTGTTACGATGATATGGAAATTGTTTTTATCATTTACAGCTACTGCAGTGAGGAGACATTTGTACATCAGTCTCTGTAATGTTAGTTAGTATGTAATAAGTTCATCTTTATTGCCACATTATCTATTTTAAAAGAGATTTTCGTGAAAGATTCTGATGATGGGAACACTATAGTGTTCGACAGATATGACAAAGAGAAGTCAATCAAGCAAATGGAGCGAGAGCGGCGCGGTGCTAATCGGATTAACCCAAGTCATCAAGTCAGTGGTCCTTGTGAAGTGCCAAACTACCGACTCTTCCTGAAAGGGACGGCAAGCAAGGCTGCATTTGCTGCATTTGTGAGTGAGACTCTGGCTGCATAGGCACCTGCACAACTGTGAGACGACCAGTCGATTGTTCTAGCAGGAGGCTTCACCAATGGGGAGATCGTTAAACTTGTGAAGTAAACAGGTGCCACCTTGCTCCCTCAATTATTCTCCACGCAAGAGGAAGTAGACACCAGAATGGTCTTGCATGCTGTATGTCTCTCACAAACACACGCGAGAATTGTTATCCATTGTGATGACACAGATGTGCTGGTCATTCTGTTGTACTTTTACAGCAAAGGAAACCTAACCACTCTGGTCTACATGCATGCTGGTCATTCTGGAAGATTCACTACTAATGAACGTTACATTCCTGTCCATACAATTGCAGGAATGTTGGGTGACAACATATGTTCCGCCCTGCCATCTATGCATGCACTTACAGGTTGTGACAGCACCTGTGCACTCTTCAGGATTTTTGGAAACGAACAGCATTTACTAAGCTGTCGCAAAACATTGTGCAGCTTGGTCAGCTTTCCCAGTTCGGCTTGGCCTTGTCGGCCAGTACCTGCCAGCAGCTAGCTCGCCTGTTTGTGTTGTCGCTATATGGACAGAAGGGAAATGAGTGCAGTGATCTAGATGAACTGAGATATACCTTGGCGTCAACAGCAGACAAGGAAGCAAGTACGTTACCACCAACTGAAGATGCGTTCAAACAGCATGTCCTGCGGGCAATGCTGCAAACAAGGGTGTGGTGCCAAAGTGACGTTCCGAAACTAAACATCCCTGACCCTGTTGGACATGGTTGGCAGCTGGATGAGAATGGGTGTCTGAAACCAACCATGCATTAACAGGAATGCGCTCCTATAGAGGTTAGAGACGTTACCCATCTCTTCTGCAGTGACCGGAGTTGTACAACATCCAGGAATTGCCCTCGTCTGCTTGCGGGTCTGGCATGCATTGAGCATTGTTCCTGCACCAATTGCTCAAACAAACCAGCTTAACAGAGCTATGAACGTGAAGACTCTGATACAGAGTTGCAATTATAGTTCTGAGATTGTGAAGAAATGACTTTTGTGGGACACCTTGTAGTGTACTACTATAGGATCAAACATATACTATACATACTGTAAATTTGTGTTATTGTTTTACTACTATTTCAATACTTGTAAGGTAGGAATGTCTAGCAGCTTACTAAAACTGAAAAAATGATACTTACCAGTCTACTGAAAGCACACAGAATATTAACGTTTGTTGATAAAGTTTAAACATGTCAGAATTAGGAAATTTTGGCATTAAGTACATTTTAAAATAATTGTCCCACCTGAAAAACACTGACATTTGTATGTTTGTTTGATATAGCGCATTTAGTCTCAGTTATCTGTATATTTATTCGTACTGTGACCTTTTGTGGTCAGTTCTGTTGGGATTTTCATGTGATTTTGAAACAATAAAGGCTATTAAGTATTACTCGTCCCGGACACAGTCACGAGTAGTAATTGTGTACAGTAAGCTGATATAAGTGCATGTAGGATAGCCCTGCCACCAAAATAAATTGCCACAACCATTCATTTACGACTTCTTATACAATGTCCTTTAGAAAAAATGTACTTTCATTTTGTTCTACCGGGGGGAGGGGTATCTCCTTAAATAAGGCCTTTTTCCAGAATCGCCACACTCCTAAAGAGAATATCACACAGATATGGTGACACTGTTCATACACTCGGTCTCTTTGGACTCCACGTGATATATTGGTCTCTTGGCCACACACTAGTATATTACTCTGGTTCTAGGGCGCTTAGGCATTAACACAGCGCTCTGGATAAACTGGGGTAGAGACACTTTATGGTTGGTGTTTCTGTCTCACTGTTTCTATACCACATACAGTCACTGTCACTATTAAGTCTCTAGCACGACACTGGGGACTTGAGGCATTGTCACTGGGCTGCTGAGGTCTGGGCTTAACTGAGGTGGCGCCTGGGGGTTGGAGAGAGCCCTACTGGGGTGCCCTCCTACAGAGGGCATGGGACAGCTCTGGGGTGCATCGCGGCCCAGGCTCGTGTCTGTTTTGGGGTGTAGGGAGGCCCTTTCCTGCTTGGGCCTTGACCTGGCGCGGGCCCTCAGAACTGGGGCCAACAGTGTCTGGAGTCGGGCCTGCCACTTCTTGCTCCTGGTGGAGGGCTGTCGGTGAGTGGGGCCAGGATGGTCCTGTCATGGGGTCTGGGGGCTGGCCCTGGGAGGCCTGGGACTGCGGTCGCCTCTAGGTGGGGGCACCATCAGGGGTTGGCACCAGCACCTCGCCCGTGGGGCGTCCATCAGGATCCGGCATCGTCCAGGGGCAGGCTGGAGGGCGTGAACCCCACCATCAGCAACAGGACCTTGCCACCACTCCTGGAATGGCAGCACCTCCGGCGAACCACACCTGGAGGGAGAGACAGAAGGACGTCCCACGCAGCCGAGGGGTGGAGAGTGGGCTGCACAAGGGACCTTCTCCTCCGGGAGAACCCTCAGGACTGTGGACGAAGGGCGCACAGTGGCTGTCCCTTCCCCGACGCGTACAGTGGCCCTCGTCATGGTTCCACAGCCTCTTGGGGTTGCAGCAGAAGGACGTACAGTGGCTGTTCCTTCCCTGGCGCACACAGTAGTCGTCACCACGGGGCTGCTCCCGAAGGAGGAAGAGGCAGATGAGGGACGTACAGTGGCCGTTCCCTCCCCGGTGCATACAGTGGCCATTGCTGTGGGTCTGCCTGCCCAACGGAAAGTAGCTGAGGGACGTACAATGGCCGTTACCGCGGTGCTACTCCCGTAGGAGGAGGAGGAGGTGGATGAGGGACGTTCAGTGGCTGTTCCCTCCCCGACGCATACAGTGGCTGTCATCGCAGTTCCACTCCTCCTGCCGTTGCCTGTCGGTGTGTGTACAGTGGCCGTCACACCGAGGCGGGCTCCAGATGTGGCTGCAGCAGAAGGAAGTACAGTGGCCATTCCTTCCCCGACGCATACAGTGGCCATCGTCATGGGACGCAAGGGGAAGCAGCTGAGGGACATACAGTGGCCGTTCCCTCCCCGGTACGTACAGTGGACGTTACCGCGGTGCTGCCTGGGACTGTATCTGGAGCAGTCCCACCCCGATCCTGACCAGGGCTGGTCCGGCTGAGAAGTAGCCTCGCATTCCTGCGACGTCATGGTTGGTCCAGTTGAGGGGAAGAGGGACACAAGGTTGGGGCGCACCTAAGCCCGTCTCACTCTGGGCCAGCGTCTCGTTTACCTGGCCCACTGTGGTGTCCTCCTGGGGTGGGGGTGGGGCTGTGGCTCCATAGCGGGGTGGAGGGTCCAGCAGCAGGAGCGCACATTTTGCCACCATCCGTGGTAAAGAAGTCACGGCCCTGTGACTGGAGGTGATATGTGGCTGTGGTGGAGGCCTGGTGTGTAAGTGTGATGTGCTGGAGGAGGGTGGTCCAGTGTTGTGTGATGTGGTTGGATTCCTTGTGAGGGTTGAATGTGATGTGGAGCGTGGAGGTGTGTGAAGTGTGGTGGAGGCTGGGGAGGAGTTGGTGTGTCCCTCGTACCCTCTGTCTAGGTCCGTGTGGGGGATGCCATACAATCCGTTGGATTCTCATCTCTGGTGGTGGTGCTCAGTGTGGGGCTGGTAACTGTATGCTGGCTAGGGGTGAGGTCCTCGGCCTTTTATGGGGGAGGATAGGGTAGGAGTGGCACCTCCCCCTGGGGAACTGGGTCGGTGGAATTTTCCACCTTGCCTGATGTAGGCTGAGTGTGATGGGGGTAGTAATGGGGGTGTGTGTCGCATGTGCAGGTGAGTGTGGTTATGTCAGTGAAGTAGGAGTGGGCATAGGGGTGTACCTAGTTGGTGGGCGTGAGAGGCGTCAGGATCTAGTGGTGGTGGTATTGAGGACAGGCGTGGGGGATGATGCTGTGAGGCCACGTGATGGTGTGGGTGTCCTGTTTTGGGTGTGGGAGGTTGGTGGTGCGTGTGGTAAGAGGTGGCGTGTATAGTGGGCGTAATCGGTAGGTAAGGGGTGGAAAGGTGAGGGTGTGTGGTCGGTGCAGGTGGTGGGTGGTGTTGCGCATGTGGGGAGCTCGTAGGTGAGGTGTTGCGGGAGGTGGGGATGGGGGGAGCGGAGGTGGGGGGAGGTGCATGTCGTGGCTGTGTGGTGCGAGTGGCTGTTTCCGCGGTGGCTAGGACGGGAGTTGTTGCGGAGTAATGTGTTGTTGGTGGGTTGGTAGGGGCGTGGGTCAGTGATGGAAAGTTGTGGGTTGGCGGAGGAGGTGGTGGTGAGGTGTGGGGTGTGCTAAGGGAGGAGGTTGGTGATGTTCCGGAGTCAGAGGAGGTTGGTGGTGGGTCAGGTAAGGATGCAGTGGGGGAGGGGGTTGTGGCAGGTGAGGCAGAGGGGGAAGGTGAGAAGGAGTAGGAGTATGAGTCAGTGGGTTGATTCTTGGAAGGAGGAGAGGGCAGCACGGTGCGGTGGGAGGTGTGTGGCCTGCGGTTTGGCGTTTTTTTTTTTGTCAGTGGGTTGGAGGGGCGTATGTGTCGTTTATGATACGTGCGTGTATGCCCACGATGCTGAATGATAACTTGGTATGGGTTGGGGACTTTGATGATGGTGAAGGGGCCTTAGAATTGAGGAGATACTTTGTCTGGAGTTGGTAGGCAGGCCACTATGACAAAGTCTCCCGGTTTGTAGGGGTTGGAGTTGATGGTGTCTGGTTGTAAATCTTGTTGTTGTTGGAGGTGGTGGAGGAGCCTCTTGGGGTGGTGTAGGGGGTTGGTGGTGGAGGGCGGAGGAGGGAGTTGAAAGTGCTGGCAGAGGGGCAAAAGGAGCAGGGCTTCCCCGAAGACTCGCTCGTGGGGGGGTGACCCCATCGTCCCTAGGGCATGTGTTCAGGCTCCACTGAACGATTTTCACATGGGCTGGGCGGTTGTCATTACCCATTTGTATAATTCGGATGCACACCTGCTTAAGGAGAGACTGATGACTTCTCTGGCACACACTATTTCCTTGGGGCCAGTATGAGGAGGAGTGTGATATTTGTTAGCCGAATAAAGTGGCTAATTCTTCCCAGACCTTGCCGGTGAATTCTGGTGCATTATCAGAATGTAGGACCTGGAGAATCCCGAAATAAGGGAATACATGGCGGACCAATGCGTTAGCTACTGTCACTGTGTTGTGTTCTTTTTCGGGGCAGGTGATGAGGAATTTGGAGTACACATCAACGAGAGTAATGATGTATTTGTAGCCTGCTTTGGGTGTTAGGGGCCCGACTATGTCGACTGACAGTAATTGCCATGGTTTGTGTGTGGTGATTTTTCCCGTAGGTCCCGCCGTGTGTGTAATGTCCTTACCCAAGGAGCAGGCTAGGCACGTTTGGATGATATTTTTGGCAATGGTGGAGGGGTTGGATGTCCAATAAATATCATTAAAAACTTGTAGTAATTTCTTGATGCCGAGGTGGATGCTGTTGTTTGCATGGAGGTGAACCATGGCGTTGTGTGCGGCACTGGGATCTAGAACAATGTGGCCATCTTGGTTAAACAGGTGTTCGCCATGTTGGTATAATTTGGCGAAGGTGTGCGGCGGTATCCAGGGGGGGCGTTGCTTGGCCTGCCACATTTGGATGAGGTCTGTGTTGGTGCGGATGGAGTTGATGGGTAGGCAGGAGAGGGCATCGGCGTTTGTGTGCAGTTTCCCGGGTCAGTATGATATTTCAAAATCAAACTCCTTAAGTGCTTCTCTTCATCGAATTAATTCTGCGCTGTTGGTGTTGGCTTGTTGCAGCCACTGGAGAGATTGATGGTCAGTGATGATGACTACATGGGTGCCTGAAATATATGATCGGAAATAGTCTAAAACCCAAATGATGCCTAGGCACTCATGTTTAGTGGCAGCGTAGTTTCTCTCAGCCTGGTTGAGGGTGCAGCTGGTGCAGGCGATGATGTGTTCCCACCTGTCCTGCATCTGGGCGAGTACAGTACCGATGGCAACCAGGGAAACGTAGGTGTATAGACAGAAAGGTAGGTTGTAGTTGGGGAAAGCGACAATCGGGGCTGAGATGATTTTTTTTGGGGGGGTGTTAAAGGCTGCAACTCAGGTATCGGTCCAAACAAAAGGCTCGCCTTTCCTTGTGAGATCGCGCAAGGGTTTGGCAATGTCAGCGAAACCTTTCATAAAACACCGATAGTAAGAGGTCAGTTCGAGGAAGGCGCGCATTTCATGGACGTCCTTAGGGAGAGGGAGGTCAGCAATAGCATGCAATATGTCGGGATCAGGGGAGATACCCTCGGGTCCGATCACGTGTCCCAGGAAGAAGATGGATCTTTCGGGTAGGACGCACTTTGAAGGTTTGAGTTTTAGCCCAGCCTGGCGTATTTGCTTAAACACCTGTTTGAGGCGGCGGAGGTGGTCGACCCAGGTTCTGCTGAAGATGGTGACATCATCCAGATATGCCAGGCAGATCTCCCAGGTCAGGCTGCTAAGGACTGACTCCATTAGACGGGAGAACATGGCTGGGGCATTGCAAAGGCCGAAAGGGAGGAAGTTGAATTCATAATGTTTGCCATTGCTGGTGGAGAAGGGTGTTTTCTGTTTGTCCTCTGGGTGGGCGGGGACTTGCCAGTACCCTGACTGTAGGTCAAGGGTGGAAAACCATGAAGACCCATGTAGTGAGTCGAGGGAATCGTCTATTCTGGGTAGGGGAGTGGCGTCCTTGGTGGTGACATCATTGAGTTAATGGTAGTTGACACAGAACTGCATGGTGCCATCCTTTTTTCTAACGAGTATGACGGGGAGGACCATGGGCTGGTGGAGGGGGAAATGCTGCCGGCATCTAGCATGTCCTGGACCTGCCAGTCTTCCTCTGCCCATTGCTTAGGGTTCTTTCGTTGTGAGGGTTGGTGGATGGGTGGTCCCGTGGTGTGAATTTCGTGACTCAGGTAGGTGGTGTGCCCAATGTCTCCTGGGCCAGATGGGAAAAGGTCTTGGAAGTCCAGGAGGAGTTGTTGGAGGCTGTTTGCTTGGTGGGTGGAAAGGTGGTCAGGTGGAGTAGGTAACAGCGGAAGCAATGGTGGCCCGGAAAAGTTGGAGGGGGAGGGAAGGTAGGAGAGGAAGAAGAAGAAAAATGGAGGTGGGAAGGTGGAGTGGTGGGTGACGTGGTGAGTGAGGGTGGAGGGGAGGTGCACGTGCAGAGTGGTTGAGGGTGGGGAGGAAGGGGGTTGTGTAGGTTGAAGGTGTGCATGTGCTGTGTGGGTGGCAGTGGGGGGCTGGATGAAACTGGAGGTGGCGCTTGTGGCAGTCGATGTTGGCTTGGAGATTCTGTAGGAGGTACAGCCGCAGGTAGCCGTTGTATGCACGAGAGATAGAATCGGAGATGATGAAGAGGTGTCTTGCGGCTACTTGTTGGTGGGTTTCAGTCCGCAGGTCCCGGGTTTCCCCACGGATAGGCAGGGGGCCGTCCCCTGCGTCTATGAGGTTGGCTGAGGTGGGGAGAAGGGGGCTGAAGGCAGAACTGTGGCGGGAGTAAAAATGTGAGTAAAGGCAGTATCTGGCTGCTCCCCTGTCAACCAATAGTCTTGTCTTGACCTGATTCAGCCTTATTTTGTCATAAACTGGGGGTCTGTACTTATGTGAAGTGGCCCCCACCACCGTGGGGAGGTGTGGGGGTGGACCAAAAATCCATCTGTTGTACTCTGCCTTCCTCATCGGGCTCCACTTCCCCTGGGTCTGTATAAGAGAGAGGTGGAACATCGTCTTTCGGTGCGTCGTCGTCCAAGGATGACACCTTCCAGCACCCTAGTGGGGCCACCTTGCGTTGTATGGCTTTTAGCTGCTCGTGTATGTCATGCAGAGGGCAGCTGCGACTGCAGGCAGTAAATTCCCACGGGTTTATGGATATCAAGTTGGAGTTTCCTCTGGGTTGGGGCATCTTTTTGGAGGGTGTGCCCTGGGTATGGCAGGTGACGGCTCTGCAGTGGGTTGTGGCTGAGGGACCCATTGCTTTTGCAGTGCCGCCTTGTTTGTGGGAAACTTACTGACTGCATTTATTGGTTGAGGTGTGGGGCGGGTGGTGAGGAGGCATCGTACAAGCTGCAAGTCTTGGTCCATGTCTCCCGATGGATCATAAATTGTGAAGTGTTCCCTGACTGTGCTCGGGAGGATCCTCAGCAGGGTATTGAATATATGTTGATCCCGAGTGGCTGTACTGGCCTTGGGATAGACGGCGGTGATGAGTCGCCTTGCCTGGATGAATGTGTCATCGAGGCTACCGTCGTATGTGAGGGTGTCTAGTTATGAGAGAGCGACAACCTGGCCCAAGGAAGGAGTAACTGCCTGTTTCACGATATGTGTGAATTGGTCCCATATTAGTTCGGGGACGATTTTTGTGGCTATGGTTCCCACGATTTTGCCCAAGTGAGGCAGTGTGATGGCAATTTTCTCCCTGTCGTTTGCAAACCTTATGTCTAAAATGGGTTTAACCATATCCAAGAACACATCGATGTCGTATTGTTCAGGGTTGAATTTGGGCAGTTCGATATGTGGTTTGGCTGCCATTGTGCTAGATTTCCCTATTTGTTCCTCCGTGTTCTAATCCAATCCAGAACCACCGCTTGCCACCAGTGTTATGCTGGATGTTTTTAGACCGACTTCTTGTTCTAAAGACACCAGCGACTGAGCGGGATCCTCTTTCTAGACCGGAAATAGAACACATACAAAGGAACAGGCAAGACACCTTAACACATATATTGACTTAGTCCAACTTCCTAACAATGTACATACAATGGTACACTGAATGTGGATGGGGTATAGTGACAGGTCAGTTAATATTGGTACAATATATCACATGGGCACTGTGCTTACACCTGAGTTACTACACAAGAGAATATCACATAGATATGGTGACGCTGTTCATACACTCGGTCTCTTTGGATTCTACATGGTATATTGATGTCTTGGCCACACACTAGTATATTACTCTGGTTCTAGGGCACTTAGGCATTAACACAGTGCTCTGGATAAACTGGGGTACACACACTTTATGGTTGGTGTTTCTGTCTCTCTGTTTCTATACCACATACAGTCACTGACACTATTAAGTCTCTAGCACGACACTGGGGTCTTGAGGCGTTGTCACTGGGCTGCTGAGGTCTGGGCTTAACTGATGTGGCACCCGGGGGTTGGAGGGAGCCCTACTGGGAAGCCCTCCTGCAGAAGGCATGGGACAGCTCTCTGGAGCATCGCGGCCCAGGCGCGTGTCTGTTCTGGGGTGCAGGGAGGCCCTTTCCTGCTCGGGCCTCAACCTGGTGAGGGGCCCTCGGAACTGGGGCCAAACAGTGTCCGGAGTTGGGCCTGCCGCTTCTTGCTCCTGGTGGGGGACTGACCATGAGTGGGGCCAGAGCGGTCCCGCCCTGGGGTCTAGGAGGCTGGCCCTGCGAGGCCTGGGACTGCAGTCGCCTCTAGGTGGGGGCGCCATCATGGGTTGGCTGTGGCACCTCGCCCGCAGGGCATCTGTCAGGATCCGACGTCGTCCAGGGGCAGGCTAGAGGGCGTGAACCCCGCCTTCAGCGACAGGATCTCGCCACCACTCCTGGAACTGCAGCACCTCTGGGGAACCACACCTGGAGGGAGACAGAAGGGCGTCCCGTGCAATTGAGGGGTGGATAGTGGGCCGGGAGAACCCTCAGGACCGTGGACGAAGGGCGTACAGTGGCCGTTGTCGTGGTTCCACAGCCCCTTGGGGTAGCAGCAGAAGGATGTACAGTGGCTGTTCCTTCCCTGGCGCGTACAGTTGCCATCGCCACAGGGCTGCTCCCGAAGGAGGAAGATGTAGAAGAGGGACGTACAATGGCCGTTCCCTCCCAGGCACGTACAGTGGCTGTTGCTGCAGGGTTGCCTGCCCAACGGGAAGTAGCTGAGGGACATGCAGTGGCCGTTCCCTCCCTGGTACATACAGTGGCTGTTACCGTGGTGCTACTCCCGTAGGAGGAGGAGGAGGTGGATGAGGGATGAACAGTGGCCGTTCCCTCCTGGACGCGTACAGAGGCCGTCGTTGTGGATCCACTCCTCCCACCGTTGCCTGTCTGTGTGCGTACAGTGGCCATCACACCGAGGCGGGCTCCAGATGTGGCTGCAGCAGAAGGACATACAGTGGCCATCATCATGGGGCTGCAGGGGGAAACAGCTGAGGGACGTACAGTGGCCGTTCCCTCCCTGGTATGTACAGTGGCCGTTACCACAGTGCTGCCTGGGACTGTATCTGGCACAGTCCCACCCCGATCCTGATGAGGGCTGGTCCAGCAGAGAAGTAATCTCGCACTCCTGCGACGTTGCGGTTGGTCCAGTTGAGGGGAAGAGGGACACAAGGTCGGGGCGCACCTTAGCCCGTCTCGCTCTGGGCCAGTGTCTCATTTACCTGGCCCATTGTGGTGTCCTCCTGGGGTGGGGGTGAGGCTGCGGCTCCGTAGTGGGGTGGAGGATCCGGCGGCAGGAGCGTGCATTTTGTTATTTTATACAAAATATATATACAATATTTACAGTATTTACACAGTTGGTTTCACTTGTAATGCATAGCTTTTGACTATTGTTTCAAAGTTTTCAATCCTAGCTTGCATTCTGCACATAGCCAATTTTGATGCAGCAAATATGATGGAGAAAATTATAAAGATGACTAGAGCTTGGTATGAGCATAATACTGATTGAACATAATCGTACTATATTCCTCTCAAGGTTGCATTGTTCGATTGCTCAGTTACATGTTTTCAGACCTAGGTGAAGTTATCATATGTAGTCATAAAAAAAAAAAAAACTATCGTTATCCTTCAGAGCTATGCACTATGACACAGTGACAAAGTGCTGTGGAGTGACGGGACAGGAAAGTTTGTACCGCAAACCCGTCAATGTCGGTTATGTGAGACAGATATTAGAATTTTTGCTAGAGGTAATAAAAGCTAATTAGATCGTTTGGCCTCTAGGCATACAGACAATACGTTTAATTATCCAGCACCGAATTCATTAAATAAAAATATAACAGAATGGTGTAGAGTCGGCAACACACATGCAGACGGGCAATGAGTATGTGCACCCATGCCAGACGTATGATAGTAATTCAGCCGATACAAGCCAAGTTAGTAAATTTCAATGTAATAATGATGTGTACTGCTTTCTACATAAAATAAATGTTGAGTAGACGGAAAATAATAATACGTGTTCAGTCTCATTGGTTTAATATTTTGTATACCCACCCCCTGCTTCCAAAACAGCCTCTAGACGTTGACACATGGATGCCACTAACTCAGACGTCAACGCTCGCCCCCCATCGCCATGCAGCCGTTCCCATATCTGCAATGTATTGCGGACAACAATGTTGCGACTGCGTGCAAAATCACTGGGCATGTGCTTGCTCATATTTGCCCATGTGTGCTCAATTGGTTTTAAATTGGATGATTTGGATGGATGTGGCAGACTTCGATTCGGGATGTTGCCTGAACCAATCCTTAACCACATTAGACGTGTGTATTGGACTATTGTCCTGGACAAGATAAAAAGGCTCTGGTTCGGGAAAGACCATTGCTCTGACTGTGGGTAGCAACACGTCTTCAAGGAGGTCAACTTAGATGGCGCCTGTGAACCCTCCTGGGCCCACATCGGTCAGCTCCCCTACCCCACTCGAGCACATCCACCCAAACAGTCCAACAGTAATACGCCCACTCCTCGTGCTCCCCACAACATTTTCGGTCTCATATCTGTTGGATAAGAATAAAAATAACATAGATATTTCACACTGTGTTAGTTATATACCAGTGGGTATTAGCACAACTTTGTTATGCATACATTAGGTGCTCAATGTGACATAAGCCCAAACTGGGACAAAGGGGCAGGGTTACAAATGTCTTACCTGGTGTTTGACATGTGCCAGACATATACTGTCTTCCAAATACCTTTGGAAGAAAACATTTTCTCGTCACAGAACATGACCTTTTCCAAGAATTAAGAGCTCTTGTCGGCATACTGAAGAGCACACTCCATCCTGGCCTCCATGTTATGCTTTGTGAGCTTGGCCTTTTGGACTGGAGTGTGCACAAGCAGACCCATTACTCGTGCCTGTTGCAGATGGTTGATGCACTGCAGGTCAATCCGAGGTCTGCTCATATGTCGCCGGGAGAGAAGAATGGATCTGCTTCTATGGCACATGCTATTGCATGGTTTAACAATATAGAAAATCCAGTATTAGCATGTTATATGACTGAAGGTATTGATAAATTCTGTAAATTATCACAAGAACATAAGGCTTATCACATGTTGCATTACACACCTGGTCTTCCTCCTCAGTCGTGCAGCGAGGACGATCACTCCGAGGCAGGTTGTTTGTGGCGCCAGTGTCCTTGTGTCGATTTATCCACCTCGCCACTTTCAGCTTGGAAATTCCGAGTTGTCATGCAATTTCTCCATTGCTCACTCCCTGGGCATGCAGAGCGATTATATCCCCTCATGCACTCATTGACATCTCCATAATGCATAACATGGATATACCACACCTCATCCACATTAACTCTGAAGCATCCATCTGAAGCATTTAACCACCCATCTAAAGCAAACAAATGAACTTGTACACCTCTGCTAGACTATAAAAAAAAACACACACACACAGTCGATGCCTATAGATTTAATAATGTATTTGTTGTATTCTATAGACAATAAGTTTTGAACAGTAGGAAAATAATAAATGTGCCAGTTTCATTATTAATCCCTGGCGGGGTGCTCAGGGTAATGCAGACACATCCTATATATTTCCCCGCCATATGGTTCATCTTGGTTATTATTCCAACTCTTGTAATCGGATTGTGATATGGCAACACTAGATAGGGGAGGGGCAAACAGCAAGGACCCGCCCACATAGCCCAGCTAACATTCGTTTCGCATCGGACATTCCTGGGGATAACGGTAACGATAGTTTTTCTTATGACTGTACTCATATTTAAATTCACCTTAGGTAATGGTTACAAGAACTGTGTGTGGTTTAGAATAGCATAGTTGTTTCCAGTAAGTAAGGTGGACAATGAAAGGGTTATTATTGAGCAGAAATTCAGTGAAAATATGTATAAACCAGATGTTGATGTACGGGTTGGAGGTGTGTCTGGGCAAGTTACAAAAGCTGATGTATTTTGAGTGAAACAGAAAAACTGTGAATATCCAATGCATTGATGATGGATGAGTTTATCTGGAGTAAATGTGAAGCTGCAATGAAGACGGATGGTGTGATTCATTATGATAGCTGTTTTACAGGGGACTGTCTCAGCTGGCTCAAACGTTAAGATATACGGTGAAATGTATGCAATGATGTACGAAATTTATGTTCAATTGTTGTTTCACTAGCGAAGGTGACAGTGTCCTGTGTATTGGAGACCATGATGACCTCTGTTTTTGGTGTTGATGGTGACCAATGAGTCATCGTTTTTTGGAGGGAAAAGAGTATATTTGATAGACCGTGAAAACATCATCTGTTATGAATGGGACATGAACTATTATTGATGCTGATGTGAGTGTTGTTTCTAAGTATGTATAGTATAACATCAGATTCATTTTCTCAAACAAAGGCTTCAAACTATGTCTATTTATGCCTTGATTGATTATTGACGTAGATTGTGACTGGGAAGTAAATTAATGGGGATCCTACTGTTACCAGCATTGGCAATGCCATTCATGAAAGCCTGATAACGAGCACTAATACGGTCAACTGAAGTATTATTATGTCAATGTTCTATGACCACTGAGAAGTATTGGAAAAGTGTCATATTCGCTTCCAGTCCATTTACTTTCTCCACAATTTCTCTAGTTGATTTCTCTGTTTTTTGTAGGTTCATTTCAATCGTCATCATTACACTGTTCTGGATACAAACTGGTTGACTGATTACAGTTCAGAGTCCTGGCAGCATTACATCAAAGGTCATTGCTGCTGAAAAAAAAAAAAAAAAAAAAAAAACATATGAACCATCACAGCCAGTACAAATATCGAAGTAACCCTATAAAACAACACACGAAAACATTGTAGCAGATTGAGGAAGCCAGCTTCCTCAAGATAGGAGAAGGTAGCTCCTCCCACCATACACGCCTCCTCACCTAGAATTGCAGAGAGACAGTAAGATCCATCTCCTGCCTTAACATGGAAAGGAATCAATGGCGAGCATCCCCTAGACTGGGATACTTAATCAAAAGGTGCCTCACAGTTTGTGGGATCAGACAGCCATGACAGGAAGGAGTGAGTCTTCCCTCCAAAAGATGTCTATGTGTCAGGCGTGTATGACCTACCTGTAGGCAGGTCATGGCAGGTTCTCAGTGGCATGGCGCGGTCAGAGATGCCCGTGGACCCACCATTGCCTGCACTTCCCGGAGCTTGTTGCCGACAGGAAGTGTATCCCAGACATGCTGCCAAGAGGCTCGTACAGCAGCCTTAATCATTGGTAAGTAATCCCTTTAGGGTAGAGGTCTGTTAGAGGCAACAAAGGTAGCTGCTGACCTTGCTACCTCATCAGCATGCTCATTCCCGTGTACTCCCACATGGGCTGGTACCCAGCAAAATGATACCCTCCGGACATGAGAGCCCAGGAGAAGGAGCCTTTCTAAAATCCTCCAAACCAAGGGGTGGAGAGAGTTAAAATGTTCAGGGGCTGACAAGGCTGCCCATGAATCACTAAAAATAGTAAAAGTAATAGCCTTGTGGGCAAGAGTAAGTCACAGAGCCATCAGGATAGCTGACAGCTCTGTAGTGAAAATAGAGGCAGAGGAGGGTAAGCTGCCACTCCAGCTCAAATCAGGGAAGATGACTTCAAATCCGATACCAGCATCAGATTTTGAGCCATCGGTAAAAATGGAGACAGACTCAGTATTCACAGCAGCGTGAGCTAAGAACTGGGTGCGAAGTACCACATCAGACACCACAGCATTAGGGGCTGTGTCATACCAGCAAAGTCTGACCTCAGGTAACACCCATGGTGGAACAGTAGAGGTCCCCATGCACAGGACTGGACTGTGCAGGAGATTGAAGGCAGTCATGAATTCCTTTGCTCTATAACGAAAGGGGCGAGGAAAATCTTGGATGGAGGTCATAAAATGGGTGGTGGGTGAAATTTAAAATACAGTCATGTGTAGGGGTCTCGGGAAGTCATTGGACCCTGTACCAGCATCTTGCTACATAAGACTGACATTGTAGCTCCAACCCCATCTCCCCTGCATCCACAAGCAGGCTTGGGCAGTGGCAGGTGCAAAGTGCTCCTGTAGCCAAACGAAGGCCTGCATGATGCACAGTGTCCAAGGAGCATAACCGGGCGGTGGTAGCTGATGAATACACCTCAGAACCATACTCAAGCTTGGATAATACCAAAGCCTTATGGAGCAAGATGGGGGTATGTCTGTCTGTACCCCAGTTCGTATGTGCCAAAACCTTTAAGAGATTCTGGACTCTTGGACATGAAGCCTTAACTTTCCCAGGTCGTGGGACCCAGGTTAGGTGAGGATCAAAGGCAAGGCCTAAAAGCCTCACCTCCTCCTGACAAGCGATCCTATGACCATTTAAAAATAAATCTGATTCAGGGTGCACCCCATATAAACGGCAGAAGTGCATTACAACAGTCTTTGATGAGGAGAATCGAGAACCCTGCTTCTGAGCCCAGATAGAAGCCCTGTTTATAGCCAGCTGCAGCTGGTGCTTTGCCTCCAACATGCAGGATGCTGCAAATGAGATAGAAAAGTCATCCACAGTGAGGGAGCTCCTCACTCCGAGAGGTAGGACCCCTACTATCCCATCTATTGCAACAGCAAATAATGTCACACTCAGAACACTCCCCTGAGGCACTCCTTCCTCTTGAGTGTACAGGGGAGAGAGCTCACATCCCACACACACTTGAAACTTCCTCTAGGAAACTCTTGATAATGAGTGGTAATTGACCACACAGACCATAAAGGTGTAATGCTGACAGAATCCCATATCGCCATATTGTGTCATACGCCTTTTCCAAGTCAAAGAATACAGTGACATGGTGCTGCTTGGAAGCATACACAGCACAAATAGACGACTCAAGGCGTAGATGATTATCCATAGTGGATCTCAGCTTCTTAAAACTGCACTGGGATTCAGACAAAAACCCATCATTCTCCGAAAACCAAAGAAGGCGGCTATTAACCATCTTCACGAACAGTTTACAAAGACAGGACGTCAGGGAGATTGGGAGGTAATTGGACACAATAGCCTGGTCCTTCCCTGGGCTGGGATAGGGAGCATCATGGCTAGGCACCAGCTAGCTGGCATGACCCCTTCCTTCCACGTCCTGTTGAACAAGTCCAACAGAAAATCCAGAGACCGCTCCCCTAGATGGCAAAGCATAGTATAAGGAATGCCATCATGTCCTGGACCTGTGTCCTTGCAAAATGCCAGAGCAGCATGAAGCTCCCACAGAGTGAAATAGAAATTATATGGCTCTCCACCCCGAGACTGAAAATCCAGCCCTAGACTCTCCTGACGTGCACGTTCAGCAAAATATGATGTTGTAGGATCCCTCCTGGATACAGTATAAAACTGTTCTGCAAAAGCGGTAGCGACTTCATGAGACCCTGGTTAGTAACTTCCACTGATCCTTAGCACTGGTGGAGTAGATGAAGAATATTTCCCTTGTATCTTCCACACCCACTTCCAAATATGGGACACAGGAGTGGAGTTATGGAAGGTACATGCCCTGCCCACAAGCTATACCGTGCATTCTTTAAGGTCCAGCGGTGCCTGCTTGCACTAAAACGAGAGTATGCAGTCCAGTATGCCCTGTGGGCTGCCACACACTCACTGTTCCACCACGGCACAGGCCTATGAGAAAATGAGCCAGCCATCCTGGGAATTGCCCTCACACCTGCCTGGTACAGAGTAGAAGTTAAAACATAAGACAGCTTCATCATCACTATGCAAGTCATTCACCTGCAAATGAAAAACACTAAGATCTCTAAAAAGATCCCAGTCCAACCGGTCAAAACACCAACAAGGAACCGTGGTGTGGGTGAACTATCAGTTGTGGTTAGTAAAACTGGGTAGTGGTCACTACCATGGAGGTCACTATGGACATTCCACATAAAACCTAGGGCACAGTCACGTGATGATAGTGTGAGGTCAATAGCCGAAAAGGTACCAGTCTGAATTTGTAAGTGTGTTGGATCTCATGTATTGAGGACACAAAGATTCCAGTCCTCCACTACCGAAATCAGTAAGTTCCCCCGTGGGCTGGACACCACATCTCCCCACAAAGGATGCCACCCGTTCAGATCTCCAGGGAGAATAAACAGCTGGGGCAGCTGATGAACAAGTCTATCAAGGTCCTCATGATTGACTATGGCACTGGGTGGCAGATAAACATTACACACCATGTACATCCTCCTCAGGTGCAACTGAACAGCCACAGCCTGGATGGGGGACTGCAGAGGGAACAATGTGAAGGGCACATCAGAATGGCTGTTGATGGCACAGCCACCCTGATGACCACTTGCAGGGTTTGGAGATAAAGATTCACCAGCATAACCCCTGGGTGGGGAAAATAACCAGTCTCCCAACATAGTCTCCTGCAGACAAATACAGACTGGATGGGTCTCCGCTAGGAGCAGCTGCAGCTCTTCCCAGCTTCCTTTCAAGCCTCTACAGTTCCACTGTACAACTAAGAAGACTTCCCATTGGGCCTGGGGCTGGTCTCAAGGGCAACCCTTATCTTTAGGGGATGGAAGACCCTCAGTTTAGTGCAAGTACTGCTGGGCACTGATGGTGACTTGGCAAGCCCAACAACTAGCTTCTTCCTCGCAGCTGAAGGAGGTGAAGCAGCATGTTGCTGCTTCCTCTTCCTTTCACTCCCAACAAGCCGCAACCCCCCATCAAGATGAGTCAAGAGAGCAAGAGTAGCCAACTGTGATGCAGCTGGGTTATATGTTCTGTGAATAATAGGAGGTGAAGAAGCTGCCCCAGCAGGGCCAACCACTGCATCTTGATAAGCCACAACCCCAGTATGTGGGGCTGCAGTAACAGCCTTCTCGTTCCGAAGATCTGGCTCTGAAGACATACATGATGGTAGGGTGTGTGTCATTTGCTGCCCCTGCCCTGACCAAGAGTCCAGACTTCAGCCCAGGAGCAGGGATGTGTGGAAGGGGGAAGGGACCTCCGCAGGTGGGTGGGACCCCCTCGGAGGAGGCACTGCCTCCTCCATGTGTTACTGCCGCAGTATCATCCCCAACTGGGCAATCTGTGATGACTGATTACCCCGAGAAGCAGGTGGGGCAGCATGAAGTGTTGTCTCGTTATACAGTGGAACCTCATTGCGATGTGAGAAAGCTGAAGCAAAGGTGACCCTAGGGCTGATAAACATCCGTCTGACCCTTTCCTTTGCCATTGCAAAAGAAATCTTCCCACAGGTTCGAACTGACATGATTTCATTCTCAAACTTATACGGTCACACTGTGTTGATGAAGCTGGGTGAGCACTACAGCAGTTGATACACGAGGAAGGATTTGGGCAGTCCATCTTACCATGTGAATTACCACCACAATTAACAGACATCTGTGGCAGACCTTGCATGTTCCTATGAACTACATGCCCAAACCTCTGGCAGTGGAAACACCGCCTAGGTCTTGGCACATATGCCTTGGCCCAAAGGCAGTAGTAAGCTGCCTCTCAGACATCAGATAATGTCAAACGATCAAAGGTGACAATCAGTGATGGTGTGCCTGTCAATATCCCAGCTACCTTTTTCTGGTCTTTAAGCCCATCCAGGAGGTCCTCCTCCAGGTACCTAGGGAAATCCTTAGAGAAGACAACACCGTGGGTCTGATTCAGGGGGTAATGACTGGTGACTGTGACATCACAGGCGGCTAAGCATTTAATGGCATGGATGCGGGCACTTTGGTCAGCATCCCTGACCTGTATAAGCAGTGACCCATCTGCCTGTGGAATGACCTTTGGGGATGACCCACAAGCCTTGACCAGGCCACGGTGAACATTAAATGCATTCTGGTCCCTGAGGAAGGAACCATCAGCCAATGTCAAAACTAGAAATTTCATGTATTGGTCAGGCACAAAGACACCAGGCATCGTCTCACTGACGGGTGAGAGAGCTTTCCTGGAGGACCATCTGCTGCTCCCTTGAAAGTGCTGCTTACCCTTGTTGCCCTTACGTGGTACAGGGTTGGCAGGAGCAAAGACACAGCCAGTTATTGGGGACTCTTGGACCTGGCCACCTGCCACACGAGTACCAAAATTGGAGGGAGATGTGGCCATAATTTGATGAAAAACTTCATTCCACCCCACCCCACCCACCATGGAGCCCAACAAGGGGAGGCCATATGCCAGGGATAACCCCACCATGAACCCCAGAGGTAGTAAAGAAGTATACACAGGTAACAACTGGGGGACCAAGGCAAGGGTGACTCTGGGTCAATAGGAGCCACCAGGCCCCCCAGTGACCACTTGATCCTAGTCAATGCATGACCAGCCGATTGACTTGGTCGGGCCCAACCAGGCCGGCAGTATAGCCAGAATAGGGGACCAAAGAGGTGTATTGTTAGCTGCAGGGTGCATCATGCAGCATCGCTCAACTTCCAGGACTCCTATCTCCCAGCAGTACGGGACGCCATGTACGGCAAACACGTGGGGAGACAAAAGCCCCACCTGAGGTGGAAAAAGGGCAGGGACAGCAACATCATCAGCAGGCCTCCTCAACCAGTGATGTAGGGGGTGCTTGGTCCACGAGGCTGACAAATGCTGAACCCTAAGAAGGTAGGCATGCCTCCAGGGTAGGTGGTCTCACCAGCCATGCTTCAAGCCCCGCTACCACGTCAAAGTGATACCCTGCCCCCCTGGTCTGGGTATCAGCTAGCTTATTTTGATATAAGAGAATTTGTACAGTCTTGTTAAATTTGTTACTTTTTTCTTCAAAATCACTTTCTGTAGCCAACCCCAAAATGTTACTGAGAACTGCTCCACCTTGATCGAACAAACCACGTTTGTCACGTGTATTTGTGATGTTTGTTTCCCTAATTGTGTCAGTCCAGTGTGATGGGATGTCTTGGATCATGGTGAGTATAATGGTCTTATCCTGTTAAAGCTTCCATCCCACTAACTTAATGATTTCATCCACTTCTTGTGTTGAATGAGCATAAGAGGAAGAGCCTCTAAATACTCCTTCTTGAGTTCTAAGTGGGCTTCCTATTTTTTTTTTTTTTTTAATAACAGAACAGAGAAAGGAAAAACAAATGAATAAAAAAAATAATCCATACACCAGATTACTGGTGTCCTCTGTTCATAAAATATCTGTAACAGTTAGACTTGAACAGCTTTAGGTTGAAAGTTGGAGGGAAACAACTCTGGGGAAGCGAGTTCCAAAGAGATGCAGTACGGGGAATGAAAGAATTCTGATAGGCAAAAGTTTTGCAATATGGCTCAGTGACATTCCAGTCATGAGCACTACCAGATGCCCATGTAGCACGAGGGAAGGCATGGAGAGGTGGCACCATGGACGCAACTCCGTCAGAGCATTTGCCATAAAAATATCTGTAAAATAATGCAAGAGAGGCAACATTCTTTCTTACTTGTAGGGGAGGTAGTTTATTTGTAATGGCAGGGTTGTTAATAATTCTAATAGCCTTGTTCTGAATTTTGTCTAATTGTTTTAACCCTTGTTAGGTAATCTGGGGTCTCAGTGACCCCAGCCAATGTTTTTGTTCGTGCCATACATATATATTAAGGCCGTGGAATTTGGTTTTCCCTCTACCTTCCTGACGAGTAGTGTAGATGAGTGTGGTGATTAGAAATTTTCCTGATCTTGATTAGTTTGGCCTCTACTAAAGGCTTGGAGTCCAGTAGACCCCAGGTTACCTGATGTGTAATTTTGCCGGGGTCTGTGAGACCCCAGGTTACCTGATGTGTAGTTTTGCTGGGGTCTGTCAGACCCCAGGTTACCTGATGTGTAATTTTGCTTGGGCTTGTCAGATCCCAGTTTACCTGATATGTAATTTTGCTTGGGTCTGTCAGACCCCAGGTTACCTGATGTGGTAGTTAACCTGGAATCGTCTTTGGCCAACATGTCCCAACTTCTGCACCCCATACTTCCTTGTCTGACTAATAACTAATGTTTCTTACCATTTTCTTTTACAGGAAACAAATTTCAGGTGATTTGAGGTGTAAACTGATGAATGAAAATGATGGAAAGTAAAAGAAAAAAATTAAAAGGGAAACGAAACTGATAAGTGATATTGATGAACTGATAGTGGAAGTGAAAGTGAAACTAAAACTGATGAAAGTGAAAGCCATTCTAAAATTAGGATTTTCATGTGTAAACCGATGAATAAGAATGAGGGATGATAAAAGTTGAAACACTTTGTAAACTGTCTTTTCTCTTTTTACAGGCAATTATATAGTTTCAGGGAAAAGCAAAACTGATATTCTGGAAGTACTGCTAACCAATGGCTGAAACGGAACAGATAAGTGACAGCAGTGATTATAGTGATACTGATGATGACTTGGAAGAACAATCAAATTATGAAACAGAGGAAAGCACCAATGGAAGTGAGAGTGGTGATGTTGATGACATTGTGCAGAAACCCAGGACAAAACGTCGCCGTATGTCAGCTGGAGCTGTACCCTCCACTTCAGCAGCTGGAGCTACACCCATCACTTCAGCAGCCAGAGCTGCACCCATCACTTCAGCAGCTGAAACTGCACCCACCACTTCAGCAGCTGCATCAGCGCCATCCACTTCGGCAGGTGCAGCCGCACCCTCCAGGCCTGCAGGTGCACATTCGGATCCCGCTGACTACACTGTGAAATTCACCAAGAAGACCATCTCAGGCAAAAATGGACACAGATGGTCCACGAAGCCTGTCATGAGCAACAGATCCAGAACACCCAGAAGGAATCTCTTGCCAGCCATGAACATGACAGCCCCAGCTGTTACAGTTGGCACAACAGGCATGGCCCTGCAGTGTATCGGGCTGTGCTCTCTGAGCGTCGATCCGCTTTCATACTAAGATGCCCGAGGTTTGACGACCACACAACACGTGAAGACAGAAGGAGGACTGACAAATTCGCTCCAATAAGAGATCTGTAGGAGCAGTTCCTTGCCAACTGCAAATCAGGGTTTACCCCAGGGCCTAACATTACAATTGATGAGCAGCTGGTAGGATTTCGAGGGAGGTGTGGCTTTAGAATGTACATACCTAGCAAACCAGTGAAGTATGGTCTAAAGGTTGTTATGGTGTGTGATGCAGAGACAAAATATATGCATAGGGCGGTGCCTTACCTTGGAAAACAAACAAAACCACCTGCAGGTATGAGCATGGGCCACTATCTGAACACCCACTTGGTTGAGCCTTACAAAGAAACTCAAAGAAACATCACAGGGGACAAGTGGTTCTCATCTATCCCTCTTGTTGAAGATCTGCTAAAGAACTATGGCCTTACATATGTTGGGACTCTCAAACAAAACAAGCCAGACATACCAGCTTTGATGAAAGACAAGAAGGTAATTCCTAAGGGCACCACAGCTTTCTTGTATGACAAGGACCTACTCGTCCTTTCACATTTGCCCAATAAGAAAAACGCTAAGTTTGTCTGGCTGATCAGCTCCATGCACAGCATTCCTAACATTGTACCTAACGGGAAGCCTGAGGTCATTCTGTACTACAATGAAACCAAGACAGGGGTGGATGCATTTGACCAGATGACTGCACGCTACACCTGTAGCCACAAGACCAAGCGCTGGCCTCTCTGCATGTTTTATGCCATGGTGAACGCAGCTGGTGTGAATTCCTGGACTGTGTGCAACCAGACTAGGTCCAGGAAGGGAGAACCTCGAATCGAACGTCAGCGGTATATGATGGACCTGGCTGAGAAGTTGATGTATCCCTGGGCTGAAGAAAGAATGGAATTCCGAACCATGAAGAGGAGCACAAAGCTGACGATCCGGACAGTGTTTGACATCAACATCCCTCACGTGAGGCCTCCTGCAACAGGTGGAACAAGGAGGCGGTGTGCCCTGTGCGACAGGTCGAGGGATTGCAAGACCAACATGACATGTCTACATTGCCAGCGTCCAGTGTGTCCTGAGCATTCTTCCCCTATATGCCTGGACTGCAACTAAACCAGGTCATAAAAAGGCGCATCAAGCCATCATTCCATGTGAACTGAGTGTCTTTTGTTTGTAAAGCAAAACTATAAAAGGAAAAGAAAAATATATTTTATTTTTTACATACACATGGGCTTTCCAATCATATCACATGCAAAGCAATTGCATTATAATGTTTTTGTGTTAACTTTGAGCCAATAGTGTGGATACAATGTTGTTTGTACAAGTGTTTCTACCTACATTAGGTAATGCATTAGAGGTGTCACGAAAACCAGCTTTTTTTGGTTCCCCTGTGTATACCTTTACAGATATTGCCTTATTTACAAACACAGGGGCTTATGTCTCTCATACCACATACTTGGGTCATATATGTACATGATCCAGTGGTCCAATAGTGGGGAATCATTTGTAGCGGGGGAGTAGAAACATTACTGTTATGGTGGAACATTTTTCAAGTGTTTTTTTTTTTGTTTTTTTTTTTAATTTTCCTAATTATTTTTTTGAAGATGGATTTTGGTAACTTTCATACGAAATTGTGGCCAAATGGTTGTAGTATCTGAATAAAAAAGCATGTGTCAATCAACTAAGTGTTTCGATTTTTACCAAATATTTTAAAATTGGGGTCAGTCAGACTCCTGGTTACCTATACTGTAATTTTTCAGAACATTACCTAACAGGGGTTAATGCAACCTCTCCACATCCATTCCACAAGGGTGAGCAATATTCAAGCTGAGAGCGCACATGACACTTATAAATCACAGCTAACTGCTCGTCAGTGAAGAAGTTACGGACTCTGTACATTAGTCCAAGTTTCTTTGAGGCGGTTTTAGCGAGTGATCTAACATGAGAGGTCCAGTTGAGGGCATTGTTAAGTGAGACGCCGAGAATTTCAATACTTTTGGAGATGGGAATATTAGTAGTACTGAAGGTAATATACGAATCTGGCAATATCTGTCTATTAGTAAATTGTATATATTTGGTTTTACTAGCATTATATGAGACCAGGATGTTTTGTCCCCATTCACTGTTCGTAGATAGGTATTGATTTATGGAGATGGCTGTACTGAGCTGAAAGATAGAGATATTAGACTTTGTAAATGGGTGTCTGAGTGTGATTGAACTATGTAGTGTTGAGTCATTTGCATATGAATGGATGGGATTGTCCGTGACAGATAAGAGATCATTAATATGAACCAGGTACAGGGTTGGTGCCAGAACTGATCCCTGCGGCACACCAGCGTTAATTGAGTGGATATTGGAATATACAACATCTACTTTTACTCTTATTTTCCTGTCACTGATATATGAGGAAATCAAAGGAACAAAAGATGTTAGTCCATAACAAGGGAGTTTGGACAGCAGGGAACGGTGCCATACACTCTCGAAAGCTTTAGAAATATCAAGGGCTACTGCATGAGTTTCTCCATGTAGGTCAATTGATTGATGGATGGTATGAGTTAGGAGATTATGTCAATGGTGGATCTTTCGTGGCGAAAACCATATTGTCTATCACTAATTAAGTTGTTGGATTCAAGATGTTTAACAATGTGCTTATTAATTAAAGTTTCAAATACCTTACCAAAAGAAGATGTGACTGCTATTGGTCTGTAATCAGAGGGGTCCGAGGAACTTCCTTTCTTCGGAATTGGGTGGATATTGGCTTCTTTCCATGAATTTGGGAATAAAGAAGTACGTATGCATAGTCTGAAAAATTTAGCAAGAACAAAGGCAAGTTCAGGGGAACACTTTTTCAAAACATTTGGTGGAATTCCATCTGGGCCTGGAGCTTTGTTTGTAGGTAAATTGTCTAGGATGGATTTTACGTACCTTGTCTGTATTTTAAGTGGGACAATTTCGGGAGAGTCAAGTTCTAGTACTGGGACGCTCTGGCTGGCATCGTCTATGGTAGAATTTTTGGCAAATGTACTGGCAAAAATATCTGCTTTCGCACATGGGTCATTTGTAATGTTGCCATCTGAAGATTGTAATGGGGGAATGGATGATGACTTGTCAAAGTTATTATTGAAAGAGTTAAGAGTTGACCAAAATATGACTGGTAAGTTGTGCAGTATGTCCAAACGAATTCCATTACTCACACTGTCTTGCTCAATAGCTGTAGAGGCAACATATTGAGGGTGTAAGTGAGGTGTTCCTCTTGCTATCAGCATAAACAGTAGAATCCATGGAATAATTCTCCTCATCTTTACCTACCGAGAGAATAACTTTATTTGATTGCTACTCCAGTGATGCTAGCAAGTCATGCTAGGGATGATGATACTGATGATGAACCTTTCAGTTATCTTGACTTTAATCTGGCTTTTGGAGAAAAATGACTGCTCTAAATTACTCAACATATTACCACTAAAAGGAGTCTAAATCGATTCCTAGGTCATGTAAATGCCTCGTTATAATAACTGCTGTATTAGTTGCCCCTATGTTTTTATGTTTGGTATGCAATCGTAATTTATTTTGGTATGTATTAATTTCTTTCAGTTTACTTCCATCGTCTGTACTAGATTTTTCGGTTGTATCCGATGTTTTATAACGGCATGCTAAATTTCTTGAGACACTTTTTAAATGATCATTGTGAACTTATTTTTCTTCGTCACTCGGTAGTGACTTAATTAATGCCTTATTCGCTGTTCACTTAATTAACCTGTATAAGCCCTCAAATTTCGGTAACAGTTTACTGCATCTAGTGTGAATGATGTCATGGACAATGTCACCTATGTTGATATTTAATTCCTTTGCCTTTTTAATAATGATTCCGTCATTTCCTCCTTGGATATCGTTGTTTCTTTAACTCTGTATATCTCTTGAGATTCACATACGCGAAGTTTAAGATCGTTCGTTCGTTCATTCGTTCGTTGAAAGATTCCCTGCACATATAGTGCAGGCCGGGCCATACATTAGCCCGGTCAGTGGTGTATGGGCTGATTATAAAACAGTAAGTGGGGAGGACAGGACCTGGGGTTTGCCCAGCACACACGTCCTGTCTCCTGACTGGCTTTGTGGTGTGTGTGACGAGTTTAAGATAATCATGTTAATTGTATATGGCCATTTGTTCACCTACCAGTATCTCGTGTCTGTCCCGTAAATAATGAAACGAGATGTGTCTCCTATAGACTTGTTTATTGCACAGTTAACTGATGCTTCAACTCGGGGGATCCAGTCATCCCAGTCTGCATAATTCTCATTGCGAATGAGATGTAGTATATCTAGCACTTACTTTTTCTTGCAGCCACTCCATTGGAAACTGGATGATAGGCTGAAACATTAACTTTTTTATATTGCATTGTATTTACATATTTCTCGTAAGATTTCCGAATTTAATTCTCCTCCATTATCACTTACTAGCATCTTTGGTGTACATATCGTGATGATCAGTAGCAACAAAAAGATATTATGATTAATAGATAAGGGTAGCTTAAGTAAACCAACCACGGCGACGTCCCACGGTTGGTTAGGTACAGGATATTTTCCTAAGGGTGCTGGTGTTAGAGCGTAACCTTTGTGCTCTGCACATGATTCACATATCAATGTGATCGATGTCTTTGGGTAAAGATGGTCAACAATATGACATCTGGGCCTGCTTGACTGTCCTATCTTGGCCAGGATGACCTGCATATGGACTATCGTGTCTTATCCTTAAAATGTGAGGTATCACTTTATTAGGAATGACTGCCTGATATTTCTTCTATGATTTGGTTGTCCTGGATTTACCATATATAAGGTAGTGTTTACTATTATGAATCGTTTAAGTGGTACATGTAGCTTGGGTAATGATATATCATCACCTGATCCTAAATGATATACAACCTTAGACCATACGAGGTTTCTCTTTGTACCTGAGAGATTTCTTTGTTGTTGGGGAGTGTTTCCCTTTGACTAATTTTAGCGAAATTGGTCGTTGTTGAATTTCATGATAAAGCATCTTTTGTCATACTGTACTTATTTTACCTTTTATATAATGAATATTTGTGCTGTAATTCTGTACTGTTCATTTCCATCGTGCTCTCCTCCCAGTGAGGAGTTTTTCCTGAAACACGCCCAAGAGAGGCTCATGATCAGTATAGAGGTGAATTTCATAACCATATACATCATCACGAAATTTTTGTAGCGCAAATATTACGGTTAAAGCCTGTCAGTAGTACAATAATAATTTTTCTCTGCTCCTTTTGCATGTCTACTGACAAATGCAGTTGGCTGATATTTTCCACGTTGATCTTCTTGCATCATTGCGGCTCCCAAGCCTTTAATTGAGGCGTCTGTGCAAACTATGAATGGTTTATTAAAGTCTAGATATACCAAACAAGGTGCACATGTAAGTTCATCTTTTAAATATGTTATGCTGAGTGTTTTTAGGTCGACTCCTCGCCCTAAAAACACTAGCGACTGAGCAGAGTCCTCTTTCCGGACCGGAAGTACTGTAAAGCACCAACAGAGGAACAGGACATAAAAACTAGGCAGTATACCTTAACACATCTATTGCCTTAATTCTAAAACCGTTACAATATGATACAGTGATATTTAGGATATAGGATACAGGGACACAGAGTTAGGTTGGGATGACACGAGATACAACTGTACTAAACACACGATATGATACACATATAACAATGGCTTTAGTTCTACAAGTGTGGATGACCGTCTTTCATTTAAACCCAAAATATCTATATTCCCAGTAGCAAGGGGAATACACAAGATTAAGAGTCTGGGGGAGGAATATTACTATAAGGAAGCCAGGGTGCGGATCATGACACTCGACTCAGTTAAGTAGCCACGGCGACACTTCACAGGTTTTGGTTCTCCCGTGCACCCTGATTGTCATTCACACTTACGGGAAGTTCCTTTATTCTGGGAGGGTGATAGTACTTTACTTATTATTATTGAATTATTTTCCTTTAAGGGACATGTGAGTTTGTTGGGGTAAATAACATTAGCCGCTGGTTTCATATGGATCACACTCTGTCACTTTCACTGTTCACTGTTCCTCTTTCTCGGGTTTACTTAGGTCTAAGGGGCGTCACTGATTTACCCGTGTTTCCTGGGTTAATTCACTTTGTCACTCTGTTCGAGGGGGGAGGACCTCAGGGGGGACTCTGCCTGTGGTGGGCAACACACTACCCGCAGGAGAGTCACTGCCCAGGTCCAGTCCGTCGGTGAGTTGCAGGGAGGCCCTCCTGTCTGGGGGCCTCGACCTGAAGGTAGACCCTTACCTCAGGGTCTCGTCGGTGGGGTGCAGGGAGGCCCGCCTGTCTGGGGGCCTCGAGCTGAGAGGTGGCCCTCGGGGCTGGGGCCAAACAGTTGGAGGAGGCGGGTCTGGTGTCGGTGACTCCGCGGGGTGAGGGGGTCAGAGTTACCCTCACCTGTAGTCTGCTGGGCTCGCCTGGGGGTCCTGGGGCTGCGGTGGTCTGCCAGGGGACGCGCTGTCGGGGTTGGGCTGCGGCCTCGTCTCCTGCTGGTGCCTGAGGAAGAAAGAGATCTCCCAGGAGTGGGAGGCAGGTCCGGTCTCAGACTTTGCCTCCACTCTGGTGACACCTTCGAGGCAACTCTCCCGGGTGGTGTCAAGCTATTCCCACAGGGGAACGCGGAAGGTGGAGTGGACAGGGAGACCGTGTCCTCTCCTATATACAGGAGGGAAGAACAGAGGCGACTCTCTCTCCTGTCTCTGTCACAGCCATGGCTCCAGGTTGCTTTACCCTGGGACCCACTTTTCGCTTTCTACTAGGGCCTCCTGCCCTTGGAGTGGCGGAGGATACTGGAACCTCGTGGCGCACTAAAGGGCCTCTTGACCGGGGTGTGGCGGAGGGTATAGACCCCTCGTGGCGCACTGTAGGACCTCCTGCCCTGGATGTGGCAGAGGGTATTGCTCACTCGTGACACACTGTAGGGCCTCCTGCCCTGGATGTGGCAGAGGGTATTGCTCCCTCGTGGCACCCTGTAGGGCCTCCTGCCCGGGATGTGGCAGAGGGTACTGGCCCCTCGTGGCGCACTATAGGGCCTCCTGCTCTGGATGTGGCAGAGGGTATTGCTACCTCGTGGCACACTGTAGGGCCTCCTGCCCGGGATGTGGCAGAGGGTACTGGCCCCTCGTGGTACACCAAAGAGCTTCTTGCCCTAGACGTGGCGGAGGACACGGACACCTCGTGGCTCACTGAAGGGCTTCCTGCCCTAGACATGGCGGAGAGTGCTGGAGCATCGTGCCACACTTAAGGGCCTCCTGCCCTAGTTGTGGGGGAGGGTATTGCTCCCTCGTGGCACACTGTAGGGCCTCTTGCCCTGGACGTGGCAGAGGTAGGGACACCTTGTGGCTCACTGAAGGGCCTCCTGCCCTTGAGGGGTGTAACTATGGCCGTCGCCAAAACGTTACTAGGGACTGACTCTTGTTCAGTCCCACCCCACTGCTGTCGATGGTTGTCCCGCCTGCGAGGTTGTTTCCGATCCTGGTTCACCTGGTGTCAGGGCAGTTGCGGGGAAAAGGGGCACGGGTCAGTAGTGGGCGGGTGACCCTCTTGCCCTGGGTCATTAGCCCCCCCGTTGTTTCTTCCTGGGGTGGTGGGGTGGTGATGGCCCGGTGGTGGGGTGGATGGTCCGGCGGCGGGCATTTTAAAATAATTAAATGCTACATCTTGTTCCTCTTCCCACTGTAATATGGCTTGTTTTTTCAGTAGGTGGAACACTGGCTCTGCTTTATTAGGAAATCCTTGTACAGAATCTCAGTAATATTCTGCATGTCCTAGAAACGGTCATACTTCATCCACATTTGTGGGTTCGGGGAAATGTCTTACTGCTTTGATTTTTTCGTCTGAGGTGTGGGAACCCTTTGCATCCAGCCTGTGGCCAAGTAATTTAATTTCTTTAGCGCAAAAATTACATTGAGACAGCTTAATTTTTAATCTATCATTGGCTAACTTGTTTAGGAGTTCGTCTAATTTCTGGAAAGGCTCTTCTGTTGTTTTGGTGCAATTATAATGTCATCCTGATAACATGCTATTCATTAATCGTTGGATTGTGCCTGGAGCCATGCAAAGCCCCATGGACATTCTGCAGTACTGAAAATGACCACTATTTGTGGATAATGTATATTTGCGTGAGTCTTCATCAAATTCTATCTGGCAATAGCCACTGAGCAAATATTGATTGTTAAAAATACAGGGTTTTCTGGTCCAATACTTTGTAAGACATCACTTAACAGCGACATGGGAAAACGATCAGGAATAGTTTGGTGGTTCAGTTTGTCATAATCAATGACTGCCCACACTTCTCCGTGTTGTTTAGGTACAAAGAAAAATGGTGCATTCCGTGGGGACACTGAAGGTTCAGCGATACCCAAACTTAGCATTTCATCCACATATTGTTTAGCTAATGCTTGCTGTGAGTGTGCAGTTCTATATGCTGGCACGTAGATTGGTTGTGTGTCAGATTTTACATTAATTGTGTGCTGTATTAAATTCGTACAACCTAATTTTTCACCAGGTAATGCGACTGTCTGTCGGTGTTTTTGTAGTAAATTCAGTAGGTCATTCTCTACATTAAAATATTCTGAGTGAATCAAATGTTCTTTTTTGCACTCTCTGTCTGTCGATTTACTTTTGCTTGATGTTCTGGCTATCGTTACTTCACGTATAGGAGGAGAAGAGGCCTCTAAATTACATATGCAAGTTCTTTATTGATCTACTCCATTCATCAGGTTTACTAAGAAAACACTCATTTCCCTTTTTTCATTTATCCAACATAGAGAACTCTCTTTTGATACACCTTTCACTCTGCAAGTTTCTTCTGATACAATAACATTGCAGTTCTTCAGTGTACTCTTTATCGTGATGTTCATATATGATCCTGGTGGTAAGGTTATGTCATAGTTGATGAAACATGGATGAATGATTGTTTGACCTTCGGCCTTGGGTGGGAGACATGACCTTGGCTAAGAATCTGGATGTATTGAGAGAGAGTGGGTGAGATTGCTCGTTTTCGCAGAGAGAATGTAGGTCACACTGTTCGTTTCTTCTTTTGTGTTTAATCGCTCCTGTTAATTTGGTTTTCCAACAATTGTTGGGTGTAGCATCTGAAGAAGAAATTTCCTCTATGAATTCTTCATCAAACTGTATATTGTTAAAATGTGGCATTGGTAAAATATTTTCTTCTCTCATCTTACATGGGCCAAGACGCATATTTGCTTAAAATGATAAAGTCTCTACTGTGTAGAATATAGTAGTGATTGTTTTGGTAGGCCTTGGAAAGTTGATGTCTAACTAATTATACCTATTGTAGGCATTTCTTTACTATCTACGGTGTATTAATCTAAATTTGGTTAAATTTGGTTCCTCCATAAATGTTACCTTTCTTGTATTTCTAAAAATTCGGTCTAATTCATCTTGTGCTACTAGACTGACTGGTGAGACTGAATCCAAAAATAATGAAGTCTTTTCATCTTCACAAAAAGTGGAAACCAGAATGCTTTCGTTTCCATCCATAATCGCTATCTTTACACTTGGTTTGTTTGATTGTTTACTTTGTTTTATGTATTGTTGTCTTCTCTGGTGATGTAGTCTTCCCACAAATTATAGGCAGCTACTAATTTTTCCACCAGTTTACACTCTGCTGTCCAATGACTGACAGTTATGTGTTTCCTACAGCAGGGTTCAAACACTTTCAATTTTTCTCTGTCTTCTTTAATCTGATGTAACATTCAGGTCTTATGTGGCCTGGGTTTGCACGGTAGAAACATAATCTATCTCTTGAATTTGACCTACAAGGTGATTTGATATATTCTGGTCGTTCTGTGACACGTTGCCTACTTGGGCTATGCACGAATTTCTGAGAATGCCTGTTGCTTGGTGTGCGTGTCTGAAGCCTTGAGTTCTGCTGACAGTCTGTCTGTACTCTAGGTGAGACTTTCTTTGATCTTTTCTTTGACTAGATTTATTTATCACTGCAACAGTCTTTGTTACTCTCATACCTGTTTTATTGCTTTGTGATACTTCAGTCACACCAGCCTTACTGCACAGTAATTCTGACTCATACACATTATCCGGTAAACACATTCCTGGACTATATCATCTTTGCGATTTTTAGAACTCTTTCAGGCGATTCCCATAGTGCAGCTACATGTCCAGTGGTGTCAACGACGTGTACTGATGACATATTACCATCATCTCTAATCAATTCTAAATTTTCTAAGCTAGTTAACAAAGTTCTTTTAATGGTGGACATATTGACTGTTATATCATCCAAATCTGAGTTGGAATTTGTATGTTTTAGTAGGTCTGCAATTTTATGTAATTTAGGGCTATGCCAACAAAAAAGTTTCTACCTCCAGATAATTTTCACAGGAATTCATTCTTAAACTCATCATATGTTCTAGCTCGCAAAAACTTGTCTGACGTAAGCCAACTGCCAGCTGTGCAACGTTCCTGATTGATTCTAGCTGAAAAAGCAGCTATTTTTTCCTTCTTGCCTGTAAAGTTTCTCCTAACGAAATGCTGTTCACATTCGTCTAACACTGGCTGTATATCTACTCTGTCCTTATCATTACCTGAAAATTTTGTGAGACTTTTGTCCTCATGAATAAACATACGATTACAGTGGTAGCAAATTTGTGTATTGTTGTGAGGAATGCAAAGCACTGGAACTTGCTTTATTTGTCTTGCTGTTATCAGTTTGTCCATCCATTTTTACTAGAATTTCCTTGCAGCTGTAATATGAAAGTTATTCATATTTGTTTCCTGACCTGTTTCCTCTCTTCTTTAGGTTGTCTGATATTACTTGAATATAATAAGTATGAAAGTTCTAAAATTCGCACCGTCAAAGTCTGACAACTCTGACCACTCATGATTTGTTACTGCTGAGTAATTTTTTATCCTTATTTTGTTGTCCTGTTTCTACTTCTGGAGGGTTATTTTTTTTCCTGGTTTTGGTATTCAACTTGTATTTTTACTTGCATAGGGTTATTTGTTTCTTTGTGGTGGTTTTCTGCTACTACTTGTGTAGAGCTATTAGATAATGCTAATGGGGGTTCTTTTGATACTAAGCATGGCAGTTTTGTAAACATAACGATATTACTTACTAGATAGCATTAATTAATAATCATATTTTACAGTTCTCTTGATGCCTCACTAGAATAAAATGAAAGAAGGGTGAGTAAAACCAGAAGATGGAAGGATGCTAATTTAGATGGATGCAGTAAGGAAGAGATGGGCAGAATATTTCGAAAGATTGTTAAATGTAGAGGAGGAAAGGGAGGCTGATGTGGTGGGAGGTGGAATGGTGGAAGGAATAAATGTTTTGGGAGAGCTGAATGATTCTTTGATTATGATGGAGGAAGTGCAGGAAACTGTAAAGGAAATGGAAGCAGGGAAAGCTGCAGGTATGGATGGGTGTGCTATGGAATGATTGAAAGGTGGTGGAGTGACTATTGTTGAGTGGTTAGCAAGATGCGTCAGAAATCTTTTACAGTCTCTTCTGACGAGTCTTAGTCTTACAACAACAAATGTTAAATTTAAATAACAGGAGTCTTTTCGAAAAATAAGGGTATAATTAATACTCTAACTCACCCATAATTATCTTATTATATCCTAGCTTGTCCCCCTGATTTGGCCAAATCAGAGAGGTTACTTTGCTAGATAGAGCTGGAATAACAGATGACAACGGACCTGAGGTCTTAGTTGGTTTGCCTGGGTCGTTCCAGGCATCCTGTGGTGCTAGTAAATACAACATGCAGCTTGAACAAGCTTAAGGGACAATGAAAAATGGCGAGTCTCTCCCCTCGGGATTATTATTTAACTACAATTACCTAAATATAGTGAATTACCTCACGAAATTTTCAAGGAACACCCAACATAACAAGTTAATCTTAGTTTTAATCTTTCATGCAAAGATAAGTTAATAAGTTTTGTGGGACATGACGTGCTGGCTTTTCTCTCCTCCCTACCACCCGCTGCGTGCTCCAAAAATGTGTATTCTCGGCTTATTTTCACCACCCAAACATATTTATTTTGCCACAAAACCCACATATTCCTATTCGTCGATGTTTGTTCTACATGATAAGTAAAAAAAAAAAACGCACAAAAAAACACATTATATGTACATTAGGGCCGTGTGAATAAACATTCAAGTGCAGACATCTCACTTCCCAGCATCATAAGTCGAATGTTTACTAATCAATCTCTACATTTTATACCATCATTGGGAAGAGAATTTTATTAGCTTTCGAATGCCAGAGGTTCCAGTTTGATACGAGGCATGGTGTTCGAGTAATAAGCGAAAAAGTATAACCCATTTCCGACAGACAGATTTTTTTTCCTTCAGGGAGCTCTGGTGAAGAACTTTTCTCACCACTGTTATGTTTTTATTTTATTCTATATCAGAATTTAACTGGCATTCATTTGAGCCCACAATGGTGATCCTAGGCCTCATAGTTTTCGAGAAAAATGCAAAAAACTATAGTGTACCCACACTGTGTCGTGACTGTAGGGCAGTTTCCTGCCTTTCTCTGAGCTACTGCACGTATTTCACCAATTCTTTGTACACTAGATATGCAGACTATATTCACATGATTCACTGTCACTATTATTATAGCTGAATACTCACATTTGGTACAGGGTAGAGGCAGTGTAGTTGATTAGAAACAGTAGCACAATCTTCATTGGGCCAATGGCTGATAATGACCAGGATTGCTTCACAAACACCAAATTTCCTATTGCAAACACCAAACCTAACCACAACAATGCCCAAACACTATACACAAGCACTACTGGTATAGTGAAATATGTTGCATGGCCAGGATGGGGGTAAGAGTGGAAATTTAAAGGGACAGAACCGCACAGTACCTTCCCCACTCACAGCTCATTTGGTACTGAATAACCTGTCTGCAGGGAAGATATGACGCCTCCAAAAATGACGCTGATCAGCCGAAAACTTTTCCTCTGACGAAAATTTGTATGCTTTAGTGATGCCAAAAGCGTCAACCAGTATAGTCGCAGCCACACCCATATGATGACAAATTCGTTATCGTGCGCGGAGGGGTTAAATAAAACTAAAGCCAAATATTCACATTATCTATGTCAAGATATGTCAGACCTTCCTCTGTTTTCCATCAGGATACCATGTCATCCAGCCACTCATGCTTATTTACATACAATAGATAATCCTAAGTAGTTGTACACGTATGTACAATATAGTTGTCCATAAAGGTTAACCAGTAAGCTTCACTACACCAATATCTGGACATTCCTGAGTGCGTGCAATACATCCACATCTAGCCCTGTCCAGCATCCCAAAGAGGGTCAGATTGATTGATTGATTGTAGTAAAATCTGGCAGCACAACTGCCAAGGTCATATGCTGCCAGACAACAAGGTTCAAGATGCAGCAAAATAAAAAGTGCATTTTCAAAATAAATTTAATATCTGTTAGTAGGAATAAAACACTGAAAATAATAAAAGAAGAGTTTATAAAATAACAATTACATTACTTATAAAAGTGGAAGGAGGCCCGCCTCCTGAAGAAAACTAAAAACATCTGTAAAATTGCTAGGGGCTTCACCAAACATCGAGGACAAACAGTAGGCACCAGCTGCCCCCTTAATGCCTATGGAGGAATCTTTGATGGAGGTCCCCCAAACTCGGACACTCGACCAGCAGGTGACGGACAGTAAGGGGATCAAGACAGTCATCATAATACGGCTGAGTCTCACCACTCATGAGGAACCCATGCGTAAGCCGAGAGTGCCCAATGCGAAGCCTAGCAAGAGCCAACTCCAATCGTAGAGACATGGAGGGGAAAACCATTGGCACAACCACTCTCTGAAAGAGTTCTTTTAGTTTATTATGAGCAACACCATCCCAGTGTCTCTGCCAATACGTATGAATTGTGTACAGCAAGTAAGGTCTTACATCAGAAACAGGAAGTGGGTAGTCAGCTGGGGACTGTTGAGAAGACACAGCTTTAGCTAATGTATCTGCCCTTTCATTGCCCACCACACCAAAATGTGCAGGAACCAAACAGAAGTGGCAGCCACGACGGCCAAGAAGAAAAAAGTCACTCTAAACTTGATAAAATCAATGGATGGGATGCATTAAAAGACTCCAGTGCAGACAGAGCACTAGGCAAGTCACTATAAATCACAAAACCGGATTGGGAGAGAGTAAAAATGATTTTAAGGGCATATAAAATGGCAGTCAGTTCCGCTGTTTACACTGAAGTAATGCCAGGAAGGCTACTGCCCCTACTAAAGGAAGGGAAGACAACACCAAATTCTATTCCAGTATCAGTCTTAGACCCGTCAGTGTAGATGAGGACAGAACCCTCATGAGTGGAGGCATGTTCTAAAAAGAGAGAGAGAGGGACACCTGAGAGGGAAGTGAGCCCTTTTTTCAACAATGGACCTACAAAATGTCACACAAGGGAGTAGCCAAGCACCCACCCTTGGGATCCCATGTGGACAAACTGCCAGTCTCAGAACAGAGAGGTCTTACATAACAGACCAGACCCTGTAACCAAATGGCTTCAGGAAACTAGCACAAGTGTCATAAACAGAAGATTGGGAATCCTGGGAGACTATGGCACAAGAAATTGAGTCTGAAATGCGGTGAAGACAGTATCAACACCTCATCATCAACAACTGGCATCGCAAATCCAAGGGGAGTACACAAGCATCCACCAACGAACTTGAAATCGGGGATTATCTGAATGTCCCGGTTGCCAGATGTACACCAGCACGATGCATGGAATCTAATATCCAGAGTTGGGCATCTGTTGCAGAGGAGTAGACCTCACTCCCATATTCAAGTTTAGAAAAGATAAGAGATCTGTGCAAGAGGAGGCAGGTTTGACGATCAGCACCCCAAGAAGTATGTCCCAAAATCCTCAGAATACTTAACGCTTTAATACAGGTTGCCTTCACAGAACGAATATGAGGAATGCAGGTTAGTCGTGTATCAAACAGAAAACCCCAAAACTAAGTCTCTTCCACACAGGATATCCTCTGACCACAAGGATACATATCAGGGTCTGGGTGAACTCCCTGAATATGACAAAAATGCATAACCGCCATCTTTTTCAAAGAAAAATGGAAGCTGCGAGATGCAGCCCACTCAGAAATTCTATTAAGAGCCAGCTGCAACTTCCTCTCTATCAGAGACATCCTAGATGCAGTAAAGGAAACTGAGAGGTCATCTACATACAATGAACCTTGCACACCATCAGGAAGTACACTGACTACCCTGTTGATGGCCACAGCAAAGAGGGTAACACTAAGGACACTCCCCTGAGGTACCCCATCTTCAAGTGCTCGGCCATAGGAAAGCACTCTTCCCACTCGGACCCTTAAAAACTGGTTAGATAAAAAATGCTGAATAAAAATAGGCAAGCACCCACGAAAACCAAACTCATGAAGTGAAAGTAAAATGTCATGATGCCAGGCAGTGTCGTATGCCTTCTCCAAATCAAAGAAGACCGTGACCTGGTGTTGCTTAGTTGAGAAAGCCTCACGGAATGAAGATTCCATGGACAGCAGGGCATCAATGGCAGCTCGCATTTTACGAAAACCATACTGGACTGATGATAAGTAATTGCCCTGCTCCAAATATCACATGAGCCGGCCATTTACCATCTTCTCCAACAGCTTGCAAACACAAGAGGTCAGAGAGATGAGATGATAATTTGTTGCCTGCAGATGATCCTTTCCGGGCTTTGGGATGGGGATTACCACAGCAACTCCCCAAGAAGATGGCAGTTCACCAATACTCCAAATTCTGTTAAACAATGCCAACAAAAGAGAGAGGGATTCATTGGACACATGATGTAAAAAGGCATATGGAATATCATCACAGCCTGGAGATGAATCATGACACTGTGACAAAGCAGCCCAAAGCTCAAAAATAGAAAAGGGGACATTGTAATATTCTCCCCCAGAAGATGTGAAGTTGAGGCTACAGGATTCCAGGTGCTTACATTGGCATGAAGAGGACGATCTAGTGTTCTTTTTAGAAACACCAGCAAACTGCTTGACAAATGCTTCAGCAACAGCAAAGGGATAAGTCACAGTCCCGCCCGCATTATATAAAACAGGAGGGGAAAGAACAGGAAACTTGCCAGAAATCTTTCTGACTCGGTTCCACACTTGGGTGAGAGATGTCCTCGCATGAGAGGAGGAAACGTATTCTTGCCATGAAGCACGTCTGGCCTCCTTCAATATGCGATGTGCATGAGCACGCGCCCTCCAAAAAGCCACCAAATATTGAGTGACCATACAATGGCAGTGAAGCTGAGAGAAGGCAATCTGTTTGGCCCTCACTGCAGAGACACATTCAGGGGTCCATCGGGGAACTGGACGTTTAGGAAATCGGCCAGAAGTCTTGGGAATAGATAAAAGGGCTGCTGAGTGCATTACATCAATTATATATGCCACCACCTCATCAGCACTACCAAAATCGTTCACAGTGTGTCAGTGGAACATAACTCTTTAAAGAGTGGCCAGTTCACCTTGTCCAGGAGCCAGCAAGGAAGACGACATTGTGGGTCACACTCAACAGAGGTTAAAATAATTGGGAAGTGGTCACTGCCATGCAAATCTTGCAACACACCCCACTTAAAATTCAAAATAGCAGTCGCTGATCACAGAGACAAATCAATGGTCGTGAAAACACCAGTCTGATTATGAAAGTATGTCATCTCACATGATTTCAACACTACCAACTCCTCATCCTCCACCATAGAAGCCAACATAGCACCTCTAGGGTTGGTTGTACTGTCATCCCACAGTGGGTGACAGCCATTCAGAACACCCAGTAAAAGAAAGGGAGATGCAAGGTCACGAATAAGCCGGGCATGATCTATCCTCTCAACAGAAGCAATTGGAGGGAGATAAAGACTACACACCATATATTGGTAGTAAAGGGAAATCTGAATGGCAACAGCCTGCAGTGGAGTTGAAAGACTCAGACATGTGAATGGGACATCACGGAGAACTAGGATGTCCTTGGCCAGGTAGAGGGTCAGAATAAAATGCATGATAACCAGGAGGACTGGAAAGAACAGCATCACCTACCACGGTCTCCTGGATGCACATGCATAAAGGAGTAAACTGAGAAACAAGATGGCACAGTTCCTCATAGTGAGCACGGAAACCCTGAAAATTCCACTGGATGATAAAACCCATAGTGGAGTGATGATAATTAAGTGCGAGACTGTACACCTGACAAGCAAGCAGGTTTGGATTGATATTATGAAAGCCCTTCTGAGGATCCTGCCCACACCAGAAACCCACACCCTCTGTTTAACATCTTAAGGCAAACGTGAGGATAAGGAAGTAAGTTTTACAACACTCCCTCTTGGAGTGGGCATACCAGTCTGTTTGGAAGGTGGCTTGGGGGCCGCCTTTGGAGATGTAGGATGGCCAGTGCTCCCACGAGAAGCCCCAGAAGTGGAAGTAGAGTCCACAGGACTCGAATCATTTGAGGAAGCCACTCCATGCTTCAGATCTGAAGCATCAATGAGCTGTCCAACAACATCCCCAGGTAAGGACGGACCAGAGATGAACCATTAGCTTCAGATGTCAGCTGGCTAGATCACTCAGCCTGCTGGGCAGAGGGAACAGGAGAGGTGTCGACAGAAAGGTCAACAATAGACACCTTGGGTGGCCGGTCTTCATGCTCAGAGGACTTTGACAAATAATGGTGACTTTGCCAGGTACAGGTAGAGCCTTGGGCTTACTGGGTAAGACAGGAGAAGGGGTCTGGTGAACATGGACATCTGCCACCACCACAGAAGTATGCAAGCTGTCAGCCACAGTAGTGGGGGCGGAAACAGTCGGAGTGGCGGGTGGGCAATCATTCTTACAAACAGTACTAACTATGGGGACAGCATTCTGCATATCACGAGTTGAAGGAGTGGGTACTGGAATGGGGCCTTTTCCAAGTGTTGCCATCACAGTAGCATCCCCCAACTGGGACAACTGTGAAGACTGATTACCTCAAGAAGCAGGTGGGGCAGCATAAAGAGGTGTCTCGTTGTACTATGGAACCTCCTTACGACATGAGAGAGCTGAAGCAAAGGTGACCCTAGGGCGAATAAACATCCCTCTGACCCTTTCCTTTGCCTCTGCAAAAGAAATCTTCTCACAGGGTTTGAACTGACATGACTTCATTTTCAAACTTATACTGGTCACACTGTGTTGATGAAGCTCGGTGAACACCACGGCAGTTGATACACAAGGGGGGATTCGGGCAGTCCATCTCACCACGTGAATTACCACCACAATTAACACACTCCTGCGGGAGACCTTGCATATTCCTACAACAAGACCTCCTGACATGCCCAAATCTCTGGGAATGGAAGCACCGCCCAGGTCTTGGCACGTGTGCTTTAACCCAAAGGCAGTAGTAAGCTGCCTCTAAGACATCAGGCAATGTCAACCAATCAAAGGTGACACTCATTGATGGTGGGTCGGTCAATATCCCATTTACCTTTTTCTTTATCCTCTCCACTTTCACTACTCCCTGGTCTTTCAGCTCATCCAGGAGATCCTCCTTCAAGTACATAAGGAACTGGACAACACCCCGAGTCTGGTTCAGGGTGGAATGACTGGTGACTGTAACATCACAGGAGGCTAAGCATTTAATCGAATGGATGTGAGCACTTTGGTCAGCATCTCTGGCCTCTATAAGCAGTGACCCATCTGCCTGTGGAACAACCTTTGGGGATGACACACAAGCCTTGACCAGGTCATGGTGAACCTTAAAAGCATTCTGGTCACTGAAGGAGGAACCATTAGTCAACTTCAGTACTAGGAATTTCATGTATTGTTCAGGCATAAAGAAGCCAGGCATCGTCTCAGTGAAGGGTGAGAGAGCTTTCCTGGAGGGCTGTGTGCTGCTCCCTCGAAAGCGCTCCTTACCCTTGCTGAACTTATGCGGTACAGAGTCGGTAGGAGCAGAAACGTGGTCAGTTGTTGGTGACTCATGGGCCCGGCCACCTGCCACACAAGTACCAAAACTTGGGGGAGACATTGCCATAATATACCAAAGAATAACTTCATTCCCCTACCCCTCCACCCACCATGGAGCTCAACAAGGAGAGGTCGTATGCCAGGGACAACACCACTGGCGACCTCAGAGGTAGTGGGAGCCACCAAGCCCCCCAGTGCCCACTTGGCTCTAGCCAACGAATGAAAAGCCAATTGACCTGGTCGGGCCCACCCAGGCCGCCCATCTAGCCAGAATAAGGGACCAAAGAGGTGTACAGTATTGCTAGCTGCAGGGCGCATCGTGCAGCATCGCTTAACCCCCAAGACTCCCATCTCCCAGCATTACGGGACGTCACGCACGGCAAACATGTGGGGATGCATCAGTCCCGTCCTAGATGGCAAATGGGCTGGGACTAACATCACCAGTAGGCCTCCTCCACCAGTGATGTAGGGGGTGCTTGGTCCACGAGGCCGACAAATGCTGAACCCTACAAAGGCAGCAGACCTCCAAAGTAGGTTGCATCACCAACCACGCTTCAAACCCCGTCACCACGTCAAAGTGACCCCCTGCAGTGGGGAAGTGGGTCAGATTGTAGGCCATAGCGACACCTGTCAACCCCTTCGCACCCGGCGCACGACTCACTATCTCCTGGGTCAGTCATCTTCCAGTCACGATGCATGGTGATGTACTGAGCAGTCACAGGAGAATTCTACCTCCAACCATACTGTTCCAACACATTTCACGTTCTATATTTTTATGACTAGGAAAGTCCTAATGTATAAAAAATATACAATAAAAATAATAACTATGAAAAAAAAAAAACGCCAGTTTGTTCAAACCGGTGTCATTTTCCTGAGGAAAATTAACTCGTGTCATTTTCCTCGGGTAAATGACAACGAGTTTGTAAACAAAAGAAAAATCAGTCATAAAACAAAATTATAAAACACCCCTGCATTTCTAGATCCTCGATCCATCAACCCACCGCCTCTCGTTTCCACCACTGTCAATCCTTTGCCACTGAGCTATCGCAACCTATGATAATGAAAGTCAGACATTCAGATCATAGTTTTCCATATGCCTTTGAGTGAAAAAAAAAATATATATAATGAGATTATAATGCAGTATCTACTTTCCTGAACCATTTTGCGATTTACAGCTAGCCCTTATATCATGTGCAGTTATGTGTGTCTGTATGACTTGAACATACCCTTTCATCCATGTCCAAGCTTATTACTGTACTATCATTCAGTACTATACAGTTTCAAACGCTTGTGAAACCACCTATATATAAGCCGCCACAATATTGTAACCACGTCATGTTAGTTAGCTATTATCCCATCCACAATTATGTGTGTGTGCCTGTATGACTTGAACATAACCATTTCATCCATATCCATGCCTGTTATAATAATTCAGTACAATACAATGTAAAAGGAATGCGAGGAATGCAGGAGATCTGAAACTTAACCCCGCTAAAGTGACAACCCCATTTTATCAGCCACAATATTTGAAAATTAGGCGTACTCGACCCCATCCGACAACAAATTATAAGTAATCTTCTATAATCACATCTCATGCATATGGAAATAGATTAATTTGAGCCAGGAAACAAATGCAGTTGACTCTGCACACTTGGTTTCTGGTGCTCCACTTTCCCCCATTCCGTTACCCTTTCACCATTAGCCTCTGTCTCTCATCTCCCACTGGTTCTCTCTCTCTCTCGTATTTATTACCATCAGTGTTGTTTACAGATTTTATTTCCTTATTTTTTACGGTAGGCTACACATCAGCCTCTTCATCAGTATGCCATTTTCCCCCCTATGGTTTGTTTGCATACCATGTCCACATATTTTCCATGTGTGTGTGTGTGTGTGTGTGTGTGTGTGTGTGTGTGTGTGTGTTCTTACCTTACCTAATTGTTCTTACCTAATTGCATCTTAACAGGAATGAGTCAATCTTGTACTGTCCCGTGTATTAAATCACTTTTATCATGCATATCCTTAAATTTATGAATTGTTTTGGCACACACTTTTTCATTCGGTAGTGCAAGCTACTCGGGATTTTCAGGTGTCGTCTGCTACCTAGCTGGTGAGCCAAAACTCGGTCCTAGACCTGAAAAAGCAACATAACTATTGTGACTACTCAATATGTCTGGATAAACTTACGAGAGTTTGCAGTTCTGTAGACCATTAAAGTCACTAAAATACTCGTTGATAAAAAATATCACACTCATGAATGAATACTTTTGACTGGCTATTTAGCATATGCGTACATTGGGCTTCCATCCGGCAATCCCTTACGCACTCATTTCATTGTGTTACTGATGTGTTCAGTGCAATTGGCTTTCATATCTATATTCGTATTGCCTTTTTGAGAACGAATAATGCTTTCTTGAAGTTTGTCATGGCCCTAGTTTTTTGAAATTTAATATTTGCCAAATACCGCCACTAGACATCTGTTTCCATAAGTCATAGGCGACCGTCCCCACGCTGGGATAAAACATAGCTCACTTTTCGCTAGCTGTCGGTGAAGGTAGATGTGGATACAGTTCATTAACTAGACCACTGTGGCGATTAACCAAGGTTTTTAAAATGCCCGCCGTGCCCGCCGCCGGACCTCCCACCTCACCACCCCCCACCCCACCACCGGGCCGCCACCGCACCACCACCCTAGGAGGACACAACGGTGGGGTTAGTAACCCCGATCAAGAGGGTCACCAGGACATCAAGATCCTGGGCCCTTGTTCCCCGCAAATGCCCCAACCCCAGGTGACCAGGGAAAGGAAACTACATTGCGGGCGGAGCAATGGTCGTCAGAATAGGGGTGGAACTGAACAAGATTCAGTCCCAGGTAACACCGTATTGACGGCTTTGTTAAACCCTCTAGGGCAGGAGGCCCAAGGCTATGGCCTAACAAAGTGTACAAAGGGTAAGGCGACCCAAGGCTCCAGCCTTAGTACACCAGAGAGAGAGAGTTGCCCCAGTGCATCCCTCTCTTGCTGTTCTCCCCTTCAGGAGCAACACTGCACCGACAGTCTATATACGTGGCGGGGAAGGAGCGGCCTTGTACGCCCTTCAGTTGTTCCTGATCGGACAGATCAGCTTCCGGCTACGGCCAGAGTACGGATCAGGGTAAAGAGCCCCTGCTACCGTACGTGTAGCCCTTCCCTATTACGGGAGCAACACCGCGCCGACGGTCTATATACGTGGCGCGGAAGGAGCGGCCTTGTACACTCTTCAGTTGCTCTCAGTAAAACGGGTAGGCACTCGGCTCCGGCCGGGGCACGTACCAGGGTAGAGAAGCCCCTGAAGGTAGTTTCAGTTCGTACTGGAGAGAGTGTGGCCTCTGTGCCCCTCGCTCCGGCTTGTCCCTTACTACGGGAGCAACACCGCACCGACGGTCTATATACGTGGCGGGGAAGGAGCAGCCTAGTACACCCTTCAGTTGTTCCTTGTACGCCGGGCAAGCCCACGGCTACAGCCAGAGTATGTACCAGGGTAAGGCGACCCAAGGCTCCGGCCTCAGGACGTACTAGAGAGGACACGAGTGACGTGAGTCCTTCTCCAGCCTCTTTCCCTTGTGGAAGCCCTTCGTCACCACCCGGGAATATAGCCCCAGAGGAGATGCTACAGTGGTGGCAAGGCCCGATATCAGACTTACCGCCCACGCCCGGGAGTTCCTTGTTCCTGCCCGAGCCCCGAAGGAGATGCTGCCGCAGCCCAGTCCTGACGGCACCTCTCCCCCTTTTTTTTTTTTTTTTTATGCGAGGAAGAAGGAACCAAAGGCCATGAGCCCGCAGTAACAGTTCCCTCCAAGAGAAAAACAAAATACAATAGAGAGCCAAATTCAAGATCCGATCATTTTGAGATGCCTGGACACACTGCGTTTGAAAGACTGGAGATCATAGGCAGCAGGAAATACAGACAGAGGGAGACAGTTCCAGAGCTGACCTGTTGCATGAATGAAAGACTGGGAGTAACGGTTAACTCTTGCATTAGAGAGTTGGACAGAAAAGGGATGAGAGTTTGCTGCCAGACGGGTGCTACGCGCCCGTCGTAGAAAGTGGAGGATTGCAAGCAGACAGTTCAGAGGAGCAGTGACCATTAAAGTAGCGATAGAAAAGAGATAAAGATGCAACAGTGCGGCGAAGAGAGAGGTTGAAGGGAGTCAGTAAGAGGAGGAGAGTTAATGAGACGAAAAGCCTTTGACTCCACCCTATTGAGAAGAGCTGTATGTGGGGAGCCTCCCCACACATGAGAGTTGTACTCCACACAGGGGCGGATAAAACCCATGTATAGAGTCAACAATTGTGCAGGGGTAAAGAAAGAGGCGAGTCGGCTTAGCACACCTAATCTCTTGGAAGCAGATTTTACAAGAGATGTAATACGATCTTTCCAAGATAAGTCCCGAGTAAATGAAACCCCAAGCATGTTCAAGGATGATGCAGGATTAAGCTGAATATTATTAAACATTAGTGGGTATACCTGTGGAAGATTTTGTCGGGTTGATAGGTGTAAGAACTGAGTCTTAGAAGCATTAAAGACAACCATATTATTTTTACCCCAGTCAGAGATATGAGCCAAGTCAGACATTAGGTGTGCCATAGCCTCATCCCTTGTTTCTTGAAGTAACTGTTGAGATGGGCGTTGCGGGAACCGAATGGAAAGGTGAAGGGTGGAGTCATCAGCGTATGAGTGGATAGGGTTAGATGTACAGCTTAGAAGATCATTGATGAATAAAAGGAAGAGAGTTGGTGATAGGACAGAGCCCTGAGGAACACCACTGTTGATAGATCTAGGAGAAGAACGATGGCCGTCTACGACAGCAGCTATAGAACGACCAGAAAGGAAGCTAGCGATGAAGGTACAGATAGAAGGATAGAAACCTTCTATCTGTACCCGCAGTCCCAGGACACCCAGGCCAGACTCTCCAGCTCCTGACGAAGGCGATCCGGGCTCCCTCACTCCACGGAGACAAAGACGACAGGCCCGACTACTCCGGCTGTTTGGTCCCAGTCCCGAGGGCCACCTATCAGGTCGAGGCCCCCAGACCAGAGGGCCTCCCTGCACCACACCGACGCGGCCCCAGCACGAGGGCCGCCTATCAGGTCGAGGCCCCCAGACGGGAGAGCCTCCCTGCACCCCACCTACGAGTGTGACCCAGAGTGAACGTTACCCAGGAGATATAGGAAAATAGTGACTCTCCCCCCCCCCTGTGTCAAGAACAAGTCGGGAAAAAGAACAGTGAACAGTGACTAAGTGAAGAACAGTGTAGCTGATAGTAGCCCACAAGAACTCAGTGTTGGCAGGGCAGAAAATGAACTTTATTGTAATTATCCCAGTCCCCCCATATAAGAGAACTTTCTGTGAACACCTGAGGTAAGGGTGCATGGGCCCGTCAAAAGCCTAAGTGCGAGTGTCGCCGTGACAAGGTGACGATGTCAAGTGTCGGTATCCGCACCCTACCTCATTTATAGTAATATTTCCCATACAGACTACCAATCTTGTTTATTCCCTTTGTGAACCATTCTATATATATCCTGCCTAAAAGTGACACATAAACAATACCACAGATAATTCAAGATCTCCCTGTATGAACATTGTGGTGTGTGCTAAGTGTAACTGTATTTTGTGGTGCTGAATATTAACTCTGTGTCTCTGTTCCCCTGTATCTCAAATATCACTCTACGTGTATTGTTATGGTTAGAATTAAGGTAATAGATGTGTTAAAGTATACTGCCTGGTTTTTATGTCCTGTTCCTTTGTTGGTGCTTTACTTCCGGTCTAGAAAAAGGACCCAGCTTCAGTAGCTAGTGTTTTTACGACGAGAAGTCGCCATAAAACCACCAGCATAACAGTTTTGAAGTCCATTATTGCGTGATTCGTATAATTTACCTTGATTTATACGACGAGGGGAAAAAATAAAGACAATTACAAGTTAGCCTAGAGCGTGTGCTGCTACATGAGCGTGATTAAACTACTTCCTTCACTCTACAGTAAGGACTTAAATCATTTTAGTCTTTATTACTGCGACTTTATCTTAGGGGAGACTGAACTGGATGATGATACAGCTTCATTAGTACCCTTCAGTATGAGTATTCTAAATGGTAAAATTGTTTGGCAGCAAGAATAAAACTGTGTATATCATCGGACTGAAAAAGTTAGGCTTCTGACATCACTTTCTCGTTCAGAGGCTCAGAGGCTTACCTGATCGTTTGTACATGTTTTATGATTTATTTTACCATCCCTTTCAAAAACTGAAGAAACATACATCATTCTAAATGGCACTGGACACTTGGTACGACTTTATATTACACATTAATGTCCTCTTGTATGTTAAATAATGCAGACTGTCGATATTAAAATATACACATATTTTGTTTCTTCAGTTTTCATATTTTAAACAAACATTAAGGTGGTAAATTTTTGCTGAAATTTCTATTAAATGCTAGGTATACAGTTACAACTCGGCCATGTAATGTAATTTCGTCATAAATACAAATCAAAGGGTAGCCTAGTGGCAATGTCATAACACTAGTGATAAAGTAACTTGTCATTTTTTTTTATTTCTGGCTCACCAGTGCAAGCCATTAATTCCCTTTGTACATCAACTGATAGAAAAAAGGATAAATCTCTCCAGTGAGCGGGCTTTGAATCTTGATGTTACTAGGATAGGATACTGATAATGAAGGCTGAGAAGTAGTCCTTGATATGATTCGGCAGCCTCTGAAATTGAGTTATTGCACTTAGTCCCTTTAATTCAGTATAGTACATTCTCAAACATTAACACTGGACGGGCGAAACAACTGGTCTTTGGTAAACATTGAGCATGGGCTGTTCTCCTATTCAGGACTGTCCCTTTAATGCGCATGCGCGAGTCTCTTGGTGATATGTTTAGTGATTAAATTTACAAAATATTAAATTACAGATAATACAAGGACTGTCAGTACGAAAGTTGATGTTCAGAATGTATAATAGGCAGGCCTTAACCTCTCCGTGGCCGCCGGCGTCGAATGACTTTTAGCCGATCAATGGCTGCGGGCGTCGTTTGAGCACGGCCTATAAAAAATTGCAAAAATTTTTGAGAAATGAACGAACATTCTGAATGTCTTCACACTGACCTACACTACACTCCCATACACCTCATCAAGCAGTTCAAAGCCTGCTGCTGTGATGAGTGGATTTTCCATTTTTTCGCTCCTAGCCATGCCTAAACAAGCACAACTACACCCATTATCTCGACCCAGGCAGAACATAATCATCTTTGTCCTCTCTTGCGAATCACACACAACCACCTGCTTACGATTATGAAGTAATACTGGCACATACAAGAAAGACATGATAATATGTGAAAAATACATTTTTGTCTTGGTATCTTTACCAATTTGCTCAGGTTTGTTGTAATAGTTTGGATCATTTGATGCAGTGCACTTGTAGAAAACTGTGAAAACCTTCGGGAAGTGAACGAAAATCTGGGACATGAGACTGACCTTGACTTCACCCTCTCACATATCTGTCAGTTCACCACCTGCTGTCATGTTAAGTGGATGTACGATTTTTTCGCGCGTGGCCATGCCTAAAAACACATAGTTACACCCATTATCTCGACCCAGACAGAAAATACAATTTTTTTCCCTCCCTTGCAAAACATATACAACCACCCTGTTTACGAGACAGCAATTTATATTGCGAAAATAACAAGGTAAAATGATAAAGATGAACGTAAAATGACTGAGAAAGATGAACATATTACGGAAAAAATACATTTTGTCCCGTCTGTAAACTTATTTATTTCTGCTTTGTATCTGTATTCATAATAATTAGACTTCTGAAACTGCATTACGATTCTATTTTTAGCCATGCTCGTGGTGTGGGAGCTCGAAGTTGCAACTCAACTTCCGTATTGCTAATCGGATCTGACCCTCCACTTTATTCTCCTGTGGCAGAGTCTAACCTTGGAGGACGTGCAGTTTTCTCATTTAGGACCGAAAATTCAACTCTTTCGCTCCCTTTTCCAAGCATGGGCACAATGATAACGTAAAAAATAACTCGAAACTACCATAAACATATTTTATATCAAAAAGGTGCAAAAGTATTCATAACAATTTTTTTTCCAGCCATTCCTAACAGACTATGTACAGTACTGAAATAATTCGATATCATCATATCTCATATATGCACAACACTTCAGCACCATTCGTATTGTTTTGGGATGTAAAAAAAAATAACAACACCTGCCCAGTTGCGTTGCGGCATGCCCCTGGGCGGTGGATATCGGTTGCCGATATTTCTGCAACTTCCACGCTCCATTGCAAGCCATAAAATGCGTCTAGGAAACTGGGATTTGCGCTGTTAGGTGCATCTGAACTTTCTCTTCAATATGGCAATAAAAAAAAATCAATTTTCGAAACCTCAAAAAATGGCCCCGGCGTCGGCCTGGCGTGCACGGAAAATTCTGGGCCTTCAGCCACGGAGTGGTTAACCTGCCGCGTGCAGGTGTCGTTTTAAAACGGTCTAACATAATTCCGTGGCCAGTGCCAGTGCCATTTTAAAACGGGTTAAAAGACAAAAAATCTCTGTGACCGCATTTTTCAAGATTCACAGGTAAAAATTGGCATGCATGCATTGGTAACTGTTCCTTTACCATCCCCCAGGCTGTCAAGGCCATACACTCACTCGCTCCCCCCTCACGCTCACTCTGCCTCACTCTGCCTGTGTGCCTCACCCAGTGCTGTACATAGTGAAGGCATTTTGCAAATATTTTCACCTAAGTGTAAGTTGTAAATATTTGCTTGTAAGTGTGAGGAAAATACAGTGAAGTCAAGTTGTACATACCTTCTTGTAAGTACCAGGACTGTATATAATGAAGTAAGGTGTAAGATACTGTGAATGCAGTATCTTACACTTCAAGTAAGTGTAAGATACTCCATTCACAGTAAGAAAGACACACAAATTGTGATCGATGTTGAAGTAATAAGTACTCAGAAAAGTGTACTGAACATTGCTATACCTTCCCAGCATAAATACCTGAGTATACCTTACAGAGAAAACAGCTTTTTCTCACCTACATGGTGAGCATGAGAGAGTGGCTATACCTACATGCCTGTATACGAGTATGTTTCAGTGAGCATTTAATGGTGAAATTCGTTGTTTTCACATCAAAATCTATCATTTTAGCCAATAAAAAAAGGTCGAAAAATGGCCGGCATGGAGGCGACCCATAGGGCTAAAAATAGCAGGCACACGGCAGGTTAATATACATGAGAGATCGGCTACAACGTCCAGCAAATCATATATACTGTAATTTATGCAACGTGTAGTTGTGACAGCCTGACGCTTCGGTATCGAGTCTTCGATCATAGATTATAAAATTGTGAAAATAAAGATCATTGTTCTTCTTCTCCTTTCAGCTCTTCCCTTAGGGGTCTCCACAGCTGATCACCCGTCTCCATCTTACTCTGTCTTCTGCATCTTCTTCTCTTACACCTACCACCCGCATGTCCTCCTTCACTACATCCATAAACCTTCTCTTTGGCCTTCCTCTCTTTCTCCTGCCTGGTAACTCAATTTCCAGCATCCTCCTCCCGACATACTCCTCATCCCTCCTCTGCACATGTCCAAACCATCTCAGTCTCGCCTCTCTAGCTTTGTCCCCAAACTGACTTACGTGTGCTGTCCCTCTAATGTGTTCATTCCTAATTTTGCCCAACCTCGTCACTCCTAGTGAAAAACACGACATCTTCAATTCTGCTAACTCCAACTGTGCCTCCTGTCTTTTTGTCAGTGGTACTGTCTCCATTCCGTACAACATGGCTCCCTGTTATCTCTCTCATTTACACACAGTCATGTACTGAGTCTCTGCTTACTTTCATTCCCCTTCTCTCCAGTGTATATCTCCATCTCTCAAGCTCTGCCTCAGCTTCCTCCCGGCTCTCACTACATATCACAATGTCGTCCGCAAACATCATTGTCCATGGAGGCTCCTGTCTAATCTCATCTGTCAATCTGTCCATCACCATTGCAAACAAGAAGGGACTCAAAGTCGATCCTTGATGCAATCCCACCTCCAACTTGAAACCCTCAGCCATTCCTACTGCACATCTCACTGCTGTTACACTATCGTCGTACATGTCCTTCACCGCCCTCACGTACTTCTCTGCCACTCCTGACTTACTCATACAGTATCACAGTTCCTCTCTCGGTACCCTATCATAAGCCTTCTCCAAGTCTATAAACACACAATGCAACTCCTCCTGGCCTTCTCTGTACTTCTCCATCACCATTCTCAAAGCAAATATGGCGTCTATAGTACTTCTCCCTGGCATGAAACCAAATTGCTCCTCGCAGATCGTCACTTCTCTTCTCAGCCTAGCTTCCACCACTCTTTCCCATATCTTTATTGCATGCCTGATCAGCTTTATACCTCTGTAGTTGCTGCAGCATTGCACATCACCCTTGTTCTTGAAAATCGGAACTAGAATACTTTTTCTCCACTCCTCCGGCATCCTCTCACCCTCCAGGATTTTGTTAAACAATCTGGTAAACCACATCACAGCCATCTCTCCTAAGCTCCTCCATGCTTCCACTGGTATACCATCTGGGCCCACTGCCTTGCCATCCTTCATCCTCTTCATGGCATTCCTCACTTCCTCTCTGCTGATCACTTGCACTTCCTGACTCACTAAGTCCAACTCTTCCAACCTTCCCTCTCTCATATTTTCTATATTCATCAACTCTTCAAAAAACTCCTTCCACCTTCTTAGTACACTCTCCTCACTTGTCACCATCAGCATCCTTTATCATTCTAACATGCTGCACATCCCGCCCAGCTCTGTCTCTCTGCCTGGCTAATCGGTACAGGTCTTTTTCCCCTTCTCTACTATTCAACTTCTCGTATATCTTCTGGTATGCCTTTTCTTTTGCCTTAGCAACCTCTTTCTTGGCTATGTTCCTCGTTTCCTTATATTCCCGAATGCTTTCTTCGTTTCTGTGTATATCCATATTCTTCTTTGCCTGCTTCTTCCTATTTATGCTATCCTGTACTTCCTCATTCCACCACCAAGTCTCCTTGTCTTCTCTCCTCTGTCCCAATGTCACCCCAAGTACCTTCTTGGCTTTCTCCCTCACCACTTCCGAGATAACTGCCCATCCGTCCTCGTCTTCCCTGCCTCCGAAAGCCTGGCTCACCTCATCCCTAAATTTACTACTGAAGTCTTGCTCCTTCAGCTTCCACCACCTAATCCTTGGTTCAGCTCTCACTTTCCTCCTTGTCTTCACTTTCAGACTCATCTTTCCAACCAACACCCTATGCTGTCTTACTGCACTCTCCCCTGGCACTACCTTACAGTCACTGAATTCTTTCAAATTGCATCTTCTGCATAGGATATAATCTATCTACGATCTCCTTCCCCCACTCTTATACGTAATCCTGTGCTCCTCCTTCTTCTTGAAATAAGTGTTTACTACAGCCATCTCCATCCGTTTTGAAAAATCAACAACCATCTGACCCTCAGCGTTCCTCTCCCCGACACCGTACCTGCCTATCACCTCCTCATCACCACTATTTCCTTCTCCAACATGCCCATTCAAATCCGCTCCCATAACCACTCTTTCCTCCCTGGGTATGCTTTGAATCACTTGCTCTACTTCACTTTAAAACTCTTCCTTTTCCTGCAAGTCACACCCCACTTGCGGGGCGTATGCACTGATGACATTAATCAAGACCCCATCAGTTTCCATCTTCAAACTCATCACTCTATCCGACACTCTCTTCACCTCCAATACACTATCTATATACTTTTCCTTCACTACCACCCCTACACCATTTCTCCTCCCATCCACGCCATGGTAAAACAACTTGAACCCTCCTCCAATCATCCTTGCTTTACTTCCCTGCCATTTTGTCTCCTGTACACGCAGTATATCCAACTTTCTCCTCTCCATTATATCGGCCAGCTCTCTCCCTTTACCTGTCATCGTGCCCACATTCAAAGATCCCACTCTTATCTCCACTCTTCACTCTCCCTTCTCTCCCGCTTTCTCTGGGACTGTCTTCCTCCTCTTCTCCTCCTCTCCTTCCTTTGTCCAACAGTCGCATACTTTCCACTGGCCCCCAGTTGGACAACAGCACCGGTGGCGTTGTTGTTGACCCGGGCCACGACCGATCAGGTATGAAATTTCCTTTTGTGCTCCGCATATTGAGTTGGCTAGGGTTTTTACGCCGGATGCTCTTCCATGACGCAACCCTTCCCATTTACCCGGGCTTGGGACCGGCACTGAGTTGCACTGGCTTGTGCTCCCAGTGGCTGGGTTAAAGGAGATCATTGTTATTGGTTATGATTTTTCTTAATAATATTTTAGTAATTTCAGTGGCATATGCCATTACTATATCTCACAGTTAGACACTGGAGTACAAATAATCCACGGCTATTATAAGCATGGCAACCAGCAGAAGACTAGTGTAGGACCGAGTTTGGAATGACTCAGCACTCTGAAAGTCCCCCATTAGGGTGTACTAACCTGATTAAACACAAGATTAATGAACACCCAGACACACAACCAATATATGTACAGTACCAGCCTATTGAGTAGCACACTCACAACGTACCCTTGCAAATCAATATGTTGATGAAATGCTAAGACTGGGTGTTATTGAGTCATCAGTCTCCCCATGGAATGCCCCATTATTTTTGTGGCCAAACGAAACGGAGAAATGTGTGCGGTAGTAGATTACTGTAAATTAAACCAACACACAGTCCCAGACCGGTTTCCTATGCCACTGTTAAGTGACATCTTGCAAAATATTGGACCAGAAAATAATGTATTTTCCATAATCGATTTGCTTAATGGCTGCTATTAAATATCCCTTGATCAAGAGTCACACAAATACACAGCTTTCTCCACAAATACAGGACAGGACATTACAAAAAAAAAAAAAAAAAAAAAAAAACGAATGCCAATGGGGCTAAGGACGGTGCTAGGCACATTTCAAAGATTAATTATTTATCTTTTGTCTGGGATGCTAGGAAAGGGAATATTTGTCTACTTGGACGACATCATAATTGCAACACACACAACAGATGAACATCTACAGAAAATAGACCAGCTCTTACACAAACTAGCTACTGCTGGTTTGAAAATTAAGCTGTCTAAATGCAAATTTTGCTTTAAGGAAATAAAATTTTTAGGCCACAGACTAGATTCAGACCAAAGCTGTTAGAATTATTAACAACCCTGCCATTACAAATAAACTACCTCCTCTGCAAGTAAGAAGGAATGTTGCCTCCCTTGCATTATTATACAGATATTTTTACGGCAAATGCTCATACGAAGTTGCGTCCATGGTGACACCTCTCCATGCCTTCCCTCGTGCTACACGGGCATCTGGTAGCGCTCATGACTGGAATGTCACTCAGCCATATTGCAGAACTTCTGCCTATCAGAATTCTGTCATTCCCCGAATTGCATGTCTCTGGAACTCGCATCCCCAGAGTTGTTTCCTTCCAAATTTCAACCCACAGCTCTTCAAATCTAACTGTTACAGATATTTTATGAACAGAGGACACCAGTTATCCGGTGTATGGATTATTTTTTTTATTCATTTGTTTTTCCTTCCTCCATTCTGTTATTTAAAAAAAAAAAAAGATGCAGAAGGGATCCACACATCTGAGGACAAAATACAAGCAGTAAAGGATTTCCCTGAACCCACAAATGTAGATGAAGCAAGACAATACTTAGGTCTGGCAGGCTATTACAGACTTTTCATTAATCAATTCTGTCATATAGCACAACCCTTATTCCTTCTACTGAAAAAAGATGCTGTATTCCACTGGGGAGAGGAACAAAAACTAGCATTTAATTAATTAACTGATAAACTTACAGGTGCACCTTGCTTGGCCTATCCTAGTTTCACTAAACCATTTATAATTTGCACAGATACATCTCTTAAAGGATTAAGGGCCATATTGATGCAAGAACATAAGTGTGGAAAAATTAACCAGCTGCATTCACTAGCAGACAAATAAAAGGTGTAGAGAAAAATTATTGCACTACAGACCTAGAAGCACTTGCAGTGGTCTTTGCATTACAAAAGTTTCGAGATTTGGTGTATGGTTATGAAATTCACTTATTCACCGACCATAAACCACTCGTGGGCATGTTCCAAGAAAAACTCCTCTCTGGGAGGAGAGCAAGATGGAATTGTACGGTTGAAAACTATAATGTAGTCACTCATAAAAGAAAAGCCCCCCCCCCCCTGCGTTAGAGGCAATATAACTCGGGGTATTCGGTGTTGGTAACAGTGTATTTGACGTCAGCCATATGGGGGGATGAGGAGGGGTGTTTGAGAGAAGGGCGGAGTTAATCTGCACGAAACACTGCCTCAATCCACATTTCGAGTCAAACATACATTATATCTGACTTGTTATCAAGGCATATGTATGTAACCCATCACATTTGAAAAAGTTTATCATTAGCTGAATTGAATCGTCAGCCGATGCAGGAATAAGATGCAAATGAAACCCCCGGCCTCTAAGGTTAAATGAATGGGCTCGACACAATTAGAATGAACTTTGAATGAACTTCTCCCAAACGCAGCTTCACACCCCCGCACCTGACGGCATTTACAGTGTTACCAGGACCGATATCATATTGGTTGAAAGGTGTCTTGGCCGGGGGGGGTCGTTTCTTTTATGAGTGTGTACATATTCACTACATCCAAGGCCAAAATATATTTAGTCGTTGATGCACTGTCTAGGAACGCGGCGACTTAAAATGAGATGTGATAAAGACGTAAGTCTTTATCATATCTCTTTTTATGCAGTTTTTTTTTTGCAGTGTCCTCTTGCTGATGCTTCCCCGTAGGTTATATACTCACTTATGTCTATATTCTCTTTCTCTGAGACACATTTATATAGCATAATCATGTCTTCTCTTTTCCTTCTCTCCTGTAGTGTTGGCAGATTCAATTTTTCCAGTCTTTCTTCGTAGCCTAGATCCCTTACGTTTGGTACCCATCTTGTAGCGGCCCCTTGAACTTTTTCAATCTATGTGTTTCTTGAGATGAGGACTCCAGACTACTGATGCATACTCCAGGATTGGTCTGATGAATGATGTTATTATCTTTCTTAGCATGTCTTCATTTATGTATGTGAATGCTATTCTCATATTTGCAAGCAGTGTACACATGTTCCGTACCTTCTCACTGATGTGGTCATCTGGAGATAGTCTGTTATTGTTAATCACTTCTACGTATCTCTTTCTGATATTTGTAGGGTTTTACTTCCTAACTTATAATCCCAATCTGGTCTTTTTCCACTTTTACCAAACTTAGTTACATAACACTTATCCACATTGAATTCCATTTGCCATTTATCGCTCCATTCATTAAGTTTATTTCATTCTTCTTGTAGCTCTGTACAAGAGTCTGTGTTAGTAATTCTCCTTTGTATCTTTGCATCATCAGCAAACATATTTACTGTAGATAGCTTTCATTTTCAGTGTTACTGTCTATGTCATTTATAGCCATGTGGATCTCCGCTGGTCACTTCTTTCCATGATGAGTAATTTTCCCTTAGTATTGTTCTCATTTCCCCTTTTCTGAGAAAATCTTGCATCCAACAGTACAAGTTGCCTTGGATTCCTCCTTGATGGTACAGTTTCCATAAAAGTTTTTGGTGTGGTACTCTGTCAAATGCTTTTTTGAAATCTAAATAGATACTGTCCACCCATCCTTCTCTTTTCTGTAATGTTTCTGTAACTCTATCATAGTAGCTTTACAGATTAGTAACACATGATTTTCCCTTTCTAAAACCAAACTACCTTTCTGTTATAATACTGTGTTCTTCTAGATGGTTAACCCGAACTTTTCTTATCAGGTTTTCTAATATCTTACGACACTAGTTAGAGTTGTGTGTGTGTGTGTGTGTGTGTGTCCGCCAAAGCACGAACGCCATGTATAAGGGGCGTGGTGTAGCCAGTGTTTTTTTTTTTCTTGTTTTTCACAGTACGCATCAGCTTCTTCATCAGTAATCTCCCTTTTTCCCCCATGATTTATGTTTGCAACAGCTTATACAGTTCAGTGGCAGTTCAGGACACACACACACACACACACACACACACACACACACACGCACGCACGCGCGCGCGCCTGGCATCGCTCCACACCGCACCGGGTCAAGCTCGGCCCGTAAATGGCTATACCTAAAAAGTATCTTTATATGAGTCAAGCTCAGTACTAAGTCCAACTAAATAGTGTTCTAATATATATATATATATATATATATATATATATAAAGGAAGTTTAAGTAAAAGCGTTGTTCCAACACCACAATACAACGAAGTAGGCAGCAGTGCCGAACAAGCAAATCGTGCTGACTCCACGGAGAGGAACGCGAAACTGTAAGTAGAAGCTTTCTGTTAGTACCAGAAGATGGCCGCAAATCATCTTTGGAAGGAGTTAAAAAAAAGGGACCAAGGTAGAAAGCAGGATAATGATTTCTACCAGGAACTTGTGGAAATGGAGATGCATAATAAACTGGTTGAACGAGTGCACAGACTAGAGAAGGCTTTTCAGAGTGAAATAGATGAAATTGAAAAACAGTTGCACATGCAGAAGGAAGAAAATGAAAATTTAGTAAAGGAGATTAGTAAGAAAGACAACAATTGATGAATTATCAGTTGAGGTGGGTACACTTAGAAGGAAGATTAGCGAAATGGCAAGCACAGTTGTCAACCATGAGAGTATTATGGAAGAGTTCAGGAATTAAAGAGACAATAAGGCAGGCAAGCACTCTGATGGATCATAGTACTGTAGTGATATTGAGGATAAAATAACCCAGGTAAATGAAACGATGCAAAGCTACAAAAATGAATGGAAACCACATATGCTGAAATGGTGAAAGTAAAGAAAGACTTAGAAACAAGAGTTGAAGAAAAGAGCATTAAAAAGGAAGTGAAGAAAATAATCCAAAACAATCCAAAATTGGTTAAAGATTCAGCAGACATCAACAAATCTATAGTAATTACTGGTATGGAGGAGGAAGAAAAAAGAAACAAGATTTCGAGTGACAAAAAGATGGCAAATGTAATGAACATATTGAAGGAAGTGTCAGGGGAAATCTGTAGTAAAGACATAGAGGAACACAAAAGGCTAAGTAAATATGTGAAAAATAAATCAATTTCCCTGAAAGTAACCTTCCAGAGTGTAAATACTGTGGAGGAAATACTGAAAAATGAAAAAAAAGAAAAACTTATGGAAAAGGAGGACTTCAGAAATGTATGGATAGAGAGATACCTAACTCAGGAGGAACTTGGATTACTAAAGGAGAAGAGGGAGGAGGCAAAAACAAAGAATGAGGGCAGATCAGAGGAAGAGAACATATTTTTTTTTACAAAGTAATTGGATTGCAGGTTCGAAAGTGGTACAAGAACAGGAGGGAATAAAAAAGAGAACGGTAGTAGGCCCAAGTCATGACAAGTATGTAAACAAGATGATTAAGTTGATGTACTCAAATGTAGATGGAATAGTATCAAAGTTACTAGAGATGAAAGATTATATCAAAGAAAAGGAACCACATATTTATTGCCTAACTGAAACCAAATTAACACCAAGGATATCAAACGATACACTAAACCTAGAGGAATATAATATATGGAGAAGAGATAGGAACTTAAAAAAAGGAGGAGGTTTTATAATATTAACAAAGAAAAATCTGGAAGTCAAGGAAATAGAACTACATGTACCATCACAGGTAGAACTGATTGCAGTAGAGATTAGCACGTCTAAAGGGAAAGTAATTGTGGCAAATTTATACATGACACCGAGATCAAACATTTGGGAAAAAGGCGAATATGAAGACATGGCAGAGGAAACAATTCAAAGTTTAAGAGCATTACTATATAGAATGGAGGAGAAATCTGAAAGACTTATACTAACTGGTGATTTCAATATAAATATAAACTGGAATACTCTAGATATAAAAAGCCAGGAAAGCTGTTGGGAACTAAAGCTCCTGGACCTTGTGCTGGAGTTTTTCCTAACACAGCATGTAAAAGAAATCACCAGAAAAAGAGGACTTGACATACCATCAGTACTATATCTTATATTTACTACTGCAAGGAAATGATATTGACAATATAACGTATCACCCTCCATTCGGCAAAAGTGACCATGCAGTATTAAGTTACAACTTAAGGATTTCATAGTTAATAGTAATAAGTTACAAAAAGAGCCTTAACATCAAAAAGGGCAACTATCATGACCTAAAGATATACTTCTTAGAAATAGATTGGGAAAAAGAGCTTAGAGGACAAGATTTAAATGTTATTTATAGAAAATTCTGTGAACTTTATGAAACAGGAGTCAAGAAGTACATCCCACAGCACAAAGAAGCAGAAAAGGAAATAAAGAAATGGTTTAATACAGAATGTAAAAAAATTAAAAGGAAAAAGGGATTTGTTGTGGAATAGATACAGAAGACACAATAGTGAAAGGGCATATAACAACTATAAACAGGCAAGAAACGATTATACAAGAATAAGGAGGGAAGCCCAAAAACAATTGGAGGAGGACATTGTAAATAAAAGTAGTGATCAACCGAAGCTATTTTACAGCTACATCAGAAGCAAAACCAAAATAAAACATAAACTACAATCCATTATAGATGAGGGGATCACCTATACACAAGAGAAGGATATTTGTGAAGCACTAAATAAGAATTTCCAATCAGTTTTTACAGAAGAAAATAATTTTGAGAGGGATTATAGAGAACATGCATGCCCACACATACTACCAGATATACAAATATCAGAAAAAGAAATACAGGAGGAGCTAAGTAAATTAGACAAAGGAAAAGCAAACGGTCCTGATGAAATTTCATATTGGGTGCTACATGAATGTGCAAAGGAGTTAAGTAAACCATTATTTTTAATTTTCAAGGAATCCTTGGGACAAGGTAAACTACCTGATATTTGGAAGGAAGCAAACATTGTCCCATTATTCAAGAAAGGGAATAGACAAAATCCACTCAGCTAGCGCCCAGTATCACTAATCAGTGTTGTAAGCAAGGTATTAGAAAAGCTGATAAGAAAAGTTTGGGTAAATCGTCTAGAAGAACACAATATGATAACAGAAAGACAGTTTGGTTTCAGAAAAGGAAAATCATGTGTTACCAATTTGTTGAGCTACTATGATAGAGTAACGGAAACATTACAAAACAGAGAAGGATGGGTGGACAGTATCTACAGTTTGTAGATTTCAAGAAAGCATTTGACAGAGTACTGCACCAAAGACTTTTATGGACTCTGTACCATCAAGGAGGAATCCAAGGCAAACTGTATTCTTGGATGTAAGTTTTTCTTAAAAAAAGGAAAATGAGAACAGTAGTAAGGGGAAATTACTCATCATGGAGAGAAGTGACTAGCAGAGTTCCACAGGGCTCAGTGCTGGCACCAATTATGTTTTTAGTGTATATAAATGATATAAACAGTAACATTGGAAATGAAAGCTATCTAAATATGTTTGCTGATGATGCAAAAATACAAAGGAGAATTACTAACAGAGGCTCATGTAAAGAGCTACAAGAAGAATTAAATACACTTCATGAATGAAGCAATACGTGGCAAATGGAATTCAATGCAGACAAGTGTCATGTAATCAACTTTCGTAAAAGTGGAAAAAGACCTGATTGGGATTATAAGTTAGGAAGCAAAATCCTACACACATCAGAAAAAGAGAAGGACCTAGGGTGATAATCAGTAACAGACTATCTCCGGCTGACCACATCAGTGAGAAGGTACGGAGCATATATACGGTACACTGCTTGCAAATATGAGAATAGCATTCACATACATAAATGAAGACATGCTAAGAAAGATAATGACATCATTCATCAGGCCAACCCTGGAGTATGCGTCAGTAGTCTGGAGTCCTTATCTCAAAAAACACATAGATAAGATTCAAAAAGTTCAAAGGGCCGCTACAAGTTGGGTACCAAGCTCAAGGGATCTAAGCTACGAAGAAAGACTAGAAAAACTGAATCTACCTACACTACAGGAGAAAAGGAAAAGACGAGACATGATTACGCTATACAAATGCATATCAGGGAAGGAGGAAGTAGACATAAATGATTACATAACCTATGGGGATGCATCAGCAAGAGGACACTGCAAAAAACTGCATAAAAAGAGAGGCGATAAAGATGTAAGGAAATTTAGTTTCCCAAATAGGGCAATAGATCAGTGGAATGCACTACTGAATGAAACAGTGTGTGCCATAACAATTCATAAATTCAAGGATATGTACGATAAAAATGGTTTAAGACACGGGACAGTACGAGCTTGACTCATTCCTGTAAAGATACAATTAGGTAAGAACAATTAGGCAAGAACACGACAGATAGCGTCACTGTCATCCCATAAAATTTTAGAGAGCCATTAACACATGTAGGCTACAGTTATGTTGGTGTGTCTGACTCGATCATAACCCTATCATTCTTAGCCATGCCATAGCCATGTCCACATCAACTACGTACTCTATCAATACACTTATTTCTCGATGTGGTTTACGTTTGGTTTGCCTTATTCAGTTTATTTTAGAGTCCGTTCTGGCACTCCATTTTCTTTCACCCGGTAAATGTAAGATGCTTTATGTGACCAACTTCTCTAACTTCTGTTTACAATTTCGCCATTACCACGGCGTTTTAGCCAAAACAATGTTCTCTGGAGGATATGCAGATATATGGTGAGAACACTGACAAATATTTCATGCTGTTTTGCGAGAGTTGAGTTTTGGCGAGAAAAACACACAGGCAAATGTGTTGTTTGAACCGGGTTAAACACTGTTGCATTGAATTTATTAATAATAAGAATTATTAACCAGAATCTAGAACTAAATCTCTGAGTTAAAAAACACTTGAATTAGCAATAAATGCTCTCTGATATTTTCCTCTGCTTTCAACGGGGACAACTATTTTAAAAAGGAAAGGAGCACAAGATGGATACCACTAACACAGGATACTTTGCTTGGGGGGGGGGGGTTGTTTCCACAGTTTTGGGGTTGGGCAAAAAATATGCTGTATCAGGTAATGCGACCCTCAAGCGAGAAGATCTCTGCACAAGTCTTGAGAACTCTGTGTCGCAGCCTTTCTAGGTCGAGTGTCACTTAGAATGAAATGTGATGGTCCAATAAAATTGGTTCTGTTGTCTCTTGTTAATTTCTTAGGACAAGACCTAGCTGCAAATCTTCTGAATACATGCAGGAATATCTCAGAACTTAAATCTTCTGCCATTTTTAGGTGGACTGCCCTTGTCTAGGTGCAAGTAAACAAACATATAAACCTTATGGGGAGTTTCCTCACCGTAACAGTTGTAGCTCCTGTTTAATCAACTTCAGTTACTTTGAAGGGCCAACTTATATTTACATTATCATTTAATAAAGCAGGTAGTCCTGGATAGCTACATGGTCGTTCATCAGACCTCCCACATACAGTATAATGCAACTCTTCAGATATTTCTTTAAACCTGTCTACCCTTAGGAATGCAATACCTTTCACAGACTCGGGCCAAAGTCTACGGCACACCTTTTTGAAGAGTTAACTCATGGGCTTCCTTAACCATTAATTGTACAAAATAATCATTCTTGGGTAATGGTATAGGATGCCTAGTTTGGAAAGGCAGATCAGCCTTTACTATTCTGCCACAGCATCTGATTAGACCCTTTCTGTCTAAGAATAGTCCTAAATCTCCTTTCAGCTTATTATTGCTGCTAGTGCCGTGGCATAAAAAGTAAAAATCTCTTCATAATAGTGTCCTTGAAGGTTCTTCACCCAGTATTCCATGGGATCAAACTCCTCAAACCCCATTTTATTCAAAAGTTTTACAACTGATTTAGTAGTGTTAAAAAGTTGTCTTATTGATGAATATCTACTGATGGCTATCACATCTGGCCCAGGTGCTACAGGATACAGGTTTACAACACTAACCTCAACAATATTATACTCTTTCTGCTCAGGCCATTCTTTAGTAGGTACCAATTTAGGACCCTTGAACCACAAGCCATCTTTGATCAATCTCATTACTGTCGAGCCTTTCGAGAGTAGATCAGCTTGGTTTTGAGTGGAGGATACATGCATAAATTTAAATTTGGAAGACAGTTCTTTTATGGTCTTCACTCTGTTGCGGATAAAAGGAATTTTACTTATCCTTTCCTATCCAGTGAAGACAAATTTTACTGTCAGTCCATATATAAATATCCTCAAACTAAGTGTCAAGAGTAGTAGTTAAGATACCTGGCATATTCAGTTCCTACTTCTATGAAAGCCAATTCCATTTGAGGTAGGGTTCTTCCTTTAACTGGTGCAACTCTGGTTTTGGATATAATAATTTTACTATAATTACTTGCAGCACAATAAGCTACTGACGCATATACCTTTTGAGAAGCATCACAAAATATATGCAAATGTGACTGCTTGTTACTGTTTGGCCTGGGAATACATATGCGTGATGATTTTTCAAATTCCTTTCTAAACTGTTCCCATCGTTCAGCATGTCTTACCTAATTCAGTGTCCCAGTCCAATTTTTTTCGCCAGTCCTCTTGCACTAAACATTTGCCCCTAATAACGATGGGGCTGACCAATCCTAATGGGTCAAAAAAACTTGTAGACCTGACTTAACAAGGACCTCTTGGTGAGTGTTACGTCAGAGAACTTCATTGGTTTCATACTTATTTCATCAATCCTTGTATCCCAGTTAAGACCCAACACATTTTGAGTTTTGGGAATGTCAGTATTAGGATAGTCCTCTTGTATTCTATTCCATAAAAACGGTGAGTTTGTATTCCAGCTCTGAAGTGGCAAATTTGTCTTTCCATATTTGGAACTGGCGACTTCATAAGCCTTCAGTGCCTCCGTTTCTATCAGCAACGCCTTGCAAAAGTTATCCATATAGAAGGCCTGGGCATTTGGCATATCAAAAATGATGGTTCAAAGTGTTGCATAGTAAGAAAGGACTAGCACAAGAGCCAAAGAGCACCGATCGGAAACAGTAAGTTTTCAAAGGACTATCCTCATTTTGAGGGTCTTGAGGCCACAGGAATTTTGTAAATTTCCTATCCTCTTCTCTCAGTCCTATTCTGAAAAAAGCCTTACTAATGTCTGCTGTATAAGCATAAGATTTCTTCCTAAATCTTAATAACATGTTCCCCAACTTCTCTGTTAGTGTAGGTCCACAGTATAGACAGTCGTTCAAGCTAGCTTATCCTTTGGACGCTTTACAACTACAACTAGAAACTATCCTTATGGGAATTGTTACGGAATCCTTGCTTACAGCATGATGTGGTGAATAAGGTCCATTTTATAATTAACAGGGAATTCTACCACTTGTATGAATTTCTTCTTCAGCTGATCCTTTATAATATTATTATATATTGTTTGATATTCTGAGTTGCCTGTGAACTTTCTTAAAAGAGAATTTAATTGAGCATTAGCTGCCTGGTAATTTGTTGGTGACTCGGAAAGGTTTAGCTTCCATGGTACTCCAACCTAATACTGTCCATCCTTAAATTCCACAGACTGATCATACAAATCCATAGTTATTTTGGTTCTTCAGAGTGTATTCCTACACTATCTAAGTCTCACAGTTTGTATACAGTTTCAATATTTTCATTCAATAAGTCATTTATTTGAGTAGGTTCTAATTCTGCACCTATTTTAGCTACCACAATGACTGTCTGGGGCAACATAGGCTAAGTCTACCAATTTGACCTCTCCTCTGGCTTGCTTCTGAAAAGGCAATTGATCCATGATAAGGCTACCTGGACCCTTGAACATCTGTACTTTATTCATCTTGAAAGTCCTATGTAGGAATTTTCCACAGTAATATGACCCAATAATCTTTTTTATGGGACCTACAGTATCTGATTTCACATTCTGTTTAACCAACCTTATCCCTAAGCTCTGCAGATGATCAGAGGTTTCCTCCAGTCCTTATACTTTTTTTACATCTTATCCAGTACCGCGGCTGTTATACGGGATTTATATCTCCCAAATTGTATTAAAGGTCTAATTAAATCAAAAGATTGTGCTTCCTTAGTAGTTAAGAACTCTAATGGCTATATTTACATTGCCTGTAATGGGTAACGTTAATTTCTTTACCATATCAGCAGAAATGAAGTTTTCTGTCCACCCGTACCAGAAAGAGTACACACTGATACACTTCTGTTTTTTGTCATTACCTTCCAATCTGCAATTGAAACTGCAGCTAGCATTGTTACTTAAGTATTTGCTTTTGCAACAGCTGTACTGACACTTGCGGGTTTAGGAACCTCGTCCTTGATCATCCTTGAACACAGAGCGCTATGATGATTATTTCTTTTGCACTTGAAACAAAGATTTAATTTACTTTTGCAGTCCGTGGATGTGTGTCCTGAATTCTTATAAATCATACAACACCCCAATTCCTTTAGCCTCACTATTCTAGAGGCATAATCAGGATAATTGACAGAATACAGTGGGTTCTTGTTCACTACAAAATATACAGAGTTTCCTGTCCTTTACCATGGAACTTTTTACCTCCGTATTATCTTCCTCTTGTCCATTCTTGTCCTTGATAATTTCTCCTCAGGTTTTGAGGAGCTAATAAAAGTGCCAACATTCTCTTTATTTACAGGCTTCATTGATCATGACTTAGGTTTCACAGTTAGTTGGTTTGTGCTCCTTTTCCTCAATTCAACCTTCTGTTTATTTTCAGCTGGCTTCACTGTTCTTTGCAAATGTTTGCAGAGTTGCATGAAGCCTTCCTCAGTCTCCTCACAGGAGAAATGATCCTTTTGGTACCAACCGTACAAGGCATCCTTGGTTTTAGGTAGTAGCTTTAAGGATACAGTCCTAGAAAGCATGCTGCTTTTATAATTTCGTAAGTACCTAAAGCTTTTAAATTACAGCTCACTGGAATCCGAAAGTTTTGCAAGGAATCAAAGTCATGTTTAGGTATGGGTAATTCAGTTAGAGTCTTCAGTAACTGGGTAATGACCTGCTCCCCATCTTCATAATTCTGTCTTAGGATAGTCAAGGCCGCCACATAATTATTGTCTTCAACAGGTAATTCAATTACCAACTTGTAAGGCTTGCCTTTGACTTGTCATAACAGATAGGATAATTTTCTCATATTGGAGAGGTCTGTTGTCATGAACTGAGTATTTAAGTTTATCCTAAAAGATCTCCAATTTTGGTCCCCATCAAACTCTGGGAGCATAGTTTCTGGTGGTGTGGCTTTACTCCGCAGTTTCGCAACTCGAGTTCTGCGTTGGAATTGGCCAGTTTTGTTTCAAGCATCTTTGCTATTGCTATATATCCCTCTAAGTTACCTTCATATTTGGTAGTGTCTGATTCCAACTGATCTTTATTATTCCTTCACAATAGATGCTTCTAGATTAGTAAACTTTTTTCATACTTAGTCACTCTATCTTTTAATATGTTAAAAAACTACTTAATTTCTCCCTTGACAGTGGTATATCCTCTAATACCTCCTTACAATCGTTTATGTCTATTGTTACCCATCCTGCCTTACCACTAGTTAACTTCTTTAACAAGGAAATAGACATTGTAGCTGATTACCTTATGTAAAGTCATAAGAAGAAATAACGTTACACCAGGAATGTTCGATGCTAAACGAACGTTAGCTGGGCTATGTGGACAGGTCCTTGCTGTTCGCCCCTCCCCTATCTAGTGTTGCCATATCACAATCCCATTACATGTGTTGGAATAATGATCAAGAATGAGCCATATGGTGGGGAAATATACAGGATGTGTTTGCGTTATCCTGAGCGCCCCGCCGGGGATTAATAATGAAACTCGGCAGTTTTATTATTTTCCTACTGTTCAACACTTATTATCCATAGAATACAACAAATAAATTATTTTGAGGGTATTAAATCCATAGGCATTGACTTTCTCTCTCTCTCTCTCTCTCTCTCTCTCTCTCTCTCTCTCTCAATGACAGTCTAGCAGGGGTGCACGAGTTCATTTGTTTGCTTTAGATGGGTGGTTAAATGCTTCAGATGGATGCTTCAGACGTCAAGAGCCTGTTTTGGACGCAGGGGCTGGGTATACAAAATATTAAACCAATGAGAGTAAACATTTATAAATTTCGTTTTACTCAACATTTATTATATGTAGATAGCAATACATATTATTACACCGAAATTTACCCACTTGGCTTTTATCGGCTGAAGTACTATCATACGTCTGGCATGGGTGCACATACTCATTGCCAGTCTGCATGTGTGTTGCCGACTTCAGACCATTCGGTTATATTTTTATTTAATGAATTCGGTGCCGGATAATAAAGCGTATTGTCTCAATGCACAGAGGCCAAACGATCTAATTGGTATTTATTACCTCTAGTATAAATTCTAATATCTGTGTCTCATAACCGACATTGACGGGTTTAAGGTACAAACTTTCCTGTCCCGTCATTCCACAACACTTCGTCGTTGTGTCCTAGACTCCTAGTACATAGCTCTGAAGGGTAACTAGTTTTTCTTATGACTGTACACCCGCGGACATATGAACCTGCTGCACGTCCAGTGGTTGGTTGGCAGTATCTGGTAATTCACATAGTAATGCGTAGAATTCCGTGAATGAATCTCGCCACCTGTAACGGGGATCCTGCTTGGCTGCTGTATTTTTTCATGAAATCATCGTAGAAGAGGGATTAATTGTCGAAAGTATTATGTATCCACATTCATATTGGATAGTTTTTCGTGCCAGTGTTCCTCACAAGCTTTTTTTTCTTAAAGATGTAATAGAATTTTATTAGAAAGAAAACATGCCACATGTGGCATCTTCTTTTCCCAGGCTTACCACACGATATTAGGCCAGCACGAATATAATATTTGGTTATTGGATTTCAAAAGGTTTTCATGAATGTGTCCTTCACAATACTTGTATATTAATACATTTTTGCATTATAAGCAACGACTCCCATAATATAATATAGCTAACTAACTGGCATTAAACAATAACAATAGTTTACCACCCTGCTCTGCCATCTCTTCACCACAGCAGGTCAGAGGCCAGTCGAGTCAGGGTGACCAACCGTTCCATTCCATAACAACTAATCATTCGATGCACTTCTCTATTAAAAGTAGATGTATTAATTATTAGCCTTATGTTTCCCATAATATAAAGTATGTTACTGTGAGATGTAAAGTTATTAGATCAAACCCCACCCGAGATCTCTTAAACACTGAATCATCTCCATGCATCATTACTGTTATAATCTCTTTCATAGTCTAAAGCGAATATATAGTGGAAGGTAGCATCAATGATCTAAACGACTAACTTTTATCAGTTACTGACGTTTGTGTAATTAAAGATATGTAGGGACAAAACGAAAGTGGTTGTTTACATCAATCTTCAACCATTTGCCTTAAAATTTATTGCACTAAAATTTATTTGACAGGATTCCCTTGCAAGTGGTTTTGATACCGTTTACTACGGGCGAAAAAATTAATAGACTATCCGTTTATAGTACAGTACACCCATTCATATCTGTAAATCATCATAATAATCAATCTTGCCGACTGCTTAACTGTCACACACTTCCAGAATAACGAATAATATTTCCCTGTTTATATAACAGCTGTTATATATCATTTACTCCCTCCATCAACCTACTTCTGTCTCTGCCCTCCTCTATTTTAATCACATGATGAAATATAGTTTTTAAGTGCTGAAAATCATCAGAGAGTAAAATATGCGTTTATTATTATATGTGTTTCTCATACTGAAAAGGGAACCATCATAACAGATTTCAGAGCATCTTATAAGTCACTCAGCTCGCTCACGCTTTATCAGTTATCACACTTCTCTCCCACTTCCTACACGAGTGACCTTTCTTATCACCTCCCACCACTATCATTTCTCCTTGAAACCATGACTCACAGTCTCTCACTACGAACTTGCTATAAACTCATGATAAGTAATTTATATAATCATTAATAATAAGGCTCACGATATCAAGATTTGAGCCTTATCTCATAACCCGAGGATGATTGAACATCTATGTTTTACTTTATGAGCAGTGAGAAGTTCTACAGTTTCCACACCATACTAAATAATTACACTGGTTTACAAAAAATTTGAGGCAAGCATGAAATTAGGTGTTCTAACCTAATTTTAGGGTGCTGATTTCAGATTCGAAATCCGTTTTCACCCATCACCTCTAGTTTTTGAGATATACATGTATACATGTACAGACGTCGGAATAAGTTCGTTTCCTTTTCTGTAGACTAAGGCGTTTGTAACACTGCTCGATGGAGAGCTACCCCCTCCTCCTCTCTTCCTCATAGTCCCACACTCCCACCCAACCCCCCCACTTTTCTCTCCGACCCCATAACCCCACCTGGTACCCCCCATACTCTCGCCCACAGCCAGCTAGGGGTTTCTGTACTTCAAGCACCTCTCAAATTACGTGTAGTCCGAACAACTAATAAAGAAATAGCACAGTATATACATAAACCAAGTTAGGAAAAATTTACTGCACTTAGAGAGAGAGAGAGAGAGAGAGAGAGAGAGAGAGAGAGAGAGAGTTAAAAGATAAGGGGCGACAGGCGGAGAGGGAGAGTGAGTGGAATAATGAGAAATGAGAGTGCAGTTACGGAGAAAGTAATAAAAGGAGAGGCAAGGAGAGAACAACGAGAGTTAAGAAACAGAGAGTGAGAAGAAGAGACATGAGAGGTGAAATGAGATACAAGCAGTGTGAAAGGGAAAGAGAAAAAGGTGATGTGAATCGGAAGGCTGGGAGACAGGAAGGAGAGACAAAAGGGGAGACAGCTGAGAGAAAATTGGAATGGAGCAAACACAGAAATAGGGATAACAAAAGGAGAAAGTGGGAAAGCGAGCTACGGAACGGAACACTGAGAACGATATGAGAAAAAGTAGAAAAGAAGACAAGGTAACGGGGAGGAGGAAGAAAATGTGTTATTATGGCAAGGACGCAGGGAAAGAACTGAGCAGGATAAGACGAAAACATTGAGGCTGAGTAGAACGAATGACATTCAAGTGAAAAGGGAGGGAGAGAAATAGAGAAATTAGCGAAATCTGCAGAGAGAAAGTACAGATTACTGGTGGGAAGAAAACAGGTTAATTATTAGGGCAAGAAAGGGGAGGGGGATGTTAAGAAGGGAAGACAAGGGAAGGGAGAGGGAGGGAGGAAGGGAGGGAAAGACAGTGGGAAAAGCGGAATGAAAGAAGAGATTTCGGGAGACAGGGAGAGACGGAGAGAGGAGAGAGAAAAAAGAGCATGCACTTATTAATGGGGAAACAAAGCAGTGAAGGAAATGGGTTTAGTACAAGTAAAGAAATACGGAGAGAGTAATGGAGAAAAAAAGGTAACATGTGACAGATGAAAAAAGGTAAGACAAAGTTGTGACACAGGGAGGAAGTAGAGTGAGGTAAGGAGGGAGTGACAAAGGAGGAGACAGACGAAGGAAAGGCGAGAAGGATGAAGTTAGGAACTGAGCAGAGAGCTATAAAGAAAGAGGAAGAAGGGAAAAGGAAACTGGGGGTGAGACAGAGGATCCAGAGAGAGAGATGAGGGGGGGAGGGGAAGGGGCAGTACACAGCCAGGCACAGACAGATAGGTCGACAAATATTCAGAAAGTGTGTGTGTGTGTGTGTGTGTGTGTGTGTGTGTGTGTGTGTGTGTGTGTGTGTGCTTCCGTCCCTGTATCACTTCTATAACATTGTTCCATTTTTTAACCTGCGTGTTTTCCTCTTCTCTGTTTCTGTTTCTCTTCTCACTTTTCTTATCAGTATTTCTCCAGATTGTTCTTACCATTCCAAGTCTGTCTGTCTGCCTCTCTCTCTCTCTCTCTCTCTCTCTCTCTCTCTGGGATCAAAGAGATTGTTCTCTCAGTCTATATCTCCTTAATACGGCCACTTCCTGAGTTGCTGTGGAATTTTGGTCGCTTGAAAAAGACATACGTCGATTTAAAAAGGGTTGAGGAGACTAAGGTATCAGGTTCGCCTGAGGGTTGTGGAACTTTTTTAGTACAAACTCGTAGACTACGAGGTCAGCTCATTGAAGTGTTTAAAATCTGAATGGGTTTCACAATCATTACATACAAAGTTGCTTACTCTTAACACGGACTCGGCACACAACCATGGTTGGAAACCGTAAATGAGAAAATTTACCAGCAGAATTACGTGAAAACTTTTTCACGGGCAAGATCTGCTCCAAATGGAACTGACTCAACATGGACGTTGTATACAATAGAGAAGTTTAAGGCACACTAGAATAAATGTGAACTGGATATACATTCCCAGGCAAACAAGAAGTATCTCCACGGTATTGGCTGCATAGTCATTAAGATCCTAACTTTTCCTTGCAACTCCTCTCTCTCACTGTGCGTGTGTGTGTGTGTGTGTGAAAGAGGTGTCTACTACCGCAACATTTAATCACAACAGATTTATTCTGTGTGTGTGTGTGTGTGTGTGTGTGTGTGTGTGTAAAAGAGGTGTCTACTACTGCAACATTTATTAACAGTAGATTTATTCTCTCTCTCTCTCTCTCTCTCTCTCTCTCTCTCTCTCTCTCACACACACACACACACACACACACACACACACACACTCACAGTGTGGTAAACCTTATCCTAACTTGGTTTATGATATATACTGTACTATTTCTTTATTAGTTGTTTGGACTACACGTAATGGGGTGCTTCTGAAAAGCCTAGTATTCCGGTAGATGTCACTACCATTGGGACAAACACATTCCCCGCGTTGTTTAAAAAGCATATATTTCTTTGTTAAATGTCTACACTTGTGTGAAACCGTGAATCATAGTAATGTCATATACTGTAATATAAATAATACAAACAGAACACGTATATATAACGTAGCGTGAATTGTTTATATTTGTCATAAACGGAAATTAAAATAATATTGATGGAATGTGATGGTCCTACATTATTTAATCTATCTATCTATCTATCTATTGCCAGACGCCTCAATCCCGTTTGGGGTGGCCACAAACAAATCGCCTCCAAGTCGCCCTGTCCCCCGCCATTTCACTGCCCTGCTCCCAACTCACACCCCCTTCTCTCATATACCTCTCCACCCCATCCCTCCATCTCATCCTCGGTCTCCCCCTCCCTCTTCCACCCTCCACCTCACTCACATACACTCTCTTCGTCAATCTTTCACCCTTCATCCTCTCCATATGGCCAAACCACCTCAGTGTGTTCCTCACAACGCTTCCTATCACATCCACATCCACACCACAACGCTCCTTTACATCCTCATTCGTCAGCCTGTCTCTCCACGTGACTCCACAGGCTCCTCTTAAATAACTCATTTCCACTGCTCTCACTCTTGACTTGTGTCCTTCCAACAATGTCCAAGCTTCACTTCCGTACGTTAGAGTTGGTATCACAATACTGTCATGTAGTAACTTTTTTACTTCCATGCTCACTTCCCTGTTTCTTATCACTGCTTTTAAGGAACCAGCAACCTTTCTTCCCTGCTGTACCCTTTCAAGCACTTCACCCTCCAAACCTCCATCCTTACTCATCACACTACCCAAATACTTAAACGTACTCACATTTTCCAATTCCTCACCATCCAACCTCGCTGTACATTCACTGACTTCACCTCTCTCAAAGACCATCACTTTACTCTTCCCTACATTCACCTTTAGGTTCCGTTTCTTACACACTCTCTCAAATTCATCCACCAAGCCTTGCAGCTCCCCTTCGTCTTCACTCAACAACACAGTATCATCTGCAAACAACAGTACAGGGAGTTTCCAAACACTATCCTCTCTCACCAGGGCCACTCCAACATCCACTACCCTACCTTGTACCTCTTTATTACCCCATCCATGTACAGATTGAACAACCATGGAGACATGACACATCCCTGTTTCAAACCAACTTTCACAGAGAAAAATTCACTTAGTTCACCATCCACACGCACTGCAGCCTTCGCACCATCGTACATACTCTTCACAGCATTCAACAACTTCTCATCTACTCCATATATTCTTAACACTTTCCACAATCCTTGTCTATCCACCCTGTCATATGCTTTCTCCAAATCCATGAAAGCCGCATACAACTTCTTTCCCTTCTCTAGAAACTTTTCCACTAAAGATCTAAGAATGAATATCTGATCTACACAACCTCTTCCCTTCCTAAAGCCTCCCTGTTCTTCTCCAACTAATTTCTCTGTTCTCTCTCTAACTCTGTCTATAAGTAACCTACCATACACTTTTCCTATTATACTAAGATTACCACACACTTCTTTTTCCCCTTTTCCTTTGTACAAGGGAATAATTATACCTGACTTCCAATCCTCCGGGACTCTACCTTCCTCCCAGGCCAATCTGCACATCTTCCACATCCATTCTACTACTATCTCTCCCCCATGCTTCAGCATTTCACCACACACTCCATCAATTCCTGGGGCTTTCCCCGATTTAACTTTCTTCATTGCTTCCACAACTTCCATCCTACTGATTTCTTCCTGTCTTCTCACCTCCCTCCTTCTCCCAGCCATTCCCCAGCCACTTATACTCGCATTACTTCCATCCTCCACGTTCAACAATTCCTTAAAGTGTTCTCTCCATCTGCTCACTTTTTCTCCCTTCTCCACTAGTAATCTACCATTTTTATCTTTCACTCCCCTGCTGACTTCACTTCCACCCTGTCTTACTCTTTTCACTTCTCTCCAGAACATTTTCTTACAGTCCCTCCACTTTACACTCAAATTCCTTCCAAATTCCTCATCCACTCTCTTCTTACTCTCTCTTACTAATCTTTTCACCTCTCTCTTCCTTTCCACATATAACTCTCTCTTCCGCCTCTCAACTTCTTCCACGCCCCTATTTCTCATCCATTCATTGTATGCTTTCTTCTTTTGTGCCACAGCCTGTTTCACCTCTTCAGTCCACCACGCTGTTCCTTGCACCCCCTCCGTCTTCTCTTCCTTCCACACACCACATCACATGCTGCACATATTTCTTCTGTAAATATCTTACACACACCTTCCACGTCTCCCATCTGCTCCAATTCATATTTGCCCAATCGTTCCTCCACTTCTCTCTTATACTCTGCCTTTTTCTCATCCTCTTGTAACCTTTCCACTCTCCTTGCAACTACTCCTTCCTCTCGTCTTTCCCTTCTTCTATTCCTCCATCTTACTTGCAACCTAATTCTGGCCACCACCAAGTAGTGGTCAGAAAGTCCACTCCCCCAACCTCTATACACTCTTGCATCCTTTACACATCTTCGCATCCTTTCATCCACACACACATAATCAATCATTGCCTTCCTTTCATTCAGTTCACCACCCACCCTTCTCATCACTCGCCATGTATACCTGTGGATCATTTTATGCCTGAAGAGGGTATTGGCTATTACCAACCCCTCCCAGCACAAATGTCCACTAGCGCACTCCCATTCTCATCTATCTCAGCAGGCACACCCCACTCACCAACTATTCCATCCACCTTCACATTACCAACTTTACCATTCATATCACCAATCAAAAACACTCTCTCACTCCTTCCAAACTTTTCCATGCACACTTCCACATTTGTCCAGAACTCTTCTCTCACTCTTCTAGCACGATCTTGCGTTGGCGCATACACACACACAATCGCCCACTTTTGTATTCCAACTTTCAACTTTACCCACACAATCCTTGACCCAACTGATCCATACTGTCTTATGCTCTTCTTCCATCTTTTACTCACAACTATACACACTCCTTCCTTTGCCCTCTCATTCTCATCTACTCCTGCACATATACCCCATCCATACTCCCATTCTCTCACACTTTCTCCTCTCCATTTTGTTTCAGTTATTCCACATACATCCACTTTCGCATCCTCAAGCACCTGGACAATCTCTCTCTCTTTCACCTCATCATTCGCTCCTCTTACATTCCATGTACACATTACCAAGTCCTTTGTCCGGTCCTGGGTCGTCAACGTTTGGTCAGTCCTTGTCCGAGGCTTCTTGTTTGTTTTTTTAGTTAGTTGTTTTCCGGGGAGGGGCACTAACCCTTCGCCAACCCTTTTAGTCGCCTTTTACGACAAGCAGGGATACTGGGGGAGTATTCTTGAAAACCCCCCTACCCCCAGGGGGGGGGTTCTTAATACATAGTTTGTTCAGCTTGTAAATTATTCCTAGTAGGTATCTTGACTCATTCAGTCTATATGTGGGCAGAAATTTAATGCTGAGTAAATACTGGGACACAACATTTTGCTCACTCTCTTCACGCATGCGCACAAGACAGTCAAGTGTTAAGTTTCTTCACGAGAGATTTGTTTTCAAAACAAACGCACTAGGGCTAATGCTTAAAATAATACAATTTAGACTAGGCTACTTGTGGTCTGGTTAGGTTAGACAAAGTAAGGTACTGTAATTGCTTTGGATAGTCTGAGAGGGCACTGGGCAACACCACGGCCATCTCAAACCGTGGCAACACGGGTCTTGTGTTGTGCATGGGTGAAGGGAGTGAGCAAAATGTTGAGTCCCAGTATTTACTCAACATTAAATTTCTGCCCACATGTAGACTGAATGAGTCAAGACACCCACTAGGCGAAATTTACAGTCTGAACAAACTATGTATTAAGAACCTAACTTGCGCTAAATGTAGCAGAAGTTAAATAATATAGGACCACTGAAATGGGTTGCCATTATGGTCCATCAATAATATTTTAATTTCCATTTATGATAAATATAAACAATTCACGCTACGTTATATATACGTGTTCTATTTGTATTATTTATATTACAGTATATGACATTACTATGATTCACTGTTTCACATAACAGTGTAGATATTTAACAAAGAAAAATATACTTATTAAACAGCGGGGGGAATGTGTTTGTCTCAATGGTGGTGACATCTACCAGAATACTAGCTTTGAAAGCACCCAATTAGAGAGGTGCTTGAAGTACAGAAACCCCTAGCTGGCTGTGAGCGAGAGTATGGGGGGTACCAGGTGGGGTTATGATACGGAGAGAAAAGTGGGGGGGTTGGGTGGGAGTGTGGGACTATGAGGAAGGGAGGAGGAGGGGGTAGCTCTCCATCGAGCAGTGTTACAAACACGGAAAAGGAAACGAACTTATTCCAACGTCTGTACATACATGTATACATATAGGCCTAGACCCAAAATATTCTCCAGAAATCCATTTACCGTCCTATTTTCTTGGAACTTAGTTTAAAACGCGCACCACAACAAGGTCAAACATGTGCATTGTGTGGCTGGGAACACCAGTAGCTTACTGGGGGTCTAGGAGCACTTTTGTGCCTGGGAAACACAGTGTCCAAGAAAATCCTGTGGTGGACATGAACAAGGTGCTTCTTCTCCCTTTTCATATCAAGGTTGGCCTTATGAAGAATTTTGTGAAGGCCATGGACAAGGATGGCACTGCCTTCCAATACCTGTGCACTCAGTTTCCAGCTCTCATTTTTGCTAAGCTCAAGGAGGGCATCTTCGTCGGACTTCAGATCTGGGAGGTGCTGTGGGATGAGGTATTTGGGGAGAAGCTCACCTTGAAGGAACCGAGAGCATGGGAAGCATTTTAGTCAGTCTGCCATGGCTTCCTTGGTAACACACGGGCACCAGATTACCAAGAGCGTGTTGAGAAGTTGTTGCAGCCTTATCAGGATATGGGGTGCCGAATGTCTCTCAAGATTCACTTTCTCCATTCCCACCTCAACTTCTTCTCCCAGAACCTAGGAGCAGTACATGACGAACATGGGGAAAGGTTCCACCAAGATATTACTGAGATGGATAGCAATTACCAAGGCAAGTGGAACCCCAGCATGATGGGGGACTTCTCGTGGATGCTTCTGCACGACATCCCGGAGGTAAAGTATACCAGATCGTCCAAAACTCACTTCTGACTGTCTGTAGTACTATGATGTATATTTATGCTTATATCCAAGTAATAGTAATATTTAGTTCTGTCAGTGTTCTGTGTCTGTTTTGTTTCGTTCTGTAATATGCCATTTTAATATATGAAATAAACTATCTATCTATCTATCTATTGCCAGACGCCTCAATCCCGTTTGGGGTGGCCACAAACGAATCGCCTCCAAGTCGCCCTGTCCCCCGCCATTTCACTGCCCTGCTCCCAACTCACACCCTCCTCTCTCATATATCTCTCCACCCCATCCCTCCATCTCATCCTCGGCCTCCCCCTCCCTCTTCCCCCCTCCACCTCACTCACATACACTCTCTTCATCAGTCTTTCACCCTCCATCCTCTCCACATGGCCAAACGACCTCAGTGTGTTCCTCATAACTCATTATATTATAAATATATGCATTACAATAAAAAAAAAAAACGGGATATGTGAAGCAAAAAAAAAAAAAAAATAGAGGTGATAGAGCAAAACTGTTTAGAAATTTGAATTAAGCATATCAAAATTAGTCAAAAACACCTGTTCACATGCTTGATTCAGATTTTTTTTTTTTTTTTTTTGTAAACCAGTGTTATCGTTGCAGGTAAATTATCATAAAAATTGTCAACGGTAAGTATATATCCTAAAAGAATCTTCATGTAGCATATAACATGAATGATTATGATAATAATACCTGATTTAACAAGACTGGAGAGCATGGCGGTGGAATAAGTGAGAATAAATTTTTTAGGGAATAATTCCCCGGGCTAGACCTTATTAGATTATATATCCCTGCTAGGTTACAGGAGGGCGCTACCCCTCCCGGTGAAAGGTAGTGAGCGGAGCGAGATTCAAACTCACAATCCCCCGACCGTGAGGCGAACTCTCTTCCATTACGCAACCCCACCCCAAGAATGAGTGAGAGAATGAGCGTGAACGGAGGTAATGAGGAAGCGAGTTTTTAATAGTTTTAAGTTTGTTGTTAATCGGTAGTATTTTTTTTCCTTTACATAACAGAATACTAGGGTATCTAACGAAGCCAAAGATAGGCTACCTATGAAATGACAATAAAATTATTTGTCTCCCTTATAGTTTATCTATAAGAAAAATGCCTAACTCCACAGTCAACTGTTGCAATAGTCTTAAATTTTACACATATTGCATATTTACATTAATATCCATTACAAGAGTTAATATACCCTTATTAACACAATTGGGTGATAATACGCTATGCTTAATAAATACATAAATTACAGTTACAGTGCTATATTAGTAAACAGTCCAGCATCCATCATTATCAATTACACTTTGCAACCTGCGTTGCATGAAAGAAGCATAGTTATAGATCACATCCTGTTTCTGTTTCCATATCTCCCACACAGTGTTTACATGCTGCATCAACTGTTGTTCTATCCTCTCTTGATTGGGTTCCCAAGAATTTGCCATGTTTACCCATATATTTTCCATTGGGTTTATGTCGCACCCATGACTTGGCAAGTCGAGCAATTCCAGGTTAGGGTGCTCCTGAAACCAGGTTTGAACAATGCGGGCAGTGTGCACTGGGCATTTGTCGTGAATGTACATTACTCGCCTAGGAAAGGGAAAATAACGATCTCTAAGAGACGGAAGAAACACATCTTCAAGTATTTCCAAATACTTGGCTGCAGTGAAACGTCCCTCGATCTTTGTTACATCTCCTATTCCGTGGAGGCACATGCACCCCCATACGTTACCTGTGACTTGCCCGCTTCGAGCTTCTCCATGTATGTTCTGGTCTTGATACCTCAAAAGGAAAAAATAGGATTAACAGTTATACTTAAACATTTAAGACAACTCTGTTACCAGTAACTTTTAAATGTCTGAAGAGGTTAATCAAGTATTGAAGTATCGGTTCATAGATCCACTATCACAAAATAAAGTGGACGTCACACTGTCGTCCTTTCCTTTCAACAGTGTTCCTATAGTAAAGCCACAGTCGTGATAATAATGGGCCATTCTTATTTGACCCATCTACTTGCTACCTGATAGGTTACAATCGTGTAAGAGGGCGGGAAGGGATAGGCAGGGGAAGGTTGGCGTTAAGTGAGTAGCCAGGTAAGTGGGGCTTACTTGTGTGAGCGAACAATTTCGTACTGAATAAAAGGATGGGGTGAGAGTTGACTGGTTGGTGTAGAAGATGGAGGGGAAGACACAAGGGTGTGGAGGGCATGAGTTTAGTGGGACTGCATGGAAGAAGTTAAGAGAGGTTAATAAAGATTTCACATTCACTTTAATGGCAACAGTTCTTTAAGAAAGAAATATTTTGATAATAACAGGCAATTCTCTACTGGTTTGGTTTAGAGGTGTTTTAGATGTGTAAAGTATAAACAGTCACACAATGCCTTTCCCGTATTAAACCTGAGAGCAGACTTGACAAATGATGTAACACTAGCTTCTGTGAACACATTGAAGCTGCATCCATGAGGTCGATTATTGATCGAAGACAGGGTTACTGGTAGCTGTACCCCTGTTATATTCATACAGGTAATGATAGAAGATTTTAAGTGTCACAGGTGCTTTCCTAAATCAAGTGAATTAAGTGCTTTCTTACATCAGGTGAATTAAGTGCTTTCCTAAATCAAGTGGATTAAGTGCTTTCCTAAATCAAGTGGATTAAGTGCTTTCTTAAATCAAGTGGATTAAGTGCTTTCTTAAATCAAGTGGATTAAGTGCTTTCCTAAATCAAGTGGATTAAGTGCTTTCCTAAATCAAGTGGATTAAGTGCTTACCTAAATCAAGTGGACTAAGTGCTTTCCTATATCAAGTGGATTAAGTGTTTTCCTATATCAAGTGGATTAAGTGTTTTCCTATATCAAGTGGATTAAGTGTTTTCCTATATCAAGTGGATTAAGTGTTTTCCTATATCAAGTGGATTAAGTGTTTTCCTATATCAAGTGGATTAAGTGTTTTCCTATATCAAGTGGATCAAATCTCTCAGTCTAGTATGGAAACACTAATTCGTACAGAAGGGGTTACGCTAATTAAAAGAACATAACATTTACCTAGTATTATTTCTCCTCCAGCAGTGTTTTTGGCCATGTGTTGTCGAGCAGAACGTCTTTTCGTCTGTGAATATGGCTCTTCCCCAAAAGTACAGGTCATCCTGCAACTGGTCCTCTGCAAATCTCAGCCTAGCCTCTCGATGCTGGTGAGTCAACTGTTGTTTTCTGGCTGGTGTCCTGTGGTGTATCCCTGCTGCGTGTAGCCGTCGCCTCACAGTTCGCGCACTAACGTCCAGCTGAAGTTGTTCACGTATCGCTACTGCAGTAGTAAATGGGTTGTTGGTCACAGCTTCTTGGATCTGCCGATCTATGTCGTCTGTCGTCTTCCGAGCTGGTCTTCCTTTTGGCTTATTATTCACATTCTCTTCTTCGTTCCACTGTTTTAGCCACAAAGAAACAGTTGCTGTAGATATACCGAGTTCGGCCGCTGTTGCTTGTACCGATTTCCACTGTCACGAAGCCCAATAATTCTTCTCCTTTGCACATGACGGTCATCTTGGAGACGTGTGCCTGGTGTTCATTATACGGCAAACACGATACCTCGGTTTGCTGGGAGATACAACTCGAAAAGCCATATGAAACAGCTGTAAGAACCATTACTAATCAAAATTTAGTGTATACCACAACAATCTTTTCTAAAAATGAAGGAACTATCAGTGAAAATGGTATTGCTATTGAACAAAACCTAAATGATTATGAATAATATGCACGAAAATAGCATCTAGGAACTCGAATTCAAATGCACTCTCATCTGGAATATTTGGGATAACAATTAGATTATGGGGAAATATTGGGGTGTTATTCCGGAAGTGTGTGACACTTCCGGATATTGATGATATTGATGATTATGACGCTTTACATATATGCATGGGTGTACTGTAACATACTTTGTATTATGGGAAACATAAGACTGATAATTAATACATCTACTGTACTTTTAATAGAGAAGTGCATCGAATGATTAGTTGATATGGAATGGAACGGTTGATCACCCTGACTCGACTGGCCTCTGACCTGCTGTGGTGAAGAGATGGCAGAGCAGGGTGGTAAACTATTGTTATTGTTTAATGCCAGTTAGTTAGCTATATTATATTATGGGAGTCGTTGCTTATAATGCAAAAATGTATTAATATGCAAGTATTGTGAAGGACACATTCATGAAAACCTTTTGAAATCCAATAACCAAATATTATATTCGTGCTGGCCTAATATCGTGTGGTAAGCCTGGGAAAAGAAGATGCCACATGTGGCATGTTTTCTTTCTAATAAAATTCTATTACATCTTTAAGAAAAAAAAGCTTGTGAGGAACGCTGGCACGAAAAACTATCCAATATGAATGTGGATACATAATAATTTCGACAATTAATCCCTCTTCTACGATGATTTCATGAAAAAATACAGCAGCCAAGCAGGATCCCCGTTACAGGTGGCGAGATTCATTCACGGAATTCTACGCATTACTATGTGAATTACCAGATACTGCCAACCAACCACTGGACGTGCAGCAGGTTCATATGTCCGCGGGTGTACACATTAAATTCCTGTGTCTGCACTTTAAACTTTGATGATTGTGGGGAAGGTTTTATTTAAAATTTATTCCCTGGGTTGTTAAAACCACTTACGTTATATGTTTGTGCCTACAATCGTATTTCTAAATAAACAGCAAATTTACCTGAGCCCAGTTCAGTTCATCACATCAACTTACGGCGATTGTAGGGAAGACTTTTCCTTTTTAAACTTATTCCCCTGGGTTATTTAAGCCGCATGGGTTATGTCTTTGTCCTCACAGTCATATTCCTAAATAAACAGCTAAATTGCCCTGAGCTCAGATGCAGTTAGTTCATTGATGTTCCATTGTATTCCCCCCCCCCCCCAGAAAAAGGAAAGTATGGTTTCTGTCCCACGAAATCAACACAGCATGCAGCCGCTCATCATTCGAAAGGGAACCAACTTTTCCGCTCTGATTTCGGTACACACGCATTTTCATGTTTGACAATCTACCGTGCGGAATCGAACCCACGAGTCCAATCTCGAACTCGCTTAAAGCCTTAGTACAGGTCTGTATCTTCACTCGGGGCACCAAAATGTCAGAAATATTTTACACTTTCTGTTGAGGAGTGTTAGAGTATAACAACAAATGTTATAATTTAAATAATAGGAGTCTCAGAAAAATTAGGGTATTATTAATTCTCTTACTCATCCATAATTATCTCCTTATATCCTAGCTAGTCCCCCCGATTTTGCCAAATCATAAAGGTTGCATAGCTAGTTAGACTCTAAATAACAGATGACGGCGGGTTTGAGGTCTCCGTCGATTTGCCTGGGTCTTTCTGAGCGCCCTGTGGTGCTATCATACATGTTGCTTGAACAAGCTTCAGGGACAGAATGAAGACTGGTGACTCTCTCTCCTCTCATAGGATTCAGAGATGCCATATATTGTTTAATTACAATTGCCTAAATACAGTGAATTACCTTACGAAATTTACAAGGAAAATCCAATTTAGTAAGGTATTCTTAGTTTTAAATAAAATTAAAGCCAAATATTTACTCTATCTCTGTCAGGATATGTTAGATCTCCCTCAGTTTGCCGTCATGATACCACGTCCTACTACCATGCATGGCATTTAGGTAGTGGAAATTCCAAAGAATTATACATGAAGGTTAAATGCAGTAGCATTTAATCTTTTTTAATAATAAGAATTATTAACAAGAAACTAGAGCTAAATCCCCGGGTAAGGAGAACCGCTCGAATCAGTAATAAATGTTGTCTGGTATTTTCATTTCCATTCAACAGGGACATCTATTTTGAAAACGAAATGAGCACAAAACAGCCACCGATAACACAGGATACTTTGTTCTGGGCGAAAATAGTTTCCACAAGATTGCTGAATGTGTTTTGTGAGTAGTATGATGCCGAATGACTGGGCAAGTACTTGTGTGGTTCCGTTGTATAAAGATAAGGGTGATAAGTACGAATGTACTATCACGATCCAAAGTTTCTTTACTCCCCTGAGTGGAAGAAGGTCGAAGCCAAGGTTGTATCAAGACCAGATGATCGGACACTGCCAGTATACAAGACTAATAATGGTTCATGATACCGTGATTCATAAATAGGCTCGTGTGTTTCATCCGGGTGATTCTTATTATCCTAAGCTTCAGGTTAGTGAACCCCTCCATCATGAACTGGCCTGTGTTCGGTGGCCCGTCATTTCTTCAACCTTGGCTTCGACCTTCCTCCACTCAGGGGGGTAAAGAAACTTTGGATCGTGATAGTACTAGTTTTAGGGGAATAAGCCTGTTAAGTGTTGTAGGTGGAGCCCCTGTGGTACAGTAGTTAAGTGTGCGTGTTCGTACACTGAAGAACGGGAGTTTGCGCCCCACCAGGGTAATAAACTTTGGGAGCGTTCTTCCGACCGTGTACGGCATTGGCGGACACAAGGGGTGCTGTGGTTGAACCAGTGTCGCATACTATAAAATATGCTTGCACCCAGTCGGCTTGCGCGGGCCGATTACACTTGGTTCACAGAGTACACATACATCCAAAGCCACTCCAACACTACAATTACACTTACAAGCACTTCTCACCGTGCATACAGTCTCTACCAGACAGCCTAAGCCACTTGGTAGAGATACATTGGCTGTATCGTCCCCACTTCGGTCGGGATACCGATCCTGCAGTGGACACTCAAACGGCTGATGATGATGATGATGAAGCATTGTAGGTAAGGTGTATGGTACTGTGTTGATTAGGAGAGTTAGAGAGGGTATAGAGGAGGTGATTGGTGATGAGCAGTGTGGTTTTAGGAGAGGAAGAGGATGTGTGGATCAGGTGTTTGCTGTGAGACAGGTGTGTGAAAAGTATTTGGCGAAAGGTAAATATGTTTTGGGCGTTCACGGATTTAGAGGAGGCATATGATAGAGCTAATAGGGATACTTTGTGGACTGTTCTAAGACTGTATGGACTAGGTGGTAGGTTGTTAAAAAGAGTGAAAAGTTCTTATGTAAATAATAAAGCGTGCGTAAGAGTGGTAAATACTGTGAGTGATTGGTTTCCCGTGAGAGTGGGGCTGCGGCAGGGATGTGTGGTGTCTCCTTGGTTGTTTGATATTTATATGGATGGAGTTGTAAGGGAAGTGAATGCGAGAGTGTTAGGTGGAGGTTTGAGTCTGGTGAATGCTGATGGTAGAGAGTGGATTCTGAATCAGCTACTGTTTGCTGATGATACTGCACTGGTGGCCGAATCCGACAGGAGATTGAGACTGTTGGTAGAGGAGTTTGGAAGGGTGTGTGAAAGGAGGAAAATTAAGAGTAAATGAGAATAAGAGAAAAGTGATGAAGTATAGGAGGTTGGTAGATGGTAGGAGGATGAATATAGTTTTGAATGGTGATTAGCTTGAGGAGGTAGAGTGTTTTAAGTATTTAGGGTCACATTTTCCTGTGGATGGGAGAACAGATGTAGAGGTGAAGTTTAGAATGATTGAAGTAGAAATGGTGCTGGGAGGAATGAAAAAAGTGTTTAGACGTCCTTCGCTTAGAATGGATATAAAGAGAAGGCTGTATGAGGGAGTAGTGTTACCAACTGCATTAGGCTATATGGGACTGAAACATGGAATATGGGAGTAGCAGAAAGGAAAAGACTAAATGTAATGGAGATGAGATGTCTGATGAGTATGTGTGGAGTGACACGTATAGATCGAGTGAGAAATGATTAAGTGCGAAGGAGAACAGGAGTTATGCAGGAGATGGCTGATAGAATTGAGCAGAGAGTGTTGCGATGGTTTGGGCAAATGGAGAGAATGTATGAAGAGTGATTGGTGAAAAAGATAACTGGATTGGATGTGAGAGGTGTAAGGCTGAGAGGAAGACCATGAATAGCTTGGATGGACAGTGTGAAGAGAGTGTTTGATGTGAGAGGGATGTCTGTGGAGCAAGGATGAATGGCTACGCATGATAGGATTGATTGGAGAAAAATTGTGAATGAATAAATGGTGACACGGCCCCGAGGGGATATTCTCCATCATTTGGTCTGATCAACTGATTGAATCAGGTGCGGGTAAGGGGATGGGTCCATTATGATGTGGCAGGGGTAAATCTGCTCTGCTGTCGGGCCCTGCTGTGGATGTCGCTGATTGCACTGCTCAGCTGACCCTCGTGCGGCGTGATGCAGTGAGGATCTGTCCCTTCTCCCCTTCGGGCTAAGATATGATTAAATGTGTGGATGTAGATAAGTAAGTTAGGGGTGTATCATCTTGTCTCGTTACCCTCCTTTCTGGGGGTACGCAGCCTAGGTATATAGATAGATAGAAATTACAATACACGTACTATATATCAGTGTAACATGTATATTGTCTTTACAGCTGTGTATGGGAAAACGCTGAGATGTGAAAGTTAATCGATAGGGAAATATATATATACTGTATATATATATATATATATATATATATATATATATATATATATATATATATATATATATATATATATATATATATATATCCGTTAGTCATTGATAGTACAATACGTTGATATTGCTATTGATAAATGAATTAATTTGGTATATTGTTTTAGGCATAGAGAGAGAGAGAGAGAGAGAGAGAGAGAGAGAGAGAGAGAGAGAGAGAGAGAGAGAGAGATGTTAGTCATTGATAGTAGAATATGTTGATATTGCTATTGATAAATGAATTAATGTTAGTATATTGTTTTAGGCATATATACATAAGTTGAAAATATTTATTAATAATGAAGTGCTAATAAAATAATGCAACCTTGAAAAGAATAAATATTTAACTCACTGAAGGTAATTGTGGTAGGAATGTTTGCAGTCGATGGTGGTAGTGGTGGTGATGATGGTGGTGGTGGTGGTGGAGATGGTGGTGGTGGAGATGGTGGTAGGTCATGGTATGTTATGCTTCCATCAGCCTCTGGTGTCAGCACTTCATTCTTGCTGGGTCCTTGGTAGTTGTGCTAGAAGTGGTAGTAGCTGTGGTAGTTGTGGTAAAGGTTGTGGAGGTCGGAAGTCAGACTGCTGATACTTTGTTGTTGTTGATCGTAGAGTTGTGTCGTAGATAGCTGTTGTAATCTTCTTCTTTACCGCTGCCACCAGTGTCAGCAGATTGAGAGTTATTTATCTAGGTAGGTAGATGCCATCAGTGTCAGTAACGTGGGTAATGTAGAAAATCGTTGCCACCAGTGTCCGGTATCGTAGAGTATTGTAGATTACTGTTGCTGCCAAAAGTAGATGACAATCGTAGCTTAAGAGGCTGGGATCGTAGTTCTAGATTGGCGAGGCGATTATGTCACCAGTATAGATTAATGTGGGCTGCTACCAGTGTAAAGAGTCGTAAAGCTTTGGACAGCGTGGGAACTGTGTATTTGTGGGTTTTATCTCTCTAGTCTTAAGGCAAGTCTTTCTCTGTCTCCTCCTACCTGTCTACCTAGTATCGTAAATGAAGATGAGGTAGAAACACCCCAGGGTTAACGGGTTTTATTGTGACACGGTGATATCATTCATTGTTTACCCCTGCACTTGTATGATGGACAGAGTGAAGTGACCCACTGATTGTCTGAGTGACAGCTAATCTTTTACTGCCTGCCAATCTCCTACTTTACTGCTTATCTCCCACTCTCCCCAATCACCTACTGTTTCCTGCACCTGATTTCTGGGTACATATTACTGCCTGGTTTCCGGCTGGCTGATGTGTGTGTGTGTAAGTGTCTTGCACTCGTCCGTTACGTGGCTAACTGACTTTCGTCCGTTACATCATGTGTTTGACACACATAATGTTTAGTATTCTTGTTAGTCTGGGCCATGAGATGTTTGAGTTTCTCTTCCTGATGCAACAGACATGTCCACTTGCTTATTACATAATGTGCAACTGTTACATATTGTGCTATGATTATATTAATACCTATAACTATTATGTATTGTGCTGTGACTCTACTAATGCCTATAAAGTAGATGGAGATATAATGTCAACTGGTGGATAGATAGAAGATGTGGAGAGAAATCATAGTATGGAGAGTACTAAGAGGTGGAGAGATTTACTGTAAGTGGGTGAGGCTATTACACAGGTGGCCGGCTAACTCTCCCTTATGATGATATCATTTACTGCAATTAACACATAATATCTAGACTGAGTATACGAACACGAACATACACACAGACAAACACACGCACATATGCGCGCACACACACACACACACACACACACACACACACACACACACACACACACACACACACACACACACACACACACACACACACACACACACACACACACACACACACAGTAAGTAAGTAAGTATTTATTGACCACAATATCCAGTTACACATACAGGATTTCAAGCAACAATAAACCTTAACATGATAAACAGCACATCAGATATTAGCAAACAATTATGGTCCACAAAACAAGCGAAGTATTAAAGGGTTGATCAGTGCCTTTATATAGCCTTAATGAAAGATGGAAATCGTTACACTTCTGATTAGTAACTTAACTACAATTTGACCAATCACCCTTTTTACGGGAAAAAAAAAATCCCAATGATATATCATGGTTAGAATAAGAGTATACAAAATGAATTAAATACACTTTAAATAACATAGGTTATGATAAACATTATAGTACACACCAGCCAAAACAGGAAAGGACCTTATACACTATCTCCTTAATAGGAAACTGAGCATAGTCACCAATGATTTGACTCCAGGAAGTAAAGTTATATCTTGTACGTATGTGCTGAGTCAGTGGACACACCTCCAGTACATGCAACTCTGTTTGCACAGCACCACATGGACAGAGCCGCTCTGCTACCGGGAGACGTCCCCGTCCACGCCGATTCCAACGGTCCGTCTCAATCGCCGGATTATGACTGATTACCCGCAGCCGACTAAATGCCATTCTGTGTACCTCACTAGTTTTACCACGACATTTATAGATTTCGTAAACTGTTAAGGTAGGGTTCAACACATTATAAATTAGCCTTCTAGAAGATGTAGAGTTAGAAATTGATTGCTTTAAAGATTCAGTGCCGACTTTAACATCATCAACAGAATTATTAATTAAACTCTTAATGTGTTTACTTGTTGGTGTGTTAGCCGCCATGGTCAGCCTGGCGGCGTGCACCCACGGGTCATCGGGCATACCACGCCTCTCCCCCCACAGTCGCTGGAAAAGCTTCCTCTGCCTTGTTAGTACCAAAGGTTTCAGTGGCGGGCACCCGAGTTCCACGTAACAAACGTCCGTGCACGCCGTCATACGAGCTCCCAGCAGCTGTTTAATACCCCAGTTATACAATTTTTCCATTGGCCTCAAGTTCCCATTGAACCAGGACTCACAGCCATATAGGATGGTTGACATTAAGGCTGCTTCAAACATTTTCTTTTTAACATAAAATGGTATGTCTATATTCTTTTCCAAAAATGACACAAATTTCAGAATGTGGCACATTTTTGCTTGTGCGTGGGCGGTAATGGCGGACGACAGGGTCCCGTCGCTTGTGAACAGGCTGCCCAGATACACATACCTGTCACACCACTGCACGACCATATCACCAACGCAGAATGGCTCACGATCGCCCACTGACGCATGGATTGCAAAGAACTTGGTCTTAATATTATTCACAACCATGCCATTATTTACACAGAACTGATTCAGAAATGTAAGTTTATGTTCCATCCCGCGTCGCGTTGTCGAGAGAAGAACAGTATCGTCCATAATGACAAGGAGATGAAGCCACTGTAAAAAACCATCTGGCCCACAATTGGACTTCATCAACTTAATCATGCTGTTTACAAAAATGATAAATAATAAACAAGATGTTGGGGACCCCTGTCTGACGCCGATCCTGGATGTTACAATGGCTGTCCCAATAATGCTCAAAGTAACCCCGTATATCGCCACCAGCGCCGCTAACATTCGCGACCCGCATCCCAACTCACGTAACATGCGAAACAATTTGGCGCGAGGGACCTGGTCATATGCCATTGAAAAATCAACAAAGCAAACAAATAACTTATGCTTTCTCCTGTGGGCCAAATCAGTTAACAGTCTAAGTGCCACAACATGTTCAATGCAGCCCCGGCCCTCCTGACTCCCTGCCTACTCCCGATACGGAACAAACCACATAATTAACCGAGTTGATAGCACCATGTCATACAGCTTTGCCAAACAATTTATTATATTTATATCACGGTAATTCTTGGGTAATGATCTGTTACCTTTCTTAAATATCGTGACCATACGGGCCAACTGCCAGGATGTGGGGTAAGAGCCAGAGGAAAAGATTACATTAAACAACGCTAATATAAAGTGAATCCACTGGTCTGGTAAAAACTATAATTCCTGGGCTTATCCCATCGGGCCCACACGCTTTATCTTGCTTTAATCTATGTATTTCTCGCACAACCTCGTCAAATTCTATGTCATCATCAAGAACTGGTATGGTTACATTTGTATCAAACTCAGTAGGTACTATAGGTTCAGCATCATGTGGGTTATATACCTCCTCAAAAAAGGCTTTGAAATCCTCATCTGTGGTTTTTTTTATTACCGTCAGAATCATCACTATCATCTCTATTCTCCCCACGCCAGTCTATAGTTTTCCACATGCGTCTGTCATCCATATCATTTAAGAGTCTCTCCCACCTGCTTACTGTGACATCCTCTGGCACAGTCACCTGAGCACACCGACTGGCACTAGCACACCTGTACAAAATGGCTGCCATTTAGCTCACATTAGTATCAGTGTCAGGATCAAACTGGGGAATATCGAATCGAGAAAGGTCCCCAATAAAGTTTTCGATGTGAACATCACAAAACTTTATAGGACGTTTTAACCGAGATTTCTTCTTCTTACAACCTGAATACAAAACTGCATGATCACCAAGCGAACCCGCCTGCACACCAAGACACACCCTGTCCACCACAGGGGAGGACAGAGCAACTGCTATGGGGGCGTGATCCGATGGAATATCAAGATCATTATTCACAGTGAAACTTTGAATGCAATTTAAAATTTTGGTAGAAGCAATACACACATCTACTTCGGAAATCCTTTCATTACGTTTCCTATACGTCAGATTGCTCTTATAATGTTTTTCACCATATTTCAAGTTATTTACCACCACTAAAGTTTGTTCTACACATACAGTTGTCATAGTATTTGCATTCTCATTTGGCAAATTAATTTTATCAGGAATCTCGAGGTAGGTGAAATAATCAGATCCAGAGACAAGTAAATTCACTATAATACTTTGAACAACAGTACCAAAACGTGTGTTCAGGTCTCCCATTAGTAGAACATTACAATTTTCCTCTTTTCCACATATGATTTTCTCTTGTATATAACTGAAACTGTTAGGATTAAAGTACTGCTAATCTGTAGGGGGTACATACACAAACCCAAAGAGCACAGTGCTCAATAGGGACAATCTGAGCCAAATTTGGTCTTTCATTTTACAGTCTACACCCATCACAGATGACTGTAAACAACGCTTTACCAGTACCACTGTGCCCCCTCTATGTCCGTCTGACCTAACAGTGTCTCTATAACAAACATAGCCAGGTAGAGCGATACGATCACTAGTTTTCACTTCATTCAACCCTATCACATCGTAATTCATTAACAATGCCTGTACACTGGGCTTATCTAACTTTGTACGAACCCCACTGATGTTCCACAACATGATTGCAACATTTCTCTTTTGTGGTCCACCTAGAAAGGAGCCGGCCGCCAGCTGTCGATGACCACCTCATCACGATAAAGTTTCCTCTCCTTCGTGTCCAGCCTGATCGTGCAGCCGACGTTCTCTGGTTTAGTCCTCTCTGCCGCCTCAATATCCCGCAGACGCTTCCATTCGTTCCGCACAGAAGGATGTACGTCTTTCTTCACAAACACACGGTCATACGGCGCGCCAGTCTCCTTTAGCCTCCTGGTCTTCCCAAGAATTTTATCCCGCACCTGCTTCGAAGCCAAGGTCACTAGGATGGGCCTCTTACGTCCCCCTGGTTCACCTCGTCCCAACCTTCGACAGGATTCGATGTTCAGAGGTTCGCCCAGTTCACTCCAGATCTTGCTAAGTTTCCCCTCGTCACCCAGGACGACCAGCCTTGTTTCCCTTTCTCTCCTGTCGATGGACTCCAGGAAGCTCTGCTGTCTGGCAATGATCTCAGCTTGCTTATCAATTTGCTCTTGCATATGTGACAATTTTTTATTGAAAACACTCTCTGGTGATGTTATTTAACTCTTGAGATCTGCCAGTTCTCTCGTGATCTCATCTAATTTCTACTGTAGCTGACGATTTGGTTCCTCTGACCCGTTTTTTGATGCGAGGATGCAATTCACCAGTACATCTTTATTCAGTCTTGTTAACTGGTGTTTCTCCATTTGCCATACATCACTCAAAGACATATCCTGGGGACTCATTTCTTACTATAAAATTGGTGTCAGCTGGCTATAATTACCCACCTATATGGTTACGAGTAAACAGGTGGGCGTGGCTGGCCAAACTGACATTCCACTTGGCTATGACGTCACGCAATACGTCACGTACCTCTTGTGCGCATGCGCGGGACAGAGAAGACTGATCGAGGAAAGGGGGTAGCTCAGGGGTCCAGATTTTCACAGGCTAATTATAAATACTGTAAACACCGTTCAATAACCAAAACTCGACCACAGTGTTCTTACGGTCTTCATGCAGCACTAGCTGGTCTGGGGCTGCCCGGGGATTCGTAATTCAGCAGGAAATTTAAATGAACTGCAGAGCTCTCCCCATATGTTGTTTACTCGACCGTGCGCGCGCGCGCACACACACACACACGCACACACACACACACACACACACACACACACACACACACATGCAAGAGCAGAGTAGGAATAGTGATATAAAATATACAAGGACACTTCGCAAAGCCCATACTTCAGCCAATGACACCACAGTACAGAAGAGTGTGTGTGTGTGTAAGTGTGTGTGTGTGTAAGCGGTGATAATGGTCTGTATCATACCCGTAACGTACAAATTTCTGTATACCAACATACTATGGGGTGACCTAGGCCTTCGATAGGTTCATATTTCTGTCTAAATATCTATCTGTCTAGCTATATTCCAGGTCTTGCAATTCCTCTGGTATATCCTGCAGGCTAAAACTATCTACATTATGTCTCAAATTCATGGAGTAGCTCTTGCAACAGCTGCGTGGGGTGGCGGTGACGGTGGTGGTCATGGTAGTGACGGTGGGGCGGACAGAGCTGTGTTGGGGGAATCTGTGGTCTCATTTTTTATCCTGGCTCTTGCAGAAAACTGTCTGTGGATTTCATTTCGATACCACCATCTTCATTAGTCTTCCAAATGGCCACATCAGTTCGCCAAGCAATCATCCGAGTACCATCACGGCATAAGGTGTTCTTGTGAAATCCCAAGTGTACCACAACAGGGAAGGTGGTTGTTAGTGCCCAAGTGCCAGGTGACAGGTGAGGGTTGCAGACGATCAGCACTCTGTTGGTGTGTCGTAAGCCGTATGGACGACTGGACCTCAGGAAAGGGCTTCATTATAGTTAGATTGATAAATAGATAGATGGAGATAGATACAGATAAAGATAGATAAATAGATAGATGGATAGAGAGAGAGAGAGAGAGAGAGAGAGTGAGAAAATCCCGTCGAATGCAGGGTTAAAAAAAAAAAAAAAGGCTGAAGTCCAGGCCAAGATCAAGACAGTCGCAGACAAGATCAAGTTATACATAATATTCGAAGACCTTGACACAATACCCTCACCAGTAAAAAAAAAAAAAAAAAAAAAAAAAATCCCTTAAAGAAAATCATGCAGTACAAAACCTTACATTTCCACCCAGACGATGCCCAACCTCCCTACAACCCCATCACGAAAAACTGCCCGACTTTTGATCAGGGAGGGCGAATGGTGTGGCTCCCTCACTATCCGACCAGACCCAACCCGATCGCTGACCACTTGTGTAATTATGACCTGACTGCATAGGTAGTTGTTATGCCTCAAGGCGAGGGGAGGAGAGGGGGGGGGCGGGAGAGAACAAGGGAAGAGGGTTGATGAGAGTGTGTGGGGAAGATGAATGGGAGAGGTGACGGGAAGAAAAGCGAGGGGAAGGGAACAAAACGAGGTGGGGGTGAAGGGAAGGAAAAGAGGGAAGTAAAGAGCCGATGGAAGAAATGACGAGGGGAAGGAAGAGAACAAGAGGAAATTGGGATTTGAAAGGATAGATGGCACAGGAAAGGGTGGAAGGGAATGGTGGCAGGGAGGCTTGTCGTGATGAGAAGAGAGGGAGGAGAAAACAAGAGGAAGCAGGGTAAGTGAAAGGAAGAGTTATGAAGGTGAGAGAGGAAAGCTAAGGAGGAGAGATAGGCAAGGATAGAGATAAGTGGGGAATATAGTAAACCAAGAAAACTGATGTTGGTATTAGATCTAGGGAATTGAGTGTAGTGTAGGGGTGGAGGGAAGAGAAAATACGAACTGTGTACGTGCAGAAAGAAGTAAACTGTAGCACCAGTCGAACAGGGCAGTACTCCCGAGGTTGATGGCAAGCTGGTGATAGGGAGAGCTGGAGCTCCCGTTTCACCAGCCCTCAGGACTTGATCCTGACCATCTCCCTTTTCTGAACATTTTCAGTGCATTCATTTACACGGAGAGTAGGCCAGCATGCTCTCATAATACCTCTACCTTCAACTGTCTACACCACACTACATGCGCATAACATATCACACCTTCTATTCACATCTTTAGTAATAGCCGCTGCAACAATTTTACAATCAAATGAGGTGGTACCTCGGATTGCCACCACCGGCAGGGTAGGGCTGGAGGCACAGGGTCCTCCCGGTCGCCATCAAGCGACTGTGCCGGCAGCGACTGTTGCTATTTCCGATAATGCTCATCGGCGAAGAGGTGACGGTACGGCCTTATTCTTTACCAACATCCGCGGCCTTACCACAGATTTAAACTCAGTTCATTTTTTCCTTCAGTCCATATCCCCTTTGGCCCTTTTCCTCACAGAACCACAAATCTCACCCTCTACCGATATATCTCCATTTTGTTTTCCCGGTTACCATCTCCTTACAAACTTTCGAAACAAGGGCGGCACTTGTTGTTATATCAAATCCCAATATGCAGTTTATACTGTTTTAAACTTCACTTCATCCTGTTTTGATTACTCATTATATAAATTAAATTGCCAAAACATTGCCAAATATATCTGTGTAGTTTATCATTCCCCCAATGCTTCTTCGGAACCCAGTGTATTTGATTCCATATCCACTCAGTTGAGTAACCTTGACCTTGCCCTTGACAATGAAATTACCATTTTGGGTGATTTTAACATTCACAGTGTTGAATGGTTATTGCATTCTGCCCGGACTGACGACGCTGGTCTAGAATGCGAGCTGTTTGCGGAATCATTTAATCTCCCCCAGTTGGTAAAGCAACCAACCAGAATACCTGATAATCCTGACCATAATGCCCATCTCTTGGATTTATTCTTGACAAATAATCCAGATCAATACAGGATAGAGGTACTGTCACCACTTGGATCCTCTGACCACAATCTCATCAAAGCCTCATTAGTTAACCCTCCTACACCTCCCCATTCCGAACCTGTCAGGGTGACCCGATGGCACTTTGACAGGGCAGACTGGGATGGATTTAGAAATTATCTTGCTGATGTTCCATGGCAGTCTTTCTTCTCTAGTGATCCCAATTCTACCCAGTCCCACATTTGCGACTTAATACTAGCTGGTATGGATTTATTCATACCAAGTCAACAATTCACTAAAAGATCAAACTCTCCAAAATGGTTTGATGGCAATTGTGCCAGAGCAACAGCCCAAAAGTCATTAGCATATAACTCTTACTTAAAATCAAAAACATCTGAATCACTCTCCCAATTTAAAATTGCTAGAAATCATGCAAAAGCTGTATTAAATCTATCTAAATCAAACTTTCTTCAAAAGCAAGCATCAAAACTACTTAACAATCCTAATGACAATAGAATATTCTGGTCAACTCTTAATTCTTTCAATAATAACTTTAACAAGTCATCTTCCATTCCCCCACTAAAATCTTCATATGGCAATATTACAAATGACCCACGTGGGAAAGCAGATATCTTTGCTAGTACCTTTGCCAGAAACTCTACCATAGATGATACCAGCCAGAATGTCTCAGTACTGGAACTTGATTTTTCCGAAATTGCCCCACTTAAAATACAGACAAGATTCGTAAAATCCATCCTAGACAATTTACCTACCAACAAAGCTCCAGGCCCAGATGGAATTCCGCCAATTGTTTTGAAAAAGTGTTCCCCTGAACTTGCCTCTGTCCTAGCTAAATTATTCAGACTATGCATACGTACTTCTTTATTCCCAAATTCATGGAAAGAAGCCAATATCCACCCAGTTCCGAAGAAAGGAAGTTCGTCTGACCCCTCCAATTACAGACCAATAGCTGTCACATCTTCTCTTGGTAAGATATTTGAAACTTTAATTAATAAGCATATTGTTAAACATCTTGAATCCAACGACTTAATTAGTGATAGACAATACGGTTTTCGCCGCGAAAGATCCACCATTGACATACTCAATCTCTTAACTCATACGATCCATCAGTCAATTGATCTTTTTGGAGAAACTCATGCAGTAGCTCTTGATATCTGTTAAGCTTTCGACAGAGTATGGCACCGTTCCCTGCTGTCCAAACTCCCTTGCTATGGACTAACGTCTTTTGTTCCTTTGATTTCTTCTTATCTTAGTGACAGGAAAATAAGAGTAAAAGTAGATGATGTATATTCAAATTTCCACTCAATTAACGCCGGCGTGCCGCAGGGATCAGTTCTGGCGCCAACCCTATTTCTGGTTCATATTAATGATCTCTTATCTGTCACTCACAATCCCATTCACTCATATGCAGATGACTCAACACTACATAGTTCATTCATACTCAGACATCCAATTACAAAATCTAATATCTCTACCTCTCAACTCAGTACAGCCATCTCCATAAATCAAGATCTATCTACAATCAGTGAATGGGGACAAAACAACCTTGTCTCTTTTAATGCTAGTAAAACTAAATATATACAGTTTACTAATAGACAGATATTGCCAGATTCGTACATTACCTTCAGTGCTACTAATATTCCCATCTCCAAAAGTATTGAAATTCTTGGTGTCTCACTTAACAGTGCCCTCAGCTGGACCTCTCATGTCAGATCACTTGCTAAAACCGCCTCAAAGAAACTTGGATTATTGTACAGAGTCCGTAACTTCTTCGCCGATGAGCAGTTGGCTATAATTTATAAGAGTCATGTGCGCTCTCAGCTTGAATATTGCTCACCCTTGTGGGATGGTTGTGGAGAGGTTGCATTAAGACAACTAGACAAAATTCAGAATAAAGCTGTTAAAATCATTAACAACCCTGCCATTACATATAAACTACCTCCCCTGCAAGTAAGAAGGAATATTGCCTCCCTTGCATTATTTTACAGATACTTTTTTGGCAAATGCTCAGACGAAGTTGCGTCCATGGTGCCACCTCTCCATGCCTTCCCTCGTGCTACACGGGCATCTGGTAGCGCTCATGACTGGAATGTCACTCAACCATATTGCAGAACTTCTGCCTATCAGAATTCTTTCATTCCCCGAACTGCATCTCTCTGGAACTCGCTTCCCCAGAGTTGTTTTCCTCCAAACTTCAACCTACAACTGTTCAAGTCTAACTGTTACAGATATTTTATGAACAGAGGACACCAGTAATCTGGTGTATGGATTATTTTTTTTTCCCCATTTGTTTTTCCTTCCTCCGTTCTGTTATTTAAAAAAAAAAAAAAAAGTGGAACGGAGGGAAAATCTAACACTACGAGTCAACGAAGAACAGGAAAAAAAAGAAAAGAAAAAGAGAGAAAAGAACAGACAAACACTAAAAAGAAGGGAACGTAAAGAGAAGTTGAAGTGACCGTGAATGAAGGAGAGGAAAAGGATGAAGGAATGCGTGAAGTGGAAGGGAGGAGAGAAAGTGGAAAGAAAGGCTGGTGGGAAGAGACTGACAAGTGGAGGAATGGAAGAATGTGGTGGAATAAAAGGAGTGATATGCATTTTGAAGTACAGCAGATTAAAGGCTGCAACAAGCATGTGTGGATAGAACAGAGAGAGAGAGAGAGAGAGAGAGAGAGAGAGAGAGAGAGAGAGAGAGAGAGAGAGAGAGAGAGAGAGAATCAGCACTAAGGATATTCGATACCTGGACCACTGAGGAACAATTTCGCAATCTCTCCCTTATCACAATTTTTAATCTGTAGGTCATCAGCACCATTCATTTGTACAGTTCACAGTGGTGTGTGGTGGTGATGGCGACAGTGGTGTGTGGTGATGCTGAGGATGGTGTGTGGTGGTGGTGTGGCGGCGGTGGTAGTGGTGGTGTGGTGGTGGTGGTGTGGCGGTGGTGTGGTGGTGGTGGTGTGGCGGTGGTTGTGTGGTGGTGGTGGTGGTGTGGCGGTGGTGTGGCGGTGTAGCGGTGGTGATATGGCGGTGGCGTGGTGGTGGTAGTGTTGTGTGCTGGTGTATACATCGTCAGAAACCCGCCTATATGTATACCTCTTCAGGAAGGTTCCTTATAACACATATATTTAACGTTATCGTCGGGTGATTATATTCAGTTCAGTTTCGTGGTGTTGGCATCTTCATCCTAGAGATTCATTTTGCCTAATTGGACCATACACTGTTTTGTAAGTCGTTTATATCTTATTATTACAGACACCGTGTGCATATATCGGTATAACATACAAGAGGATATTAGTGTTCCATACGAAAATAAGGTAAGAATGAGATACCTGTGACCCTCCTTAGCCAGCGAAATATCCCTGTAAAGAACAGTTTCATTTACAAATTTTATTCTAGTTACCCCCGAAGATTTTGTTCTGCTGAGTGACCCCTAAAGCCTCTAAAGAAATCAGTCCTCTTGCCTAAACTGACCACCATCCCCCGTGGCCGCTTTACCGAGATGGTGGCATCCAGGCTCTTCTGCATACTAGGCTGAACACCTTGTGATGGCCTCCTTATCTAGTTTCTTCAACCTGCCTATAGTCAAGGGGTAGGGGGTGGAGGGGATGAAGAAGGGGAAGGGGTTGGTTGGAAAGACAGGACTAAAGAGAGGGAAGGCATGGAAAGAGAGGGTACTAAAGAGAGGGAAGGCATGGAAAGAGAGGATAAAGAGAGAGAAGGATGGAAAGAGAGGATAGGGATGGAAGAAGGGGACATATGAACATAAGAAGAAAGGATTAATATAGTAGGCCGGTAGGCCCATGATAGGCGCTCCTAGAAGAATAACTGAACCACTAGTATGGGATAAGGATAGCAAAGAAGAAGGCTCTCCCCCGCCCTCCAAACCCTCCAGCGGCATGAAAGTCAGGAGGAACACCACGCAGTATAGAAAAACTGGCGTAGACATTTTATAGGAAAGTGTGAGAGGAGAAAAAGGGACTATCATAGTGTATCCAGAAAAGGGGGAAAAGAATGAATTAGTACTGGATATATGATTTTTTTTTTTGTCCACCCCTTATTTGTCATATGCTTATCTAACTTATGCTTGAATCTCACAGTGGAAGGCGCAGCTTATGTCATTCATCTACTGCTCTGTTGCCAAACTGATTTCTACCTATTTCCTTACTAAAATGGAATTTATCCAGTTTGAAACCATTACCTCTAGTTCTATCCTGCATGTTCACTTAAGTACCTTGCTAATATCTCCCTTATTTAATCCCTTCATCCACATAAACACCTCAATTAAGTCTCCCCACTCTAACGCATTTCTAGTGAGTGCAAATTTAGTCTTTTTAGTATATCCTCATATGAAAGGTTCCGAACATCATGCATCAATGTTGTCATTCATCTCTGTACAGTTTCTAAAGAATTAATATCCATTCTATAGTACGGACACCGGAACTGCACGGAGTAGTCTAAATGTGCTCATACTAATGCTAGATAAAGTTGTAATATTACTTTATATGTCTATTGCTCACTCTTCGCGAAATAAATCTTAGGACCCCATTTGCTTTATTTCTCGCATTTATACACTGTTGCCTTGGTCTAAGGTCTTTACTAACCATAACTCTTAGATCTCTCGCATTCCGATGATAAAGAATGCAGGGACGGGAAAAAAAGAGGACGAAGAAGGGGAGGGAAAGGTAGAAAGAGATGACGAAGAAGGGGGAGGAGGTATGGAAAGAGAGGATGAAGGGAGGGGAAAGAAATGGAGAGAAGAGGACGAAGAAGAGGAGGGGAAAGGAGGGAACGAGGGGACCAAGAACGAAAAGGATGGATGGAAAGAAAACGAAAAGGGGGGAAGAGAGGAATGGAAAGGGAGGACGAAGAGAGGGAGAGGGAGGGATAGAAAGGGAGAATGAAGATGGGGAGAGGGGGATGGTGGAAGAGAAGGGAGGGGGGTAGGGGAATAGGGGAGAGAGAAGGAATGAGGAAAGCAAAGAGAGAAACTGGAAAGCACAAAAAAGGATGAGAATGAGGGAAGAGACATAAGGAATGAGGACTAAGACTGAGAGGAGGAGGGGAGGTTTAGGAGGAGTAGGAAAAGAAAAGGAATGGCAAGTCAGTATGGAAAGATGATTCACACAGTGCCATCACGGCATATCTCGCAATACATTCACTAATTCCACCCTCTTGCTCTCCTCATTCGCACCTCCCACACTCCACATGGCCATGCGAATCTGCCCATTTGGTTGGGACCCTGGGCAGGTGTTGGGCACTCCGAGACTCTCAGATACATTTGCCATGATTAAATGATTTTAGATTGGAGAATCTGGGAGACACTTAACCCGGCCAAAATCCAGGTTATATGGTTACCACCCAGCGTTGTAAATGGTTTGCTGGGTACAGGAAACCATTTGGCTTGTCACTCAGTGTAGAAACCATAAGGCATCCCTACACTGAGTGAGTGGATGATGGGCTCCCCATCTACCACATAATCAAAGGCTATTGCTTTTATTATTATTATTATTATTGTTATTATCATTATTATTATTTTTATTATTTTTATTATTATTATTTTTATTATTATTATTATCAGGGAATTGAGCATGGAAGTGGAAAAGTTAGTACATGACAGTATTGTGATACCAACTCTAACGTATGAAAGTGAAGCTTGGACCTTTTTGGAGGGACATAAGTCAAGAGTGAGAGCAGTGGAAATGAGTTATTTGAGAGGATCATGAGGAGTCACATGGAGAGACAGACTGACAATGAGGAAGTGAAGGAGCGTTGTGGTGTGGATGTAGACGTGGTAGGAAGCGTGAGGAGAAATACACTGAAGTGGTTTGGCCATGTGGAGAGGATGGAGAGCGAGAGACTGACGAGGAGAGTGTATATGAGTGAGGTGGAGGATGGGGGAAGGGAGGGGGAAGCCAAGGATGAGATGGAGGGATGGAGTGGAGAGGTATATGAGAGAGAGGGATATGAGCTGGGAGCAGGGCAGTTACATGGCAAGGGAAAGGGCGACACGGAGGCGACTTGTTTGTGGCCACCCCTTACGGGAGTAAGGCATCTGGCAATAGATAGATGGATAGATAGTATTATTATTATTAGGCTGTTATTATAAGGCTATTGTTATTATTATGATAGACTACTATGATTATTACTGAGGCGTCTGGCAACGGATAGCCAGATTATTATTATTATTAGTATTAGTATTAGTATTATTACTATTATTGTTATTGTTATTGTTGTTGTTGTTGTTATTACTGAAGTTGTTTCATGCAAGCATCGCTAAAATAATGTTCGCGATAAATCTGATAACAAACACAAGACAAACGATTAATAAGAAGAGGTTAAGATGAAGAGGTTAGGCGGGAGGGTAAACAGGAGATGAAGAGTGAAAATGGTAGACTGGAAGATGATAGGTGGATTGGTAGACAAATTGATAAAGCCAGTTAGTGGAAAGGCAATTGGAGAAGGGTAAATAGGTGATGCTGTGGTGGGTAGAAGGGTGGTAGATAATGGGGAAATAGGTGGGTAGACAGGTGGTAGATGAAAAATGAAATGGTAGACGGTAGAAAGGGTGGTTAAGTGACAGGTGGGTAAGTGGGAGTTGAGCGGTAGAAAAAGAAGGTGGGGTAAGGTTAGTTGAGTTGACGGGTTGGCTGAGAGTAGACAAACAGTGGAAATGGTAGACGGTATATGGGTGGGGGATAGGGGTTGCGTGGGTAGGTGGGTTGAAGACAGTAATTGAGCAGTGGATATGGTAGATGGGTGGTAGGTGGGTTAACAAATGGTTGTAGATAGTAGATGAGTAGCGGAAAAGGGTGTGGTGGAAACAGTGAGATTTCAAGGTGACCTTTCCCCCCGGTTTCGTCCATCCTGTTTGTGTGGTCATGTTCTCTCTCGCGCTCTCTCTCTCTCTCTCTCTCTCTCTCTCTCTCTCTCTATAACACTGCTGCAATTACACGCAACATCTTCGCACTCTAATGGAATATAATTAAGGCTGTAATACACCAAACAATATGTTATATGCACAGATTATCACGTATCCGTGTCATAAATGTATCCTGATTCAAGCAAGAACAAGAAATGATGCAATAAATTTACAGAGCGGGCCAAAAGTTACTTTACCATAAAATTAATTTACTAAGTTATATTTCAAGTAGCCTAAATGAAGTTTACACAATTTATATTTCAACTAAACCAAGTGTACATCAAGTGAAATAATAGTCAAGTTAAAACAAGTGTCCAAAATGACCTTCTTCTTTCTCTAAACAGAACTGGGATCTCTTAGACACAGAGTGGCAAATTCTTCTTCTCAACTCATGATCACTTTTCAGGTTGTCAAATTCTCTCGTAATTCTTTCTTTCAGTTCTTGAAGACTTCTGGGCTTTGTCTTGTAAACTTTCTCTTTCATCATCTCCAGAGCTGTGAAGTCACATGGCGTTAGCTCAGGTGACCTTGGAGGTGAGTCAACAGTACTCCTTTTTCCAACCCGTGTGTCAAAAGTGTTACCGATAAATTCTTCCATATTCCTACCATAGTGAGGAGGTGCACCATCCTGCATCCAAATTAATTTGGAAGCTGAAATATAACTGTGGTTTAGGTGTAATGTAACTGTTTTAATCAAATAATATAATGGTAAAGTAACTTGGCTCACCCTGTATAACTAAACACCCAGTCTTTACTAAAAAGCTGTCTTGAAAGGTATTTGTTCTGTTGGATATAGCCTGGTTTCTGTGGGTTCTTCTAAACAGGAAGAAACACAAAAGACACTTATGCTACACTCGAATGGTACAAGGCGAGAACACAAATTTAGTTTGCTGATACAATAGGTTTATTACTAAACCCTTAACCGCTAGGTACAACACTGATAACATTAAGCCAAAGACATATAGGGCATACAAGGTAAATGGTCAGTCCGGGAGAGGGGGTCTTAATCTCAGGACCTGAAGGGACCTTTACTCTGGGTGCGCTAGGGAGATAGTAACAAGTCTATACACAGGAAAAAAAAAAAGGAGGAGATCCGGGAGGTGAGCAGTGGTGGGCAGTGCAAACGAAAAAGGGCCTTGCGCAAGCGCAATGTGCAATCCACAGTTCATTACCTTGCACAAGCACAAGTGTGCAGTCTGACTACTATTTAGCTTGTGCAATGTTGCAAAGCGCAAGCACAAACCGTTAGCATATATTTCTGGGAATTACTGTAAAATATTGATATATTTAAATAAATTAGCATACTTACTTTTATTTATTATTATTATTTTCTCTTATTTGTAATTTGTGCAAGTGCGCAATGTAATATTTAGTTTGCGCAATGTCGCAAAGCGCTAGTGCAAACCATTTGCATATATTTGCAGGAATTACTGTAAAATATTGAGATATTTAAATAAATTAGCATACATACTTTTATTTATTATTCTACCTATATATCTATTGCCAAATGCCTTAATCCCGTAAGGGGTGGCCACTGGCCACAAACAAAAAATCGTCTCCATTATTTACTGTGAAATAAAATTATTCACTTGACACACTAAGAGACTAAGGCGGTAGGACTGGAGCAAGGCTTTGTTAACTCGTAGAAGTTCAAACAGAGCAGTGAGCGGAGCGGACTTGGTGGAGGGACAGGGAAACAAAGGGTGTGATGTTGCCAGTTTTACTTTTATCTGCATTTTTGTCAATACGTTTTATTTAATAATTTAGTATAGATATACAATACCTTATGCAATTCCTTACAAAAATCATTAAAACATATTATTTAAATCAAATATCCTTAGCCTAATAAATTATTAGGCTGTGGATATTTGATTTAAATAATATGTTTTAATGATTTTTGTAAGGAATTGCATATGCTACTCTTAATAAATAATGTGTTTTTAACTTATTATTATTTATTAATAATAATTTTAAAAAATATTAAAATACATTATCTCTGTTGAAGCATCTTAAGAAATGCTACTACCCTCCCACCTCCCCCTAACAATCCTGAACCCTCGCGACCTGCCCAAGCTTCCCCTATCCCTTGTCCAGCCACACGAATAGCTCCCAAGACCACGTGTCCTGTGGACTGCGCACAGGTGCGTAAGACGGGTGCACAAGTGGAAATTTAGTTGTCAAGCGCAACTATATTTGCGCTTGAACACCTGCCTTTTCATGTGCAAAAACGCAATATTGAGCAAGGTCTCGTGCAGTGCACAATGCACAAACGATAATCAATGGAGCACAACGGTGCGCAATTGCACAATGTGCAAGTCATTGCATACCTGCCCAGCACTCACCTGGAGGTGAGTTTACGTCTGTACTGTAGGATGTTGCTAAAAGGGAAAGCAAAGTAAGAAACTGCGACTCTAGTGCTGAAAGAGGAAGCCAGATATCTAGTTCTCACTATGGACCCAGCGGACAGATGTTAGTGTGGACTGTTTCCAAAGTGGGCACGCAGGGAAGTTACTAGGGACCTGAGAAAGATGGGACGATAAGGTCATATGGTTTTGTCACCGGGATCTTTTCCAGGTGTTAGGGGGGAGAGGACTGTTGGGGCATGGAAGGGGAAGCACAGGGAGAAGGGTCACTCTGGGGATAGCGGTGACTTGCAGTGGCCAGTCTGGGATAGGGAGACGTTGTGGCTTGGCTTCTACGTGGCTGAATCACGTTGGGCCAGTTCAGTTGGCGAATGGAAACATCGTGGCTTTTTCATGGCTGAAGCGCTTTGGGCCAGTTCAGTTGGGGAATGGAGACGTCATGGCTTTTTCATGGGTGAACTGTGTTGGGCCAGTTCTGTTGGTGAATTTACGGAGTTGCATCAGGCCAACTCCCTTAAGATGTCACATTGAGCCAATGTTTGTGGTTTGCGTTGAGCCAAATTGAAATCAGAGAAGCATCAAGACTTCTCCTTACTACTGCATCGAGCCAGTACAGGACTGAAGAGCTCTGGCCGATTGTAGTATTTGGGGCTCTGGCTGTGACGGCGGGTGGGTTGCAGCTCGAGGTGAGAGGGGTAGCAAGTGTTGGTGGTGTGCAGTTCCTGTGTCCCTCTGGCTTGGAAGGTTGTATGGTGACGATCCTGGCGGTGGGGCAAGGCTACTTCCCCTCTCCTTGGCGGTGGTTTTCTGAGGTAGCTGTACTGGGGACTGTGGTAGATGGCTTTGTCCTGGGCATCTTACAACCCTTAATGTCTTTTGCCACGACCTCGTGGCTGGAGGTCGAACGTTTTTTCTTTGTTGGTAATCATGGTTGGCTTGACGTCTTGCAAGACATAGTACCTTGCTACGGACCTCTCATCTGTTCTCCTCCTAGGTCTCTGACGAGGATGAGGATGCTTGGCTGGTGGTAGGTTTTGAATAGGTGTAGTAGGTGTTGAAGCCCATTGATTCTTTTCTTGTGTCTGGCATTGGGGATTCAGAAGATGTAACAGATGTACATGGCGGTGTAGGTTGGGTATGGCTGGAGAGATGAGATGGCAGAAAAGATTGTGGCTGCACTGGTGGCTGGAAGGCAAATGATGACCTTTGACCAAAGTCTGGCTTGAAGTCACCCATTGTGGATGTGAATGTAGGAGTGGAATGGGATGTGGTGGGCTGGGATGGGGAAAGGCTGGTCAGAATTTGTGCAAGTTCGTGGCGGTATTTTTCGATTTTCCTGGGTTGTGGGTTGGATTTGGTTTCCAGTTGGGGTTGGAGGGGAAGTGGGTGGTGAGGTGGCAGGTTGAGATGATAGGGGGGGCTATATCTATTAGATGGTAGGGACTGGTAGCCTGAGCTGAAGATGGGAATGCAGCGTCTCCTGTTTGACAGGTGTGTGGAGGAGGATTGAAGGGCTGGTTGATGATCTAGGACTTGATGAAGAGGAATATGAGGTTGGGTGATGATGTGGTGTTGGTTGTGGTATGCATGAAGGGTTACTGGGGGTATGAGATGAATGAGAAGAGGTATGGGAAAATGTTTGGGGTGGCAGGGTGGCTGCGGGTCGGGATGGGGGATTCGAATGTGGGGTGGATGATGAGGGTGAGGGTGAGGATGAGGGTTGACGGTTAGGGGATCGTGGGGTGAATGGGTTGGGTGATGAAGATGAGGGTAAAGCCTGGTGGGCTGGGAATGGTTGACTGGGTGCAGGGTTGGATGTTGATGGGAGAGCAAAGAGGTTTGTGGGTGGGATGGGGAAGACAGGATAATGAATTTGGTGATAGCTGAACAACTGGGGTAGGGAGGACTGGGGTTGTTGGTGATGAGGTTTTGGGCGATCAGGGGTGATGGAGGACGGAGCTTGGTTTTCTTGGTCTCAGTGTTGGTTTGGTCAGTTTTTATGGCGTTATATTAACGGATATGTCGGTTGCAGTACACCATGTTTTCACCATGTAAATCAATGTTGACCTGTAGCAATTGACACATGCGTGATTTTGAAGGGACCTAGAAACTTTGTCTGGAGTTTGTGGTCTAGGGACAATCTAGCAACCGTGACTTGCTGGCCCCCTTGGTGTGGATTGTCGGGGGTAGTTTCATCCTCCTTCAGGTGTTGGCAGTGCTGCACCTGACAAAGTTGGTTCCTGAGTCGGATAGTGGGTCTTGTGTGGCTGGTGCGGTTGGTATTGGCTGGGCCAAATGCTGTAATGAAATTAGCAGTGGGAGCTCGCCAAAAATGCATTCATTGGGAGTGATGCTATCTTGTCTAGGCAGGTGTTCATACCCTACTGTAGGATTTTGACTTGGGATTGCCAGTCTTCTGTGTTGAGCGTGACTAGCCTGGTTCTGGGTTGATTAGCAAGACTTCAGTGGCTTTGTTCGTAAAAGGAGTTTCCTCGGGATGGTTGATAGATGAGTGGAAGGTACAGTATCTGAATAACTTGGATAGCCGTTCCCAAACTTGTCAGGAGAACTCTGGAGCATTAATGGAATGAAGTGCTTGGAGGAGGCTGAAGTATAGAAAGATGTCAGTGACTGGGGTCTCAGCAACAGCTGTGATGGAGTGTTCTTTAGCTGGGCAGATGATGAACTTGGAGTAGGTGTCGACGAACATGATGATAAATCAGGTCGCTGACTTTGATGGGAGAGATCCCATCACATCTACCGCAAGGAGCTCTCACAGTTTGGTGGCCGCGAGGTGTCCGGTTGGTCCGAGTATCTTGGAGATGTCTTTTTCTAATGCACAGGCTCTGCATGCTTTGATAACTCCCCTGGCGAAGGTTGATGGTTGGGGTGTCCAGCAGACATCCTTAAAAACCTGAAGTAGCACCAAAGCAGCAACGAACAACATCTTTATTTGTAGTACTAACGTTTCGGAACAGAGACTATGCCATTTTCAAGGTTTACTGAAAGTTAAGAAAAGTGTGTTACAAAAAATAAACATATTATAAAACATTAAAACATTGGAAATTTATGCTATGTACAATGGACAGGCTGATGTATTATTTTTTAACTTGAGGGCATATTTCTTGATGTAAAGTGACTCTAAAATCCTAATGTCGGCACTGCAACAAGAATCTAAGATAGTAAATTAATCTTTTTACGGAGGCACATCACACTCTAACAAGTGTTCCCTTACTGCAGAGTCAGGAGGGACTAGCAGAGGGCGACCGGTCCTGCTCGACTGCCCCAAGTGTTTTTTTTTTTTCTATCGACAATTGGGACCAAAGCCCCTGGTCATTAAGGCCGTATATATATATATATATATATATATATATATATATATATATATATATATATATATATATATATATATATATATATATATATATATATATATACACACACACATACATGCACACACACACACTTCCATGCATATATACAGACAGACACACTTTCACGCACACATACACAGACACACACACACACTTATATGTATATATATATATATATATAATAATTTTTATTTTTTTTTATTTTTTTTCTTAGTTTTATATTTTTTAGACCTTATATTATAAAGAAAAACCTAATCTAAAGACCCTAAAACTAATCACCTAACAGACAAATCGCCAGCCTATACTAAATCCTAGAGGCAAATAGCTAGACCTACACTAATGGTAAAAATACCTCGACCAACAGAGCATCATCGACTGCAGATATGTAATGCCTTTCTACATTACATACCTGCACTCATCACCTGCTGACTGTCAGTCGAGGCACACCCTAATATAGGGGACATTAATATATGAAAGGGAACCAGACGAGTCAGGAACATTTCCATATACGTCCGCTGTCGGCCCTAATTAGCACAACTTGAATAATATGGTATAATCTATTTACATAATTTGTACAATAAAGTGAAGTACCTCGCCCAACTGACCAAACCGACTGTAAGTGCCCAATACCTTTCTATATTGCACACTTGCACACATCAGCTGGTGACTGTCAGTCGAGGAACGGGGCTTAGTGTAGGAGACATCTATATTAGAAATAGATCAGTGGGAGGAGGAACTATTTCAAATATGTCAACTGTCAACCCTAATTAATAGTATAATATATACATATTTACAGTTGATAAAAAACAAAACCATATAGTAAAAAAGTCACATTACTGTGATCAGTCCGGCCTCTCTCAAGAAAGCCATCAATTTATCAGTCATAACAATGTTCCTATCACCCAGGATGGTGGAAAGGGTGAAGGGGACGTCTGCTGCGCCGAAGTAATTTATAAGTGAAGCGCGTTCACGAATAAATCACCGACAGCGCAGGATGATATGACTGATATATAACACCGCATCACAGATGTCACAGTGCGGTGGGAATCGTCTTTCCATATAAGGTTTTATGTGCGTAAGCATGGAGGCATTAAGCCGTAAGCGAGCCAACACTTTTTCTGCCAGGCGACTGGGACAGTTGGCAGTGTCCCAGTCGCCCAGGTACGGCTTACACGTTCGAATATTTAGTCTGGTCCACTGACCTTGCCACAGAAGATTTATTGATCTCTTTGTGAGAGAGAGACTCGACCGTAGATCACGAGGAACGTCCCAAGTCTCCTCGAGCTCTACAGCCGACTTTGCAAGTAAGTCAGCCTGCTCATTGCCGTAGATACGACAATGACCAGGCACCCAGATCAGCGTGAATGACTTGTTGCATGAATGCAACTTATTAACGATGCGGCCCTGGATCTCGTGAGAGTCCGTAGAACAAGATGCAATTACCTGAAGGGCTGATTTTGAATCCGAAAATATGACAAATGAGTCATCCCTAGAATTGAGAGCATAGTCTATGGCTTTGTCAATAGGAAAAAGTTCGGAGGTAAACACAGATGTATGAGTCGGCAACTGATACCTGAGGGCACATTCAGTCGACCACACACTTGCACCCACACATTCACTCGACTTGGAGCCGTGGGTGATGAATGATGCTATTACAAACCAAGTGGTGGACCTCCGCATCAGGCGCCTTGGTCTTAGGTGCTGGGAGCCATGTTACATCAACAGTAATGCCAGGTGGCTCCCAAGGCGCTATATTTTTAATCACCAACTTGTTACAGTCACTGAGGTCCACACCAAGCTCCTGAATCAGTAAATGGAAGTGAACGTCAAGTGGCCAATGCACCTCCTGCATAAGATGGTGGTATTGATGCAGGGGGGTACAGGGCACATTGCCGATATTACTTTTCCTAAATGTTCTTAGTCCATAAGACAAGGCCAGGTGGTCACGGCGAATACAGAGGGGAGGCACATTCGCCACCACTTCCATACACAGCTACAAGACACATTCGTAAACATTTATTCTGCAACACATCCAATCCTTTCAGCGTGGCATCGGATGCCGAGCCATACACCTGTGATCCATAGTCTAGCTTAAATTGAATAAGGGACTTATACACCATTAATAAAGATTTTCTGTCGGCACCCCATGTAGTACCCGCTAGGTACTTTAGAACATTTAACGGTTTATCACAATGAGCAAGCAAATTATTAACCTGAATTTTGAAGTTCAAACGATGATCAAAATGTTTTCCTAAAAACTTTACAGAATTTTGAAAAGGTACCGCCTGATTATCCAAAGTTAAGCTCAAATTACGTATGTTTCGAGTCTTAAAAACTACAGCGGCACACTTAGGGACGGAAATCTTAAATCCCCACTGCAAGGCCCATTGGTGGACGGAGTCAAGGGCTGCTTTAATCCGCCCAGCCGAAATTGTGCATTATGGGAAGAGTGCCATATTGCACAATCGTCAGCATAGAGTGAGTATTTAAGATTCCTTGGGATGGGAGCTGATGACAGAATATCATTGATCATAATACTAAATAAAGTGGGACTAAACACACTTATCTGCAGCACCCCGTTTTCCTAGATAAATATATCCGATGTTACGTTACGGGGCAGTTTGATAAAGTCTTGTTCCTTAAGAAATTTGAAATAAAAATAGGCAAATTTCCTCTTAACCCTTTAACCGCGGGCATTGTTTTGCCCTGACTGGCCTCTCCCGCGGGGGTTCCAGCCAAAATGTAAACAAACTTTAAACCTTTATAACTCTGCACAGAATAAATCTAGAGCGAAAAATAAGGTACCATTAGAAAGTACTAACCTTCGGCTTTGCAATGATGTAGGTTTCATGATTTCGTTGACTATCACTGGATGGGCAGTGCCATTAGAAGTGAGCGATCTAAAATCACTATTTTTCGCTCACACACCATTACCTTCTCTCACACACCATTACCAAATGCCAACCTCATTCTGATAATAATACTATAAACATATATGAACACTGCACATACGATAAACACTCACTCTGTGTTCACTGAGGCAGGTAAAAGGCACTGTAATTGCCCGCCCTTCACTGCCACATCAGCGGTGTTATAATCACTATTTTTCGCTCACACACCATTACCAAATGCCAACCTCATTCTGATAATAATACTATAAACATATATGAACACTGCACATACGATAAACACCCACTCTGTGTTCACTGAGGCAGGTAAAAGGCACTGTAATTGCCCGCACTTCACTGCCACATCAGCGGTGTTGTAATCACTATTTTTCGCTCACACACCATTACCAAATGCCAACCTCATTCTGATAATAATACTGTAAACATATATGAACACTGCACATACGATAAGCACCCACTCTGTGTTCACTGGGGCAGATAAAAGGCACTGTAATTGCCTGCACTTCACTGCCACATCAGCATGTGTTGTCACTCACACAGCTGGACAGATACTGATGCGTGCTTGGTCAGGGGTGGGATGGGGGGCCCAGGGAGTGGGAGGTGGGGGCCCGGGGGGGGGAGGAGGGAGGTGGGGGTCGGCTGGAGTGAAAGAACTTAATAGCTACTCTCCCTTGAAACAATTGGCGCACGGAAAAAACGCGCGGTATTCAAAATATTCACAAACATTCGAGAATGACACCCGCGGTTTGGTCCAGTTTTTGCAATGTCGTTCTGAGATGACACCCGCGGTTAAAGGGTTAAACCATAAGCATAGAGCTTCATTAGTATACCGCGTCACCATGTCATGTCATAGGGTTTTGGATGTCCAAGAGCACCCCTATCATGAATTCATTATTGGGAAATGCCTCTGCAATACAAAGCTCCAAATTCATCGAATGATCTAGTGAACTTCTGTATATACGGAAGCCACATTGTTGATCATTTAACAAATTCTTCGACTCTAAAACAAGAAGAAGACTACTATTAACCATACATTCCATGACCTTACATAGACAAGAAGTCAACACAATAGGACGAAATGAAGTGGGATTCATAAGATGACCAGCCTCTTTGGGTATCGGTATGACGTGCGCAAAGTGCCATGAGTTTGGGAACGTTCGAGATGCCCGAATCTCATTGTACAATGTTAACATCATAATTAGGCTGTCCTGATTAAGATGCTGGATCATACCGTACGTGATGGTGTCAGGTCCAGGGCTGGTGTCTTTACAGGATTTAAGGGCAAGGAGCAGTTCATCTAGCGTAAACTCTTGGTTGTATGGGGAGTCTGCGTCTTCTGTGGCAAAGTCTACTATCTGTAGCTCAGCCGTGCATTTATGGTGTTGAAAACTCGGGTCGTAATTGGCTGAGCTACTTACATGAGAAAAACTCCTGGCGAGGATGTTAGCAACGTCCACGGGCTTGTCATAGATGTTATTATTAACCTGTACGGTGGTCACAGGTATGAATGGGCCTTTATTATTTAATATTTTAATAGTGGACCAGACTTTACTGAGTGGGGTTGATCGATTCACCGTGGACACAAAGGACCTCCAGGAGTCACGTTTGGCCCTTCTTATTATTCTCCTTGCCTCAGCCCATGCCTGTTTGTATGCAATAAAATTTTCCTCAGTGGGCTGACTATGAAAAATCCTGTATCTCCTATTGCGTTTCCTTAACCCTTTAACTGCGGGTGTCATTCTAGAATGACATCGACAAAACTGGACCAAACCACGGGTGTCATTCTAGAATGTTCGTGAATATTTTGAAAACCGCGCGTTTTTCCTGTGCGCAATTTTTCTCACGCAAGAGTAGCTGTCGAGTTCTTTCACGCCAGCCATCCCACACCTCCCTCCTCCCACCCCAAGGGGGCCCCCCCACCCCTGCCCTGACATGCATCAGTCAGTATCTGTCCAGCTCTGTGCGTGATAATGGCGCTCCGTCCTGAGTCATCGTCGCTCGCTTCTTCCTCGGAAATTATTAGTGCTAGTGTGCCTTCGACCTCTACACTGAGGAAGGAACTGCCGACGGCGAGGCAGAAGGGGTTGAGCACCCCAGAAATTAGGACAGAGCTGGATAAAACTGTAAGTACAACTCTGGATTGTGGCAGTGAGAGTGATACACTTACAGCAAGTAGTAGTGACGATTTTGCAGTGATTGGTGGTGAACTGTTTAGCATTGACAGTGACAGTGATGAAAGTGAACATGTTGTTTCCCCCCCCCACTGCCCCCAACTTACTCTGGGAAAGGGAAGGCGCCTATGGGAAAAACTGGTGTTGCACGTGGGAAGGGAGTGAAGTGTAAACTTATGTCTCCTACACCAGGCCCTAGCAAGCATTTCCCACCACTTTCCCGTTCCCCTAGCCCTATTGCCCTCACATCTTCTTCATCTTCTGTCGTGCCCTGTCCTCAGTCTACATCATCTGAGGAATATGAATTCTCAGAGCCTGCACAGCGAGGGAAGGCAGGCTGTGCAGGCCGTGCAGGCAGGGTAAGCAGGGCAGGCCGGCCTAGAACAAAGGGGATGCGTGGCAGTAGGAGGGCAAAGCTGGGTGATAAGCGAGGTGATAAGCGGGGAAGAAAGGGTCGGATTTCACCACACACCAGGTCAGTAACCCCCCGGCCTGCCCCCCGCCCAGCTCCCTCACCCTCGCCACCCCCTCACTCACCACCCCTCCACTCACCCCCCTCCCGCTCACCTCCTGCCTCACCTCCTGCCTCACCCATTGCCTCACCCATTGCCTCCACCTCAGCTCCTTCTCACGGGGAAACGAGTGCAATGTGACCTGCCACTTCCACTGAACCACGCACCAGGAAAGTGGATGCATTTGTTTGGTCTGACGGTGCTGATTTTCAGCCACACAATCCGCCGTTTGACATGACAAATGCGGGAATACAGCCTGCCTTCCCATGCAACGAAGGAGATGATTTTGTTGACTACTTCCTGGCCTTCATGGATGACGAAATCGTGCAGTTTGTCAGCGATGAGACCAATAGGTATGCAGCTCAGTGTGCAACAGAAGGGCTGGGACCTATTGGCTCACCAAAGCAAGTGTCGTGGTTGCCTGTCGGGATTAGAGAGCTGTATGTGTTCTTTGCACTTATGTTCTTGATGCCCCATATCAAGAGACATGAGTTGGAGGAGTACTGTCTGGTTGATGACATTACTTCTATCCCAACATTCGGGAAGTACATGTCACGAGATCGGTTCCAACAGCTGCTAGGATACCTGCACTTCGCTGACAATGGAAACCCGTCCCAAACTGACCCTTTGTGGAAAGTGAGGGATTTTCTCAACAGGATTAGGGATCGATTTATGCGATTTTTCCGTCCTATGCAAAAAGTCGTCATAGATGAATCCCTGGTATTGTTCAGAGGACATCTCAAATTCATGCAGTACATCCCCAGCAAACGCCACCGCTTTGGAATAAAGTTCTTTGTGCTGTGTGACTGTGAGACGGGGTATATCCTTGATTTCGTGATCTACTCTGCAAGCACAATGGACGTGGACAGGAAAGACCCCCTTGGCTTCTCTGGCTCCGTTGTAAAAGTGCTGATGGAGAGGTATTTTGGTGGGAATCATGTGCTGTACACAGACAATTATTACACAGCACCGAAACTCTCTAAATACCTGGCTGAACATGGCGTTGGCACTGTTGGCACTGTACGGAGTTATAGGAAAGAGTGGCCAAGTTTCCCAGAAGCATCATCCTCATCCAAGGGAGATGTGCACCTGAAGAAGTCAGACAAGCTTCTGGCGATCAGGTGGCATGACAAGAAGGTCGTGAATATGCTCAGCACCATCCACAAGGGGGAATTGCAGAGAACTGGGAAGGTCAGCTACAGGACGGGAGAGCCAATCATGAAGCCCGATGCCGTCATTGACTACAATATCAACATGAGACTTGTTGATAAGTCTGACATGATGATTGGCGAAATAGACTGTCTCAGGAGAAACACCCGATGGTACAGGAAGGCTTGCCTGCACATGCTCGATATGTGCATGCTCAATGCCTTCCTCCTCTACAAGACACAAGTCGGGGGCATAAGGCAACCATCCCTGAGACAGTTCTCCAAGACTGTCGTGCAGCAGCTGCTTGCACGATTTGGTCAGGTGATGGCATTGATCCCGAGGCGACACTCTGACACACAACCTGACCGTCTTGAGTGCCGCAATTACATGAGCCGGCACCAGCTTGTGAAATTGCCTCTTACCGCAGGTGGCAGGTTGTCACAGGGCCGCTGCAGAGTATGTCATAACACCACACGGAGGCCTCGGACGAGAAAAATGAGCACACACCAGTGCCAGGAATGCCAAGTCGCTCTCTGTGTGACTTCGTGCTTTGCCGAGTACCACTCTCTGAGTAAATACTGAAAGTGACAGTGATATATAGTGATGCGACAGTGACGTGCTTTACCAATAATTGTATAATGGATAATGTAGTGATAAGGGATATTTTGCCTAAAAAAAATGTAAATATTGGCCAGTATAATAAGTGATATTGTAATAAGAGAATCTGCGGCACTTGTGTAATTCTGTGATGCGACAGTGACGCAATATAGTAATAAGTGCAGTGTAAATATAATGTATATTGCCCAGATTATATGTAAAATAGTAATAGAAGTTAGAAATAATGAAAACATCGCCGCTAACCAAACGTCAGTGAGCGTGTGATGCCGCAGTGAAGTGCGGGCAATTACAGTGCCTTTTACCTACCTCAGTGAACACAGAGTGGGTGTTTATCATATGTGCAGTGTTCATATATGTTTATATTACTATTATCAGAGAGTGGTTGGCATTTGGTACTGGTGCGTGGGGCGTAAAATAGTGATTTTACACCCCTCACTTCTAACAGCACTGCCCGTCCTATGAAAGTCAACAAAGTCATGAAACCTACATCAATGCAAAGCTGAAGGTTAGTACTTTCTAATGGTACCTTATTTTTTTCTCTAGCTTTATTCTGTGCAGAGTTATTAAGGTTTAAAGGTTTGTTTACATTTGGCTGAAACCCCCGCGGGAGAGGACAGTCGGGGCAAAACAATGCCCGCGGTTAAAGGGTTAATGCTTGTCGGCAATCTGGCGTCCACCAATGTGCTCTGTGCTTAGCGTGAACTGTAGAAGTCTTGGGAATTTCAGCCTCAGCTGCGTGTATTATGGAATTAGCTACATTTTCGACCTTAACATCCATGGTCTCCCCAGATATATCTAAAATGGCGATCCTTGAGAAGGATCCCCAGTCTGCTTTCTTATAGTTAAATTTTGGAGGTGGAGGGTGCGAAACGATGTTGCATGTATAAGAAAGACAGATGGGTAAATGATCACTTCCCAAGGAGTCCTCATATGGGTCCCACAAGAAATCTTGATGTATACCAGGGGAGGCCAAAAATAAGTCAGTGGCCGAAAAGTTACCAGTACGATCATCTACACGAGTCGCTTTACCATCGTTCAGAAAACTGTAGTATTAGGTCGGCTACTTGCTCGCCACAACCATCGATCCTCAAGCTACCCCATTGATAGTGATGGGCATTGAAGTCGCCCAATGCTAATGTATTCCCATGAAGATGTTCACATAGTGAATTTAAAGCATCATTATCAGTGAGGCCATGTGGAGGACAGTACAGAGAACAAATAGAAAGATATGTGTTATTAAATTTTACTCTGCATGCGACAGCTTCCAGAGTAGAATTTCCGTTTGTGGGTGTGATTTGTGTGTATATGGCGACTCCGATGTTTCATCTCCGAGGAAACATCGCCTAAATAGGGCAGTCTAAAGATTAACATAGATTGCTTCGGAACCATATGAAGAACAGGCTTTTGCTGGTACCTCATATTCAAAAATTTGCAGACTAAATTATCAGAAACATGTGTCGGAATGCCATCCGTTAAGAAAAAAGATTTTAAAAATTTTATTGTGAAATCTGTCATGGGTTGAAGTTAGATTATAAGCTCTATGTAGCAACGTTTTGATGGCTTTTATCTTGAAATTATGACAACAATAAATTAACTAATGCTTGGGCTTTCATGAACGGAATTGGCTACGAAATTGTCCGGATAATTTTAAACCATTATTTTACCGTAGATATGTTGACGATATGTTCGTCATTTTTTAAAACAAGAGTCAAGCTAATAATTTTTTGGAGTATATTAATAAACAGCATAATAATATAAAATTTACTGTAGACAGTGAAGTTAATGGTAAACTATCTTTTTTGGATTTAATGATAGAAAAATGTAACGGTAAACTAAAATTTTATATTTTTCGTAAACTAACATTCTCGGGACTTGTCATTAGTTATTTTAGTTATTGTTGTCATAAAATCAAGATAAACACCATCAAAACCTTGCTACATAGAGCTTATAATCTAACTTCAACCTATGACAGACTTCATTTCATTCATTCATTGCCAGACGCCATGTATCCCAAACAGGGTGGCCAAGGGCTTAGAGTAATTGTTTTACAGGGAGGGGCACTAATCCTCCACCAACCCCACTTGACACGTAAGGAGTTATGCCAACAGCATCTGGTGTTCCAGGCGGTCACCCATCCAAGTACTAACCAGACCCAACGTTGCTTAACTTCGCTGATCTGACGGGAAGCGGTGTACTCAACGTGGTACAATAAATTAACTAATGTTTGGGCTTTCATGAACGGAATTGGCTACGAAATTGTCCGGATAATTTTAAACCATTATTTTACCGTAGATATGTTGATGCGTTCGCCATTTTTTAAAACAAGAGTCAAGCATAATAATATAAAATTTACTAAATTATCAAAAACATGTGTCAGAAAGCCATTCGTTAAGAAAAAAGATATAAAACATTTTATTTCATTGTGAAGTCTGTCATAGGTTGAAGTTAGATTATAAGCTCTATGTAGCAAGGTTTTGATGGTGTTTATCTTGATTTTATGACAACAGTAACTAAAATAACTAATGACTTGTCATTAGTTATTTTAGTTATTGTTGTCATTAGTTATTTTAGTTACTGTTGTCATAAAATCAAGATAAACACCATCAAAACCTTGCTACATAAAGCTTATAATCTAACTTCAACCTATGACAGACTTCACAATGAAATAAAATGTTTTATATCTTTTTTCTTAACGAATGGCTTTCTGACACATGTTTTTGATAATTTAGTAAATTTTATATTATTATGCTGTTTATTAATATACTCCAAAAAATTATTAGCTTGACTCTTGTTTTAAAAACATGGCGAACGTATCAACATATCTACGGTAAAATAATGGTTTAAAATTATCCGGACAATTTCGTAGCCAATTCCGTTCATGAAAGCCCACGCATTAGTTAATTTATTGTTGTCATAATTTCAAGATAAACGCCATCAAAACCTTGCTACATAGAGCTTATAATCTAACTTCAACCCATGACAGATTTCACAATAAAATTTTTAAAATAATTTTTCTTAACGGATGGCATTCCGACACATGTTTTTGATAATTTAGTCTGCAAATTTTTGAATATGAGGTACCAGCAAAAGCCTGTTCTTCATACGGTTCCGAAGCAATCTATGTTAATCTTTAGACTGCTCTATTCAGGCGATGCTTCCTCGGAGATGAAACATCGGAGTCGCCATATACACACAAATCACACCCACAAACGGAAATTCTACTCTGGAAGCTGTTGCATGCAGAGTAAAATTTAATAACACATATCTTTCTATTTGTTCTCTGTACTGTCCTCCACATGGCCTCACTGATAATGATGCTTTAAATTCACTATGTGAACATCTTCATGGGAATACATTAGTGTTGGGCGACTTCAATGCCCATCACTATCAATGGGGTAGCTTGAGGATCGATGGTTGTGGCGAGCAAGTAGCCGACCTAATACTACAGTCTTCTGAACGATGGTACAGCGACTCGTGTAGATGATCGTACTGGTAACTTTTAGGCCATTGACTTATCTTTGGCCTCCCCTGGTATACATCAAGATTTCTTGTGGGACCCATATGACGACTCCTTGGGAAGTGATCATTTACCCATCTGTCTTTCTTATACACGCAACATCGTTTCGGACCCTCCACCTCCAAAATTTAACTATAAGAAAGCAGATTGGGGGATCCTTCTCAAGGATCGCCATTTTAGATATATCTGGGGAGACCATGGATGTTAAAGTCGAAATACACGCAGCTGAGGCTGAAATTCCCAAGACTTCTACAGTTCACGCGAAGCACAGAGCACATTGGTGGACACCAGATTGCCGACAAGCATTAAGGAAACGCAATAGGAGATACAGGATTTTTCATTGTCAGCCCACTGAGGAAAATTTTATTGCATACAAACAGGCATGGGCTAAGGCAAGGAGAATAATAAGGGCCAAACGTGACTCCTGGAGGTCCTTTGTGTCCACGGTGAATCGATCGACCCCACTCAGTAAAGTCTGGTCCACTATTAAAATATTAAATAATAAAGGCCTATTCATACCTGTGACCACCCTACAGGTTAATAATAACATCTATGACGAGCCCGTGGACGTTGCTAACATCCTCGCCAGGAGTTTTTCTCATGTAAGTAGCTCAGCCAATTACGACCCGAGTTTTCAACACCATAAATGCACGGCTGAGCTACAGATAGTAGACTTTGTCACAGAAGTCGCAGACTCCCCATACAACCAAGAGTTTACGCTAGATGAACTGCTCCTTGTCCTTAAATCCTGTAAAGACACCAGCCCTGGACCTGACACCATCACATACGGTATGATCCAGCATCTTAATCAGGACAGCCTAATTATGATGTTAACATTGTACAATGAGATTTGGGCGTCTCGAACGTTCCCAAACTCATGGCACTTTGCGCACGTCATACCGATACCCAAAGAGGCTGGTCATCTTATGAATCCCACTTCATTTCGTCCTATTGTGTTGACTTCTTGTCTATGTAAGGTTATGGAATGTATGGTTAATAATAGGCTTCTTTTTGTTTTAGAGTCGAAGAATTTGTTAAATGATCAACAATGTGGCTTCCATAAATACAGAAGTTCACTAGATCATTCGATGAATTTGGAGCTTTGTATTGCAGAGGCATTTCCCAATAATGAATTCATGATAGGGGTGCTCTTGGACATCCAAAACCCTATGACATGACATGGTGACGCGGTATACTAATGAAGCTCTATGCTTATGGTTTAAGAGGAAATTTGCCTATTTTTATTTCAAATTTCTTAAGGAACAAGACTTTCTCTATCAAATTGCCCCGTAACGTAACATCAGATATATTTATCTAGGAAAACGGGGTGCTGCAGGGAAGTGTGTTTAGTCCCACTTTATTTTAGTATTATGATCAATGATATTCTGTCATCAGCTCCCATCCCAAGGAATCTTAAATACTCACTCTATGCTGACGATTTTGCAATATGGCACTCTTCCCATAATGCACAATTTCGACTGGGCGGATTAAAGCAGCCCTTGACTCCGTCCACCAATGGGCCTTGCAGTGGGGATTTAAGATTTCCATCCCTAAGTGTGCCGCTGTAGTTTTTACGACTCGAAACATACCTAATTTGAGCTTAACTTTGGATAATCAGGCGGTACCTTTTCAAAATTCTGTAAAGTTTTTAGGAAAACATTTTGATCATCGTTTGAACTTCAAAATTCAGGTTAATAATTTGCTTGTTCGTTGTGATAAACCGTTAAATGTTCTCAAGTACCTAGCGGGTGACCACTCCCAACCCTCCAACTATCGTCCAATTGCTTTAACGTCCTGTATTTCAAAAGTTTTCGAGTCAATTCTTAATAGAAAAATTTTAAGGCATCTTTCCTATCACAACCTTCTTTCCGATCGTCAGTATGGGTTCCGTCAGGGACGCTCCACTGGCGATCTTCTCACCTACCTTTCAGACTCCTGGTCATCCTTCTTTCGGGACTTTGGCGAAAGCTTTGCCATTGCACTTGACATCTCAAAGGCTTTCGATCGAGTCTGGCATAAATCTTTAATTTCCAAACTGCCCTCCTACGGTTTCTATCCTTCTATCTGTGCCTTCATTGCTAGCTTCCTTTCTGGTCGTTCTATAGCCGCTGTTGTAGACGGCCATCGTTCTTCTCCTAGATCTATCAACAGTGGTGTTCCTCAGGGCTCTGTCCTATCACCAACTCTCTTCCTTTTATTCATCAATGATCTAAGCTGTACATCTAACCCTATCCACTCATACGCTGATGACTCCACCCTTCACCTTTCCATTCGGTTCCCGCAACGCCCATCTCAACAGTTACTTCAACAAGCAAGGGATGAGGCTGTGGCACACCTAATGTCTGACTTGGCTCGTATCTCTGACTGGGGTAAAAATAATATGGTTGTCTTTAATACATCTAAGACTCAGTTCTTACACCTATCAACCCGACAAAATCTTCC
>NC_136981.1:13150215-13430215 GCF_032717465.1 Coenobita brevimanus
ATGCATACCACAACCAACACCACATCATCACCCAACCTCATATTCATCTTCATCAAGTCCTAGATCATCAACCAGCCCTTCATCTTCCTCCACACACCTGTCAAACAGGAGAAGCTGCATTCTCATCTTCAGCTTAGGCTACCAGTCCTTACCATCTAATAGATATAGCCCCCCCTATCATCTCAACCTGCCACCTCGCCACCCACTTCCCCTCCAACCCCAACTGCAAACCAAATCCAACCCACAACCCAGGAAAATCGAAAAATACCGCCACGAACTTGCACAAATTCTGACCAGCCTTTCCCCATCCCAGCCCACCACATCCCATTCTACTCCTACATTCACGTCCACAATGGGTGTTTCAAGCCAGACTTTGGTCAAAGGTCATCATTTGCCTCCCAGCCACCAGTGCAGCCACAATCTTTTCTGCCATCTCATCTCTCCAGCCATACCCAACCCACACCGCCATGTACATCTGTTACATCTTCTGAATCCCCAATGCCAGACACAAGAAAAGAATCAATGGGCTTCAACATCTACTATACCTATTCTGGCGCTATGGTGAGGTGGTGTTTGAGCTTTTTGACAGCCTCGATCCTGGGGGTGCTCCACTGGAAGGTTTCGTCTTCTTCATGTTGTGGAGTGGCTTCATGATGGTTGTGAAGCTCTTAACAAAGTGTTGGTAGTATGATGCCAAGCCTAGGAAGACTTGGGCTCCCTTTACCTCAGCAGGTGGGACTACTTCCGCAATGGCACGAAGCTTGTCGGGATCTGGAGCCAGCCCCTCGTGGGAGATGACATGGCCAAGGAATGCAACTAATTCTTGGGCAAGGTTGCATGGCCAAGGAATGCAACTGTGTCTTGGGCAAAGTTGCATTCTAAGGGCTTCAGCTCGAGGCCTGCTGCTGTAATGCAGCTCAGCAGTTGCCCTAAATGCTGGAGATGATCTTTCCATGTTCATCTGAATACGATAACATCATCCAGGTAGGCCAAACAAATCTCCCTTGTTAGCACTCGTAGCACTGAGTCCATTAACCTGAAGAAGGTGGCTGGTTCATTGCAGACACCATAGGGAAGGATGTTGAATTCGTTGAGTCATCCTTCACTGGTCAAGACAGCCGCTTTTTTGCCAAGGTTCTTCATGTAGTAGTACTTTCCAGTAGCCTGACTGAAGGTCCAAAGTGAAGAACCATTGGGCACTGTACAGTGAGTCCAAGGAGTCATCGAATCGAGGCAGGGGGTGGTATCTTTGATGGTTACTTCATTGAATTATCGATAGCCAGTGCAGAATCTCATGGATCCATCTTTCCTTCTCACCAGCACTAGGGAGACGACCACAGGCTTGTTAAGGGCGTCATGATTCCTGCACTCGGCATGTCATGGACTTGGCAGTCTTCCTCTTGGCTTTGCACCTGATTTTTCCTGTGCGATGGCTGTCGTATGGTGGATCCTGTAGTGTGTATCTGGTGTTGTACGATGTCATTCCGGCCTACATCTCCCAAGTGTGAAACAGTGACGTCCTGGTAATGAAGGAGCAGCTGCTCCAAGTCTTGTTGATGCTGTGGTGGCAGATGAGTGGGAATCTAGGGTAGAGAGGCATTTGTGGAACTTCGAGGCTCAAGGGGGGTATCAAAACTCTCTCACTCTCTTATGATGAGACTACTGAAAAGCGTAAAGGGCTCATCAGAGACGTTGGTGATTCAGATGGCATTGAGATCAGGGGGAAATATTGCCGGGGAGATGAGGCAACTTATGGCGAAGGGTTGCTCCATCTGCATGGAGAACACCAGTGGGTGATGGGTTGGGGTACCCTGTGACACTCAGGCTTGATGGTGGGGCTGGATGGTGGTTGTCTTCATGGTCTGCATGACTGTGTGCAGGCTGGCAGTGGGGTTGTAGGCCCCGAACCGGAGGCATCATTGGTGGCAGTCAGTAGTTTCCTCCAGCTTTTGTAATAGATCCAACCAGAGAGAGCCGTAATAAGTCCTACACCTGGAGTAGAAGATGATGTATGGGTGGTTGGTGTAGACTGATGGCTCCTGGGGTGGTGACCATGAGGGGGATAGTTTCACCTTTCAGGGCCAGTGGTTCGTCTCCCACCCCAAGCAGGTCAGTGGACGAGGCTTGAAACAGGCCTTGAAGATTGCCTGATTTTTCTTGTAAAACCGTGTGTACAGGCAAGAATGCATGGCGCCAGTTTCCACTAAGAGCCTTACAGGAACTCCATGGAGCCTAATTTTAGTGTAGACAGGCTTTTTGAGCTTGGGGATAGCCAACAGGGGAGAACCTGAAAATCCAGCCCAGCTTTAGAGGACTTGGTTTCTTCCATCTCATAGTCTACATAATCGTTTGTAGACTCCACGGCAACCTCTTCCTCAGGATCCAGTCCTGAGTCGTTTACTTGGATGTCATTGTTGGCGACATGACACTGGAAGGGATGGGGCTTCTGCAGTGGATTCCTGTGGTTGGACTGGCTGCGCCAAGCTTTAACCTGCCCATCCACATTGTGCAGGGAAGTATTTGCAAGCGTTGAACTCCCACTGGCCAATTAGGATAAAGCTGTCCTGCAGTCCCTGTTTTACCTGTAGAGACGGGGAGACTCGGGGGTAGAAGAAGCAGTTTTGACTGCCAGTCCTCCTTCTTCAGGCTTGGTTGGGTTGGAACACAGTACACAGCCTCAATTTGCTTATGTTTGCCTGCATGTGCCGCAAGTAGCCACCAGATCGTAATGATGTCCCAGTCGAATCTTTGAGGGTTGTGAATCACTAAGTGTTCCTGGATGATGCCAGGTAGGATCCGTATGAGGTGCACAAATATGTGTTGATCCCGTTGTTCCTCCATCGACTTGGCGTAAGCTGACATAATAAATTTCTCAAGTATGCTAATGTAGCGTTTAGATCTCCCTCAGATTTCACATAATTTAACTGTGAGAGTGCAGCAACCAAACCAAGGTAGGGTTAGGCAGCAATGATAACTGTTCTACCGAACTGTGCCCATGTAAGGGTTGCATTGATTTTCCTGGCTACTAGGGCAACCCGACTTACCTAGATGATTCAGCAATACCGTGATTTTCTGTGTATCCTCCCCATAAACCAAATTGAACACTGGTTTGACCATTTCTAGGTCATAATTGGGTATGGGGATGTGGCACCTTTGGGCCGCCATCATGATCTATGTGTTACCGTGTATGTAGAGTGATCAAAGCTCTGCTTTGCCTTTCCTCTTTGTTCAGAACCACCACTAGCCACCAGTGTTATGCTCGCAATAACCTGGTTTCTCTGGGTTCATATAAACAGGAACACAAATCACACTTATGCTACACTTCAACGGTACAAGGTGAGAACACAAACTTAGGGTGGCGATGCAACAAGTTTATTACTATCCTTAACTTCCAAATACATCACTGATTACTTTAAGCCAAAGACATATAAGACATACAAGGTAAATGTTCAGTCTGGGAGATGGGGTCTTAGTCTGAGTATCTAAAGGGACTTCTACTCCAGGTCCGCTAAGGAGATAGCTACAAAGTCTATACACAGGGAAAAAAAAGGGGGAGATCCGGGAGGTGACTTTATGTCTGTACTGTAGGATGCTGTTAAAAGTATATCGGGAAGGCAAAGGCAAAAAATGAGAAACTGCGACTCTAGTTCCAAAGGAAACCAGATATTAAGTTCTCGTTAAGGATGTAGGGGACAGATGTTAGTGAGGATTGTTTCCAAAATGGGCACACAGGGAGGTATAAGGGACCCGAGAAAGATAAGACAGCAAGATCATACGGTTGTGTTAATGGGATCTCTTTTCCGGATGTAAAAGGGAAGGGACTGTTGGGAATGAATGAATGAATGAAAATGTGACATGGAGGCACGACAGCAGAGGTCATATGTTGCCAAACACAAACATTAAACGAAAGTCAAAATATATAAGAAAAAAAAACGATAAAAAGCAAAGGGAAAAACGATGCATAAAACAAACCAATAGTATAAAAGAAACAATCAAAACTAAAAATATGGTGGAAAGATAGAGGTTAAAACTGGAACATTATCATTAAAACACAAACTAAAATATGGTAAAACCCTACAGCTTGTGGAGAAGGCCAGAACTCAACACAAAGGAGAAGGTGCCTCCCCCCATAGCACAAGCCTCTTCCCTAAGCACCAACAAGAGAAGATAAAATCCGTTGCTGGCTCGGCACCCAGAACAGTACGGTCGATGAAGGTCCCCAAGACTGGGACATTCAACAAGAAGATGGCGCACAGTGAAAGGAACAAGACTGTCATCACAATAGGGAGAGGGCACCCTCTCCATTAAAAAAAAAAAAAAATGAGTCAGCCTAATGTGGCCAATCCAGAGATGGGCCAAAGCTGTTTCCCACTGTCGGGACAGCCCCACATACCCCCCATCACCCAGGTTCCTATGAATGCTGTGGAGTTTGTTCGCCCCTGCTGTATCCCACCTCCTCTTCCAGCAGAAAAGTACAGCCTTTGCAGTGGCTGCACATAAATCCTTGGATGGGACAAGGTAATAAGGAGAGGAAGGGCGAGAGGCAGCAGCTCTAGCCAACAAGTCAGCATGCTCATTGCCCACGACCTCCACATGTGCAGGGACCCAACACAGTTGTACAGAATGTCCTTGCCTACATGATAAGAAGAGCCACTCAAAGACAGATAGGACTAGGGGATGTGATGGGAAGCCTCGAGACAAAGCTTGTAGGGCACTGGCTGAGTCACTAACAATGGTAAAAGAAGCTGGAGGAAAACTAAAAATCAATTCAACCGCAACTAAAATGGCAGTAACTTCAACAGTAAAAACAGATGCAGAAGAAGGGAGACTCCCACCACGGCTAAATTCAAGAAAATTGACACCAAACCCTGCCCCACGCAGGATTTAGAGCCATCGGTATATGCAGGGATCGAGTCACTGTGAGCAGAGGCATGTTATAAAAAATAAGAAAAAGATGCCTGTGAGGAAAGAGATGCCTTCCTCTCATGGAACTAATCATATGGCTATACCTTTGGAAGAAGCCAGGGAGCCACTCACGGGACATGCATAAGGGAAACAGGGGAGGACTGGACACCCAACTCCCCCCTGGCAGCCCTCGCTCTGTACCCATACGGGTGTGGATAGCAAGGGTGGGTGTCATAAGAGAGGAGAAGTGCGACCTCAGAGACAGCCTTATAGCTCAGTGAGGCCAGAAGATGGTGAAGGCAGTGCCAACACTGCACCATCAAGGACTGCTGGCGGAGAACCAGAGACGGTTCGTTTGCATCAACAAACAGACTTTCAATTGGGGAAGACCGGACAGCCCCAGTTGACAAATGAATTCCAGCATGGTGGACCGAATTTAGTGGCTTCAGCCGTGCCTCCGTAACAGAAGAGTATATCACACACCCATAGTCCAACTTGCTCCTTACTCAGGCATGGTAAAGTCAGAGCAAGATGGTTCTGTCAGCGCCCCAAGACAAGTGAGATGGGTTCTGTAGGAGAGACAGGGCACGGAGGCATGATAGTCGTAATGAGCAGATATGAGGTACCCACATCAGTCTCCTGTCAAAAACAAGGCCAAGAAGCCTTGTCTCGTCCACACATCGCACCCTGTGGCCATATAACCGGAGGTCTGGGTCAGGGTGAACTCCTCTCAAGCGGCAGAAATGCAAGGCCACCATCTTTGTTGGGGATAAACGGAAGCCATGCATGGTGGACCGCCGAGAGACCCTGTCTAGAGCGAGCTGCGTGTGACGTTCAGCCATGGATATTCGGGAAGCAGCATACCATAGAGCCAAATCATCGACATACAGTGAGGCCGACACCCCCTCTGGAATAGAGGACACAGTACACTCCAATGCTATAGCAAAAAGGGTCACACTGAGGACACTTCCCTGAGACACCCCTTCCTCCTGAGAGTACAAAGGATACAGGATGACACCAACCCTAACCCTGAATGAACAGTCACGCAGAAAATTTAATATAAAGAGGAGTAGCCTGCCACGTAAACCAAAAGAAAGGAGCTATTGGAAGATACCAAATTGCCATGTAGTATCATATGCTTTTTGTAGGTCAAAGAAAACACACACCAGATGCTGCTGTCTAGCAAAAGCATCACATGCTGCAGCCTGAAGATGGACAAGTGCATCTGTTGTTGAGCGACATTTTCGAAAACCAGACTGACACTGAGAGAGACATTCATTCCTTTCTAGGAAATACATTAGGCACATGTTGATCATTTTCTCAAATAATTTGCACAAGCAGGATGTTAAGGCAATTGCCCGATACTCCAGGGGACTGTAACCTGCCTTCCCCAGTTTTTGGAATGGCAGGACAATAGCTTCACGTAAAGAGGTAGGAAGAGAAGATTCCCTTCAGATTCTATTAAAAAGGCTGAGGAGAAAAGACAGTGCATCATCAACCATCCAGGTGTCGAATCATCACATAGGGAATATTATCTGGCCTTGGTGAGGTGTCATGACAGAGGGAAAGGGCAGATTGGGGTTCACGATATGAGAAAGGGAGGTTGTAGTACTTCACATTCCCTGAACGGAAGTCCAGCACCCTTGCCTCCTCTATCTCCCGTTGTCTGGTAAAAATCAGTGAGCTAGTATCTTTATGACTGATTGCCGCAAAGGCAGACGCAAAAGTATCGGCCACAGCTGCAGGGTCACCAACAGGCTCACCATTAGACATCAGCATGGGGAACCTGACTTGAATGAATTTTCCCAAAATGTTTTGCACCCTCTTCCACACCTGAGACACTGGCGTCTTTGAGTTTACAGATGACACATAGTCCCTCATGGCTTGTTTGAGTACCCGACGAGCCTTAGCCCACACCCTTCTGAACTCGACAAGATAATGCTCTGGCCTGCATCTTCAATAGCGGGAGAATGCTAACTTCTTATTACGTACAGTAATACTGCAATCTTTATTCCACCATGGGACAGGTCAATAGCAATTCGTGCTAGAGATTTTAAGAACAGCCTGAAGGCCAGCAGAATACAGAACGGAGGTAAAGGATGAAACAGCCTCATTAATATGTGGGATGTCTTCAACTGAGACATCAAAAGAAATCAGAGAAGAGAAAAGGAACCAGTCTGCCTTATCCAATCTCCACCTTGGTAGACGGGAACAGGGACTAGAGGCTGGTGCAGTAAGGAGAATGGAAAAATGATCACTTCCATGGAGATCTTCCATAACATCCCAGGTACAGTCTAGGAGACAGTCAGGAGAGGAGACAGAGAGGTCAATTGCTGTAAACGAACCCTTTTGGGGGTGAAAATGCATAAACACCCCAGTATTGAATATGGCAAGATCCTCATCCTCGAATAAGGATGACAACAAACTTCCCCCCCAAAAGAAGAGAGGCCATAGGTAACTGACCAAGAAGGTTCTCAAGTTCCACCCTTCCAACTGCTGTGTTGGGCAGTAAGTAAATGGAACAAACTGTATACCAATGGCCGACATACAACCGCACAGCAACACACTGGAGGTCAGACTCAAGACGGACTGGCCAATGAGGGATGTCAGCTCTCCCCATAACAGCATTACCTCCAACAGGTCCTAGGTTGGCACTGAATAAAAAGCAATGTACCCAGGTTGTGCATGAGGAGTGGCAAACCCTACAAGGGTTTCCTGGAGACACATGCACAAAGGAGAATGAGTCAGGAGGGTCCGCAGCTCCTCCCAATGACCACACAGCCCTTGACAATTCCAATGTAGTATACTGGCTGAGAATGCCATAGTACCCACAGCGAAGGAAGAATCAGTTTAAGGGGTGAGACAACCTTGCCTCCGACAAGCAACCAGATTTAGATTGCTGCTTAGAACTGCTCTTAGAAAAGGACTGCTTGGCACCATTATGGTGTACAATGTGACGCCTAGCTGAAGATAACATGGAGGAAGAAGAGAAGGACCGGACAATGGTCTTCTTTAGAGTACCTATATACTGAGAGACTAGCGACAACTCCGCGATAGGACGCCATTTTCCTGCCAAACGCACAGCGCACACCGAGTCCGACTCCCTGCCCGGCGACCTGCTGTCCTCTCTCTCTCTCCTGCTGGTGATAGTTGCTATAAATACTGACGAAAGCATAATATAAGAGAAGGTGATGAATGAGAAGTAGGATGCTTACAATCAATGTTTATATGGGAATATTTAACAATACACTATGCTATAGCAGTAACCTGTTGAGGGACAGGACTTGATGATTACCTTCTGGATAAGTTTCCTCATGGCTACACTTTTACTAAGTTCTATATTTTTCTTGTGTGTTTCTTTGTCTTCTTCATTAATCTTTTTTGCAATAGATATGCAAGCGAGCATTGATAAGTTTGTTTTTGAGGTTTTGACAGGTAGGAATATCATAATTTTTGGTTAGGTTTACTGCTTCATTCATCAAGGTTTCATAATGTTATCCTTTCCTGTCAGGTCACACTGATCTTTCCTGAACATCAGCTCTACTTTATGAGCATCTCATATACTTTATCTGGCAGCAAAAAGTCCTCCTTTTTTGTATTCCTTGAGTAAAGTGAGGTGTGCTGCTTTATGAGCTGTCAGATGGGGTGATGATATTACATCTCCCAGGCACTCGTCACAGGTGGTCTCCGCGTTTTTTACACTGTGAACACAGTAGCCTATAAGGTAGTACACAGAATCACTCTCTGTTACTGACAAGTCCTGCTGACCTTCATCTGTGAAGCTTATTATGCTGACTTCAGACTCACGTGAACTGTTAAGTGTTACAGCTTCTAAGTAACCAATGATAAGATTAGAGGTAAACTAGAGTACCTATATAGGTACACTTAGGTAAACTGTATGTTATACTGGACCCCTTAGGAACTTGTAACATTCATAGACGGTTGACTGAAGAATCACGTAGGTACACGTCCACATAAGGATATAAATAAAATGCACGTAGTACACGTATACAGTAGCACACGGAAAAAAAAAAAACAGGATGCACATTCCACGTATCGTCACAACACACGAAAAAATAAGAGTACATGTAGAATACACATCAAAAGATTCTGTACGGATAATGCACGTAAGAATATGCGTAAAAACACGAGACATGTGATAATAAACATACGAAAGGTAAACGTCATACACATATGAACAGTAGCATACGATAGTATAAAGGTAGGCTACCTTGGTATGAAGAGCGCACTATTATTTTGTGAATAATACTTTTTTTCCATGTAGGCATAATACTGTACACAAGTAACACAATGCACTCATATGAACAGGAAGTATAATAATACATATGCAAGATATGCATAAATAACCATAAACAACTAATATCAACACAGTATGAAAAAAACGTGAATTTGTGACTCACTTCTTACGCAAATTCATTCTTAATGATTAACCCGTCCTGATACTCATATCTACTTTAGTGGTTCCCTCTTACACCGACAATTCTTTTATTTCTACGGCAGAGAGGAGCAAGCTCCCAGCAAATTACATGATAACATTCATTAAGCATACCATACCTCAGATAAGACTGATTTAGAAGTTGGTTTCCACCCCAGACGATTGATTTCATTCCTCCATAATTTCCTTCTTTCTGGATCAGATGGAAATGTGAACACTTTAAAGCCTTTCTCCGGTCGATTGGCACACCCATAGGCAGAACAGCCTGGCTTCATGCCCACTCTCCGCAACAAAAAAACATGAACTAACGCTAATGGAATACCTGCGCATGAGTCTCAGTCAGGCGGCGCACGAATTTGGCAGGAAAATGGCGGCCATCAGCTGAGCGTCCGATACCCCGTATGTCGCTACTCTCCCGGTATACAGGTACTCTAGTCTTCTTGTGTGGTGGAGCAATAGATGGCTTGGCAGGGGCACCGCAAGCTGCCCTAGCCAGAATAGAGTAGGCAGTGCCACCACGAGAAGGAGCACGATCGGCAGCACATCCCACAGAACTGGAACCCTGAGACGGCAAGGTCTCATGCAGCTGGGCAGGAGCATCAACGACCTGGGTACCACCACTGTCTGGTTGTGGCTGGGTCGTCAGCGAAACGCCATCACCAGCCTGCACTCGCACTGACCCCTGAGCATCCCAAGCTGGAGGAGCAGTGGGCTCCACTACTGAGATCTTTGGTAGCAGTGTTTCAATCTCTGAGCACTCCGAGGAGCCATGGCACAGGAGGGACACTGGGAGTTTTGGATGTGTCAAAGCATCGACATGGGTGTGCTCAGGAGGAACCGGAGGAACCAGGATGGGGGAGGTACTCCCAGGTGCAGGAAGCACCACCCCAGAGGGGACACCCCTAGAGATAGGAGACGCCTTCCCAGAGGAAGCACAGCCGCACATAAGCTGCACTCCCTCAGTGGAACCCCTTGGCCAAGAAGGCCAGGAAGTAGAACCCCAAGAGTTTGATGGGGCATTCTGTGATGGCAGGGACACCTGCAGGGTAGCTTTATGGCAAGACAAGGCAGCATCAAAGGTAACCCCAGGGCGAATGAACCTCTCTCCCTTACCCTAGCTTTGGCTCAGAAAACGAAATTTTCTTCTTCGTTTGAACAGAAATAATCTCATACTCAAACTTGTATACATCACAATCTCTTGAGGAGGCCGCATGCGCTCCTCCATAGTTCAAACATTTATAGGGTTGAGAACAATCAACTGCACCATGAGAAACTATACCAAAATTTCCACAGATCTCAGGAAGGCTAGACGCTTCCTGCCTGCAAGAACGTCAAACATGACCCAACCTTTGACAATAATAGCACCTTCTACATCAGGGAACATAAGGTTTAACCTGAAGCTTCCATCACACAGCAGTGACAATCTCTGGCAAAGTAAGGCGATCAAACGTCAAGATAAGATTGGGCGTGGGGAGTTAAAACCCTACCAACTTTCTTCATAATTCTCTGTAGCCTACTGCTACAACTCCCTGAGGAGCCAGCCCCTCCAAGAGGGAAGAATCAGAATGAGACCAAGTCACGAGAGTACACAACACCAGGGGACTGATTTAGGACCAAGTAACGAGAGGCAGATACTGGATAACTGGCAACCATAGTAAGAGACTGGATGCGTGAACTCTCCCCTTCATTCATGGCTTCTAGCAACCGAGAACCATCGCCCTGCAAGGAGATCTTGGAGGTAAATCCACATGCTGTAACTAGACCACTGTGAATCTGAAAACAGTTCAGGTTCTGGAAGAAAGTACCATCATCCATTCTGAGTACTATGTACTCTGTATAAGAGTGTTTCACAAAGACACCAGGTAACAGCTCGATAGACAGGAACTCTGAATTCGCAGTTTTGGCAGAAGACCCGGAGGGTACAGGGTCGTCAGCCAGAGAGTGACCAGGTGATGCCGACTCTTGCGGCTGGTCACCAGCTACACGAATGGTTGTAGAGTGTTTAATGTATCCATCTGTACATTAGTGAGAGAGAAAATGGCACCAGGAGCCAAGGGAAACCGCCTACCAGGGAGTGAGGGGATCAAGCGCAGTCTGATGGGAGCGGGGTACCTCGTCCCCAGAGGGTGACCCAGAAAGGACACCTTATGATGCGAAAGTTCGCTCCCGCCAGTGCAAAGACCTCTTTCCCCAACACCCCCCACCCCAGACACCCATCCAACTCAGAACAGCACCAAGGCTACCCCTCCGGAGGGCAGCACTGATGACCTAAACGAGTAACCTACATTTCGGGCAGCGCTTAGTCAGACCCATCACCCACAACCCTACCCTCATGGGAGACCCTGTCAGATGTCATTACATCTGCAGGCTGGCTTGTGGGATCACAGGGGCATGCAAGCTCCCCCAGCACGACAAGGTGGCTGACCATGGGGGGGGGGGTGACTGCTGGGACATGTGTAACTTGCTATACTCTGGTGATAGAAACTCCGTGTACAAACAGCTAGATAAGGAGTTTATTACAAGCTCACAGTAAAACAGTCTGCCCTTGTTGAATGTCTGCTAAGAACTGATGCAATAACGCCGTCTTCAGGCGTGGGAGAGCATGCTGACCTAGCAAACATAGTGGGGGCATGTATGCATTGGGGGGGGGGGACATATATACATCGGGGGAGACATATTGTGGAGGGGGTACACTACTCCCCTGGGTAGCTGAGATGGTGTCTCCTGACACCAGGAGGTAAATGGTGGGTGATTATAGTAGTAAGGCAGGACCGGGGAGGTTTGTACAAGGGATAAGTATGATACAGGGGCAGTAGGGGAGACATGGCCATGTTGAGGGGAGGGAATTAGAAGGATATATACATATAAGATATACAAGGAATAATAGGTACAAATCCAGTAAGGGTCGAAGGTATATATATAAACATAATGGGAATTACACAATAATAGTGTGATACATGATAAACAAGGAGTAGATATGAGAGTTCTGGTGTTGTTCTTCCTTTATTTTTTATTTATTTTTTTTTGTGGATTTTCTGTAGGATACACTGTCACTCAGTAATGCATGAAAGAAATATCATCATATTCTAGTAGGCAAAGTACTGTTCACAGTGTAGTTAAATGTTAGATAGCAATGGTAGTCACGGAATGCGAGGGCACTAAGTACGGGGAGTTTCTACGTCGTGTGTAGGGCGTACTATGCCCGTAGCGACTCTGAATTCCTGGAGTCGACGTTCCATTTTTCTGACACAACAATGCACTGCACATATGATGAGTAGAAAACCTATGAAAGCGATAACCACAGGGGGAAGCACAACTTTTGGATGAACCCATGAACGGCTGAAGGCCAGAGAAAATTGATCCATAATGAAATCACTGTCATTGAGGAAGGTGAGCATGCGCAAGTGAGGGGAGGTGATGGTAATGTTGGCAGATGGTAGGGTTGAAGGCAGTTTGATTGGTTGAAAGATGTCATAGGAGTGTTTACGAACAGCTTGGTGATAGCGAGTGGCGTAAGTGATGACGAACTCTGATTTGTTGGTACAATAGTCAGGTGCTTTGTAGAGACCACTAGCGGGGACGGAGCGAACGGAAGAACCAGGACACATGATTGTGACAGAGATGGGAACAGCAAAGAAGAAATACTGGACATGGTTGAGGTGAGCATGGTGGACCAGGAGGTCAGGAGCTGGGACAAAAGAACAGGCCGAGTAGATGGAATGGTTGCGAACTAAAGCAGACTCACAGGGTGTAGCACTGCTAGGGAAGATAGCGAAAAGGTGGGCAGCACAGAGACGAGAGGTCGGAGTAAGGGAGGAACATTGCTGGAGGTCTGTGGAAGGAAGGTGGGCAACGGAAAGATGATCATGGGAGGGGAGGAAATATTCTGAAGGAACAGATACCTGTAACAAGGAGTTGTTGAGGCGGAAAGGGAAGAGAATGATGTGGAAAAGGTTAAAGGTTATGGCAGAACGGAGAGGAATATGGACGACGACGTATGTAGTGAGAAGAGTGGCTTCGAGAACAGGATAATAATATTCAAGGGAGGAGTAAGGGAGGACTGGGGAGAGACCGAAGGTGGAGTGAGCCCATTCCAGGACAGAACGGAGAGCTGAGACAGGTACTAAGTCGGCAGTGACACGTCCATTGATAGCATCGACCAGGATACGAACCAAGGTAGAGACTTGAGACAGGAGAGAGTCAACGGCCAGTTGGAGATTATCCATGTCGAGTTTGAGGTAGAAGAACTGAGAGATAACGTTGAGATCTGAAAGGTGGGGTTGTAAGATATCGGTGAAATTGTTTAGAGTGGACGTGACTTCATTGAGTTGGGTTGTGAGCTTCTGTAACATAGTGTGTTGGATTTTAATGACTCGGCGTTGTGATTCTAGGGCTGAAGCTAAATGAGTGAGATCAGATTTGAAGCCAGAAATGTCACGGGCTGTAGCAACGCCAAACAAGCCACTCAGAATCTCACCGCCGAAGTCGAAGAGACCTCGTTTCACACGAGAACGACCCGCGGGTGTCTGAATGGAAAATGTGTCATTGAGCTCAGGGAATCTGTTACTTATGTATTGCAATTGCCAGGAGAGTGGGAGGAAAAGGTTATAGAGATACTCATTTGGGTTGTGTGTCCCCATGAGGGCCGTGAGATGGTTCCTGATTCCGTGGAGCTGGTGCGCATAGGCAGGTAGGGCAATGGCTACATTGGCCAGGGGCGCAAGATCGTAGTGCAAAGAGGCGATGTCGTCGATAAGCATTACCTCGCCTCTCGAGCCGACCAAGGCCCCGGGACGTACTCCACCATCGTCCTGACCTGACCCAGACCCCAGGAGGGTCAGCACTGCCAGCAGGGAGATCGCTAACATCGTACCTAGAAAATCAGGGTAGAGTGAATGGGGGAGGTCGTGAAGAGGTTGATGGGCAGAGCGCAGTTTGGACCGATATTGATTGGTTGATGAATGAGCAGGTGGAGATGGAGATGAAGGAGGCTGAGGGATAGGTGGAGACAAGGTAGACTGAAGGATGGGAGGAGGGGAAGAGGGGGCAGGAGGTTGTGTAAGTGACTCTTCCAACACGAGGCCACGGGGTGCTGGCTTTAAGCCATCGACGTGGACCCATCTGGTGTCCCTAGTGGACAGGTCCTGGAGGTGAAATTTGTTGCCTTGTCGAGTGAGGACGCGGTGGGGCCCTGTAAATTTGTCATCCAACTTAGAGGAACGCGTATGGGAATGAGCAAAGACAAGATCGCCTACACTGATAGTGATAGGAGAGGCGGACTTACGTTGGCGCTGCAGCATGTCCTCCTGAGAGGAAGCCAAAGTGGATTGGACATACTGGTGGATTGTCTGGAAGTTGGCCAATTTTAGTTTAACATAGTCATCCATGTTGTAGATGGGTTCTGGCGTTGAGGATAAGAGAGAGTATGGGAGGTCCTTGTCAAAGCCAAAAAGGACGAAGAAGGGAGATTCAGCAATGGATGCATTGTCGGAGCTATTGATGGAAGATGCCACTTGGGGAATCCAGTCATCCCAGGACGAACTATGGGAGCCTAGATGTCTGAGGCACTCTAAGATTTTACGGTTGTGGCGTTCTACAAGGCCACTGGAAGCCGGATGGTTAGGCACGACATTGCACTTACTGATATGAAAGTGGCGACAGATCTCATCGAGAAGGCTATTGTTGAATTCTGTACCGTTGTCAGTAAGTATGGTATGAGGGGTACTGAATGGGCAAATTACGTGATCTACAAAGGCACGGGCAACGCTCTTCGCGGTCTTGTTGGAGAGGGGGACGAGGACACAATAGCGGGAGAAGTGGTCGACCACTACGAACAAGTACTCAGTGCCAGATTCTGTGAGAGGTAGTTTTAAGAGATCGATTGAGACAGTTTCCCATGGTCGTGACGGGATTGGGTATTGTAAGAGAGGTGCTGGTAAGCCAGTTGATCCTTTGTGGCGGTGGCAGGAGAGGCAAGAGTCACAGTGGGCATTGATATTGCGGCGCATGGTTGGCCAATAGTATTTGAGACGTGCTTGGCGCAAGCATCGGTCTTTACCTGGATGGGAAGCTTGAGGAGTATTATGAACAATATGAAGAACCTTTGGTATCAGGGCAGTGGGGACAACAAGTTGGCGTACTTTGCGATTGGGCATATCTTTGCCTGTTAGCAGTGTTTTCCTGTACAAGAGATCATCATCTAGCATGAACTCATCTAGTGATACTGGCAGAGTAGGTAAGGTCGAGGCATCGCCAGATTCTAGGAAATAAATGACTTTGGACCACATGGGGTCTTGGCGCTGAAAGTTTCGAACAACTTTTGACGTTAGTGTAGTATTTTCAGTTACTTCAGGCTGCAGTGATGTTATAGCTGCTGCTACGTGACGTGAGAGTGCGTCTGCGACTACATTCAACTTGCCTGGTACATATTGAAAAGTGGGATTAAAGTCCTGGATGATGACAGACCATCTAGCTAACCTACCTGTTAGGTTGCGATTTCTGAACAAATCACATAGTGGAAGGTGGTCTGTTTGGATATGCACTGGATAACCATAGACTATATCTCTGAAATGTTTCAAGGACCAGATTTCCGCTAGCGCTTCGAGATCTGTGACACTGTAGTGACGTTCAGTGGTTGTAAGGGTGCGACTAGCATACGCTATTACGCGCTTCCTTGATGCTTCATCGAGTTGCATCAAAACGGCACCAAGTCCAGTGCCTGAGGCGTCTGTGCAGAGAAGGAATGGTGTGGCATAATCAGGGAACGCTAGAATAGGGGCATTTACAAGAGCTGTCTTTAGCTTTTGGAAAGCCTGTGACTGGTCGTTAGTCCAAACAAAGGGCACATTCTGCTTGGGTCAGAGGAGTGGCGATCTTCGCGTAATCGCTGATAAAGCGACGATAATAGCCACTGAGGCCCAGGAAACTTCGTACAGCGTCGGTAGTGGTAGGTTCTGGGAAGTTAATGATCGCCTTAGTTTTATCCTCATTAGTATGAATGCCTTGTGCATCTACGACATGGCCTAGGAATTTGATTTTCTTTCGCAGGAAGTCACATTTACTGAGATTGATTTTTAGGCCTGCGAGCTGGAGGCATTCAAAGACTTGCTGGAGTTTGATAAAATGATCAGGGATGGATTTACTCACAACAATGATATCATCTAGGTAAGCAAAAAGAGAGTGTCCCATCATACCGCTGAAGACTGAATGGATAAGTCGCATGAACACGGAAGGAGCATTTCTCAGACCAAAAGGGAGTCTCTTAAACTGCAAATGTCCGGAAGGGGTGCTAAAGGCTGTGACTGGGCGAGAGGACTCTTCCATTTCGACCTGCCAGTACCCGCTGAGGAGGTCTAAAGATGAAAAGACTATGTTATTTTCACCAAGGGATTCTAGCAAATCAGTGAGAACAGGTAGCGGGAAACGGTCTGGAACGGTGACAGAATTGACCTTACTATAGTCGACTACTGGTCTAAGGTTGCCGTCCTTCTTTGGTACTAAGAAAAGTGGGCTATTCCATGGACTGACGGAGGGTTCAATAATGTCCTGGTCTAACATGTTCTGTACCATTTGATCTGTTTGCTTTCTCTGGCTGTGAGGCAATCGATACGCTGGTATGTAAATCGGCTGAGTTCCTGGGAGCAGTTCAATCGTATGTTTGACAAGGTCTGTTCTACCCATCGGTTCACCGGGTAAGGCAACCACGTTTCTGTACGAGGTCAGAAGGTCGAGGAGTTGAGGCGCATGTTCTGGGAAATCTGTGCAAGTGAGATGTGAGAGCATATCGGGTGAATGCGTCGGCGCAGATCCCGTAGAGTTAATAGTACATACACCGATTGGCGTATCATCAGTCTGAATAGTAGGAATTGAGGAATCCTGGCACACCTTTACGGCCGCTGGGTATACTAGGAAGTCTCCAATCTTTACACCACTTTTAAGTTTTAGTGGAGCATTTGTGACATTGAGCATGTACAGGTAGCATAAACTGTCCTCTAAGACTGTACACCACGCTGACACATAAGTCAGGCCATTCACACAACACGTCTCAGGTAGGGTTAGTACATCCACTCCTTCTTTCGCACCGGCAACACAAACAGAGACTTTGGTGAACTCATGCGGTAACAAAATTCTGCACGTATTCGTTACTGCACGTTTCGTCTCTGCATGTTGGAGAAGATCATTCAGACTGTGTGAGGTAGGTAACTGAAACATGTCTGAGTCAGCGATAGTGTTGTCGGGAGAGGATGTAAGAGCCATGTTCGAGGGCTGAGATGATGTATCAGGGGACATTGAGGATTTTATGTCCTTGCTCGCAGTCAGTAAAGGAATGATCTCTGTATTCTCAGATGATGATAGTGGTGGTTTGGGCTGGGTTGGACTTTTGGGTAGTGATAGGGACAGAGGTAATTGAAGGACTGATTTGATCGTAAGAACAGGACGGGGACATTCCATAGTGGAAACCAGGAATCCAGAAATGTCTATACTACCACAAGCAGGTAATAATGCAATGGAATGTTGTGCCATGGTGGAGAAACCAATAAGGGCATCTGCAGGATACTGCAAGTCATTAGTGACATGAAATTCAACGAGGATAGGGGGCAAATCGCTGTGGAGTTTGACTTCAAGGGTGACTCTTCCCTTAACCTTAAACTCTGAGCCATTAACACCACATAGGCGAATGTCTGGTGGTTCTAGGAAACTGACGTGGCTGTGATGGCGTTGAATAATTTGTAAGGAATTTTCGGAGATGAGATTTACTATAGATCCTGTGTCCAAGAAGAATGACGTTGGTATGTCATGACTGCTTCCGAGAATGACTAAACCCGAGGATGTTATGGGACCTACATGGCAGATGGGGAGTTGGGTTTCTGGTTCTACGTGATATTGGTCCGATACGGGCGCGGCGCTTCCCCCGACTGTGGGCGGTTGAGGTAACGACATTCCTCAGTGGTGTGAGTCGTGCTTGATTTGTGGTATTTGCAGTGTGGACGACGTGAGCGGGAAGGCGTACGCTGTCTGGTCTGGGAGTGAGGACGTCTGTATGTACGGTCGCAACTGGATGCTCGATGTCCAGGATGACCACAGTACCAGCAAAGAATCGAAGATTGTCTGTTCCGTCGGGCGCTAGATTGATCACGACCTGCAGTAGGAGAGCGATGTGTGGCAGGTCTGCCGCGTGTGGTGGGACGGGAGCGAGATTGGTCTGGGGTAGTGGAGATGTGACAGACTGAGGAGGCCAAGGGTTGGGTGGTGCCCTGACGCATGTAGTTCGAACCTGTTCTTTCATGAATGGCTTTAGTGACCTGAATAATTTTATCTCCTGGACTGAAACCAATTTCCAAGGCTAGCTCTCGCTGTTTAGGAGTAAGCCAGTGAAGGAATCTCAGGTAACCAATTAAGTCAGTAAAGTTGGTGAGTGAAAGCATTGGAACGCCATTCTTGTCTTCTAACCATTTCGTGCCTACCAGTAATTGGAGCATCTCGCTACTAGTTGCTTGCATGGCGGCGGCAGCTTTGCGGAGCTTGGCATATTGCGCTGGGACGCGCAAGTCCTCATCTAGTTGGTTTAGGAGATTAATGAATCCCATGAGAGACGCGGAATTTGAATGCTGGCAACAAAGGCTGATGAGTTCCGTACGAAAATCAGCAAAGGTACGAATGCTATCGAAATGTCCTGCACGGATCGCGGATCCGATGTCTGATTTACCGTGATGCAAGCGACCGAGGAGGTAAGCTACTTTGAGCGATTCCTCGGTAATTTGTCTATTATTTATTTCGGTTTCGACTTCTCTGAGGAAATTATAGACAGACCAAGTTGGGTCCTGGCCGGTAAATTTGGGACGATTGGCATCGTCGAGATAGATAGACTGTGGAGGGTTGGCCATGGCTGGAAGTGCAGAAGTGGCGGAAGGAGAGGTGTGGGAGAGAGAGAAGGTAGGGGCAGTTAAGGGCGAGGAAGACGGGGTATGAAGGGAGGCAGGAGAAGTAATGACAGTGGAAGGAGTAGAGGAAGAAGTATCTGGATTTACAAGGGTAGGACGGGTAGTAAGTGATTCTGCGGGAAGTGAAACGGGAGTCTCAGGTACAGGGCGGTGGTACTCTTTGCCACTTCGTAAATGAGTGATTGTGTTAGAGTCGGCAGACGGGGTATGAGCAGGTGATGTTTCCGGGTCGAGAGGGCTGGCGGTAAGCGGTTGACGTGGAAAGTATGACATGTAATGCGGCAATGGAAGATGAAAGGATGAAGATGGATTCGTAGGTGGAAATGTATAAATAACAATTATACATAGGTGTGAAAATGAATGAAGGTGCGGGCATGGATGGTTTAAATAAAATGCGAAGGATGAGATGGATAATAAATAACGTAGGTGAAGATGAAAACGGGGCAATGGAAATGAGATGGAATATTTACAATAACCAATCTGTAGAGAAAATCGAGGATAATCTCTATAGAAAGGAAAGATATACTATAGTTACACAGTAGAAACGGGAGGGTCGAGAAGTATGACGTGCAGGGTGGCTGGGCGTAGCTGGGCTGGGGCGGGGCGGGGCGGGGCGGGGCGGGGCGGGGCGACGGGGCGGGGCTGGGCGGGGCGGGGCGACGGGGCGGGGCGGGGCGGGGCGGGGCGACGGGGCGGGGCGGGGCGGGGCCGGGCTGCGGGGTAGAGACAGCTGGGCGGAGAGGAGAGGAGACGCCGTGATGAATCACCGGCAGGGAGTGGCGGTCTTAGGAGGCTCCGTAATGCAGACCAGATGCGGGCGACGGCGGAGGCCGGTGGTGGGTGGTGAGGCAGATGTCGGCGCAAGGCAGGTGTAGAGCTGGTGAATTGCAAATGCAGAGAATGGTGGTGGGCAGACAGCGGGCAGACAGTGATAAGTGGCACCGTGGGGGCAGGAGCTATGATGAGTCCGGAACAGGTGCTGGGAACAGGTGCAACAAGTGTGTAGGTCGGCGACGGTGACACTTGCGGTCAGGAACAAGGCGTATGGGTGCGGTTGTTTGAGAGGTGAGCACTGGCGAGAAAAATGGTACACTCGAAAAGCACAACCAAGGTATAGAGGCACGGAGGAAGGGGCGAGGCTGGCAGATGCGAGACGTCGTGTATCATGTTGTATCACTAAAAATCCAAGGAGGCGGTCAGAATGTGATGGTTCGAAACACCGCTGCTACCAAATGTAACTTGCTATACTTTGGTGATAGAAACTCCGTGTACAAACAGCTAGATAAGGAGTTTATTACAAGCTCACAGTAAAACAGTCTGCCCTTGTTGAATGTCTGCTAAGAACTGATGCAATAACGCCGTCTTCAGGCGTGGGAGAGCATGCTGACCTAGCAAATTTAGTGGGGGCATGTATGCATTGGGGGGGGGACATATATACATCGGGGGAGACATATTGTGGAGGTGGTACACATGGAAGGGGGAGCTCAAGGAAAGGGATCATTCCAGGGATCGTGGTGTCTGACAGTGGCCAGTCCGGGATAGGGAGACGTCGTGGTTTCTTTGTGGCTATACCGCATCGGGCCAGTTGAGTTGGCAAATGGAGACGTTGTGGCTTCCTTATGGCTGAACTGCATCAGGCCATTTCAGCTGGGGAATGATGTCATGACTTTTTTGTGGCTGAACTGCTTCTGGCCAGTTCATTTGGGGACTGGAGACATTGTGGCTTCTTCGTGGCTTGACTGCTTTGGTCCAGTTCAGTTGGTGAATCTGCGGAGTCACATCATGCCAACTCCCTTGTGATGTCCCGTAGAGCCAACATCTGCATTTCGTGTCGAGCCTAACTGGAGTCAAAGAAGCATCGAGCCTTTTCCTTAGTACTGCATCGAGCCAGTACTGGACTGAAGAGCTCTGGCAGTTTGCAGTACTTGGGGCTCTAGTCGTGACGGTGGGGGGGGCTGCAGCTTGAGGTAAGAAGGGCAGCTAATGGTGGTGTGCGCACAGTTCCTGTGTCCCTCTATCTTGGAAGCCCATATATTGGCGATCCTGGCGGTGGGGCGAGGCTGCTTCCCGCCTTCTCAGCAGTGGCTTTCTGTTGTAGCAGGAGCAGAGACTATGGTAGATGGCTTCATCCCGGGCATCTTAGTATTGCTAATGCATTTAACAGTAAGATCACCAGTAATCAATCTACGTCAAATAATCAGTCAAGGCATAAGTAAGCATGGTTTGAAGCCTTTGTTTGAGGAAAGGATTCTTAGATTTTATTGTCCATACTTAGAAGCAACACTCACACCAACATCAATACTAGTTCATGTACCATTCATGATTTTTTCACGGTCTATGAAATATACCTTTTTCCTTCTAAAAAAGATGACTCATTAGTCACCATCAACACCAGAACAGAAGTCATCATGGTAAACAGGACACTGTCACCTTCGCCAATGAGACAATAAATGAAAATAAATATCACATATCATTGCATGCATTTCACCAGTACCCAGCATACATCTTCACGTATCAGCCTGCTGAGACAGTCCCTTGTGAAATGGCTATCATAAAAAATCACATCTTTCATCACTGCAACTTCACATTTGCTCCAGCTAAACTCATCCATCAATAATACATTGGACATTCACAGTTTTTCTACTTCATTCAAAATGCATCAGTTTTTGTAACTTGCCCAGATACACCAACACATACATGAGCATCTGGCTTATACATATCACCGGATTATAATGCAGTAATAACACCTTTGTTCTCCACTTTACGTATTGAAAACCACTATGCTATTCTGAACCACTCACATAAGTACTTCCAACCATTACATATGATGAATTTAAATATGGGCACACATAATAAATTAACTTCACCTGTTTGAAACCATGCAACTGATCGGTCAAACAATGCAACCTTGGGAGAAATATAGTAGGATTATGTTCAATCCATATTTTGTTTATAGCCCAACTCCAGTTATCCCAGTAATTCTCTCCATCATATTTGCTATATCAGTATTGGTTGATACTGGTTATGCGCAGAATGCAAGCTAGGATTAAGAACTTGGAATCAGTTTTCAAAGGCTATGCCTTACAAGCGAGACCAACTGATAAGTATTGTAAACATTGTAAAAGTTTTATATGTATTTTATATAAAATAGCAAAATATGGGGTTACATAATTGTAATATAGTATTAATATGACTATAAATTGTGCAACATAATTAAGCCAATGCACATGTTCCCATTTTATATTATGTAACAGTGCCTCGTACTAATAGATAGCAAGTAAATCTGAGATGTCCGATTGTTGATACACTTGACAGTAGACTTGCCACTCTATTGCCGTTATATTGCTATTGTGTTTGTGTGTGTGTGTGTGTGTGTATATATATATATATATATATATATATATATATATATATATATATATATATATATATATATATATATATATATATATACACACACACACACACAGTTACACTACTATGATGTTGCTATGTTCCTACAATTACGTCCATCTATCCATCCATCCATCCATCATCCAATCCTACACCGCTCCACGAGGAGCGCAGGAGCCCGGGGCTAGGTAGTTGGTCCCGAAATTTAAGATGAGAGTGACCAGCCTCACTCATCCCTGAGTGGTATACATGAGCAATCAACCCCAACCATCCCTTGGATATAAACCTTCACCGGCTCATCCGATTGGAGTGCAATAGTTACCCACTAAACCACCAGGTGCCAAAATTTGGTTATATGGTTACCACCCAGCGTAGTAAATGGTTTCCTGGTGTACGTTATTATATTAAATTTACATTATACCAAATACCATGTAGTTACATGTAGATAAATAGCAATGTATCATATTTCTATATACCGTGTAGACTGTACTGTGATATAAACATAGGTTCTTTGGTACAACAGTTTGGCATGACCGAGTGATATGTAGACGTTAATATGTTATAGCACAATCTAAAATATTTATATGCATTAATATATCATAGCACAATATGCAGCACATACCAGACAACCAAGAATGTCAATACACATGATGTATACCAAACACATACCTGACTATCAAGAATTCGATGTATCTTAGATGCCTGTCGTAAAGCACGGAAGATAATTATCCACGTGACGGAAATGTATCAGACACAACACACACACACACACACATACGAACACACACATCACCCAGCCACTAATATATACCGAGAAAACAGAGAGGAGAGCCAGAGAAGGCAGAAGGAGATAGAGAGCCAGATAGAACCAAAGAAAGCAGAAGGGGGACTGGCGAGACAAGAGAAGGAAGCTTAGGAGGCAGGGTTGAGTAGGAGATTCGCCGTCACTCTGACAATATGAGGGTCACGTCACTTTGTCCATCATATGAATAACTGTATCACAATAAAACCCCGTAACCCCAGAGAGCCTCTACATCACCTTGACGTACGATACAAATCTCCACATTATCCTATGCCTCAAGACTATTTTGGCAGCCGCCCACATTACTGGTGACAGAGGTGTCTCACCAGTCTACAGGTACAATCCCAGCTCCTAGCTACGACTATTATCTACGATTGGCAGTAGCAGTAATCTACGATACTCTACAATATTAGACACCGGTAGCAGTGATTCTACACATCATCTACATTATTGACACTGGTAGCACCTATGTACCAAGCTACCTACCTACCTACCTCTCTGTCTACGCTGTTAACATGGGAGATATGTCCATTTGGTGAAGTGTTTGTGATAAGTGGGTGAAGAAGAGATGTAGTGGTATTAGAGGTAGACTGCGAGATAATGCTGATTTCATGTGTGTGGCGTGGCGGGGAGAGCATGTCTAGACTGCCAGCCGTGAAAGGATTGAACTTGCTGGTGGGTCTCTTCAGTGTTTGGAAGTGTTTTGTTATTTAGGATACGTGTTATGTGCTGGAGGTGGGGCTAGAGCTAGCTCTGTGGCTAGAGTGAGGAGTTGTTGGAAGAAGTTCAAGGAGATGTTGCCTCTCCTGACATTGAAAGGGCTCTCCTTCTGTGCTAAGGGATCTTTGTATGCGGCATGTGTTAGGAGTGTAATTTTTTATGGTACTGACACCTGGGCAGTAAAGGAAGAGGACACTCACAGGCTCAGGCTTATAGAAATGATAATTAGATGGATGTGCAGTGCATCCCTGAGTGCGAGACCTTGAGGGGAGCTAGGTTTACAATGGAAGAGTTGAGAGGTAGGATGGGACTGGAGTGTATTGGTGTTGTGTTGAGGAGAGGTAGATTGAGGTGGTTTGGGCATGTGGAGAGGATGGGGAATGATAACTGGGTGCAGAAAGTGAGAAGAGTTAGGGGTAGGGTTGCGAGAGGCCGACCGAAAAAGACCTGGGATGAGGTCACTGAGTGTGAACTCAGGGATAAGGAACCGAAAAGGGAGGCTGCTAGAGATCAAGCAGCATGGAGAGCTGTCATTAGATGACCAAGGCCGACGCATACAAGCATGTTGGAGCCTTCAAAAACGAAACGAAAAGAAATTATTAGTTTTAGGCTGCTAGTACGATTAATGTGTGCATGTACTGTATGTGAGTCTCTCTCTCTCTCTCTCATAAGTAATACCCGTTGATTCCCGGAGTTCATATCCAGCCTGAACGAATTTAAGTTGCTGTGTTTGGTTTATATAATTAAAAGCGAATGCGGAAAATTTCTTACATGCGATTGTCGGACTACATCTTCGGGAGGAGAGGTTCTGGAGAAGAGGGGAAGGTGTTGTGCCTGTAAAGTCTTCTTTTTTGTTTAAGTAGTTTTCTTCCCGTAAACACCAAGTTGCGTAGACTGTTGAGTTCACTGCCTAAAATAAATACATGTTTAATATTTTAATAAATTAACACGGCGTCGAGTAAGTGAATGTGTTTAAGGAACTCAGAACGGCAGAGGACATTTTGAAACCATAAGAAAGTTCCTAAAAACCCTAAGTTGTATGCAGGAATTCATATTGTACAGTATAACTGGAATACGTTTGTAACCATCCACTTGTGTGTTCTTTGCCATAAGACGCACCCATGATTCTGTTACCATTGAAGCACACTTTGCCCGTAGGTCGTTGTGAATGGCTTTGTAGTTTCATGTTACAGTAATATGAAGTGTTTCGGAAGCGGTGAGTGTGTGCCTCTACTCGTTTAATGTCCTCTTACAGGTTTCAGTGTGTGCCTCTGCTCGTATAGCTCATATAGCGTCTTCTTACAGGTTTCAATGTGTGCCTCCGCTAGTATACCTCGTATAGGGCTCTCATACAGGTTTCAGTGTGTGCCTCTACTCGTCTAGCTCGTATAGTGTCCTCTTACAGGTTTCAGTTGTCTGGGGTTGCAGGCGCTGGGAGGGGCGTTCGTTGCACCTCTGATGAACTACACCTGCCGCCACCCTTCCGTCAGCGATCTGACCATCCATGCGCAACCCACTGTCTCCACCGCATCAGTCCATAACATCACCATCACGGCAATGTAAATACCAATAATGTGTGTGTGTGTGTGTGTGTGTGTGTGTGTGTGTGTGTGTGTGTGTGTGTGTGTGTGAATAAATTTGACAATGACAATGATGATCATGAAATTTTATTATTTTGTTTATTAAGAAAAAAAAATCCATGATTCCCCCATGCAACGTTATATTTCTGGGTTGGATCGGGTGCTACCACTAGACCTCAGCATTTAACTGGAACCAGGTTCACCCACCTTTTAAGATGAATTTTTTTTTTCATTTTTCAGTTCCATTTTTTTTATCTGGTCTTCTCACATCAGTTTCATAAATATCTTACACCGATATCATGGAACAAATGCCAAAATAACAGCGAAAACTATCACAATTGCACAACGCCAGGCATTGAATCCGCAGTTCCAGGAAATGAAGCATTATCCAATAACGAATGAAATGACTTTCGCTCGCAACTCTGAGAGTGATGCTCAGTTAATCTCCTGTATCCCAGCTATCTTTGACCTCACCATACGAGGCCATCTAGGCTCACACAGATGGCCTTAGTGAGTACGGTCCCTGTAAGGAAACCATTGGCTGACTGTAAGAGCTTTTATACTCGTACACTCGCCAAGTTGAATGCCTTCTCATGCGATAATACGAGAAGGCATAATAAGGCCCATTTAATCTCTTCTGAGAATAGCCTTAAACTTTTGAAAGCAGACAGCTGATTGGCTGTCCGAGTGCATTCATTAGTAACGATGTAAAGTGCGCTTTGTGAGCACGTGACGAGTGAGCGAGCGCCATGTTATCGTAATTTTCCTCTGGTTTATTATATCTTCATGTTGGCAGCTGAACAATGTAAAATGTGCTGGACCCAAGACATTCTCTCGCACACACACACACACACACACACACACACACACACACACACACACACACACACACACACACACACACACACACACACCGCTCGCTGGTGCAGTGGTAACGTTCCCGCTTGCCAACTGGTGGACGGGAGTTCGCGCCTCGCTCAGGTTGCGAAAAGTTTCACTGAGGAAGTGGGTGGTTACTGTCCCCCTTGAGCAAGGGGACGGGTGTGTGCGTGTGTGAAGGTCACAGCCTTGCCCTTAGATCGGACTATATGAGCACTTAGCTCCCTTCCGGGAGGGTAAAAGCTGACGATCACGACCATCAAGTGATCCTGACCGACCCGGTGAATTACACACACACACACACACACACACACACACACACACACACACACACACACACGTACGCGCGCGCGCGCGCTGGCGCAGTGGTAACGTTCTCGCATGCCATCTGGTAGACGGGAGTTCGCGCCTCGCTCATGTTGTGAAAAGTTTCACTGACGAAGTGGGTGGTTACTGTCCCCCTTGAGCAAGGGGACGGGTGTGTGGGTGTGTGAAGGTCACAGCCTTGCCCTTAGATCGGACTATATGAGCTCTCAGCTCCCTTCCGGGAGGGTAAAATGCTGACGATCACGACCATCAAGTGATCCTGACCGATCCGGTGAATTACACACACACACACACACACACACACACACACACACACACACACACACACACGCACGCACGCGCGCGTAAATGTGCAAGTTATTCCAAGGGGTTCCTATGCCTATATGGATGTTTTTTTTTTTTTTTGATAAAATTCACTGAATAACTGAATCACATGCAGAAAGAATTTCAGTTGTACATCACATAGGAGTACAATTATTAGTTCCTGCTTGGCGTGACGGTCGGGTGGGGCGGCGCCGCTCATTTCCATACTTAACTGAGAGTAAACATCGCTCGCTCGCTGGTAATAACTATTATAGGCCTATGGTTAACAGTAACTGTTTCTGACGATACGTTTGCTCAGATTAAATATATGTATATTTATCTGCATAAAAATTTTTAAAACGAGGCCTTACAAAGTGTATCATGTGGTCTAGATACGTGTTAAATTTTCAGTTCTGCCAGATCAACAATTTCAGACAAAAATTTACGCGTCCCCATGTTAAGGTAAATTAGGGTAATTCATACATCATTATTGCGACATTACGACCTCTGATCAAGAGGTATTCGACCTTTATGTGGTGAAGAAAAAAAGCCTTTCTTTCTGGAGTCAGACCTTTCCTGTTCATAGTCTGTGCTCCTTGTTACTCAGTTCAGCACAGTTAGCACAACGGTCCTTCCATTGCTGGAAACATTTTGTAGTCAGTTTTTGGGATCCCGAACAAGACCTTTTTAGCATTTGTCTTTATCTCATTCGTGTCCTCAAATCTCGAACCCTTGAGCGGCCTCCTCGGTTTAGAAAATAGCAAAAAGTAACAGGGAACATGTAAGGAGAGCAGGAACCCTGCCAGAACCTGTGTGATCCTGTGTTTGCAAAAAATCCTGGATGAGATGGAATGAGTGGGCTGGAGCAATGTCGTGATTGATTTGCCAGTCCTCTGCCTCCCACAACTCTCGTCATGCTCCACGAATATTAAAGTGCAGTTTCTTCTTGTGCATTCAGAAAAAAAAGAAAACTTCATACCTAATTCTGTTATTTGTGTTCCGATTTCAGTGAAGTCCATGTGCCCACTTTCCCCTATTTCTGATCGTTTTTATTTTTAGGAAGGGACTGACCCCCCTAAGAATCACTGGGGGTTCACGCTCTCCAAATATCGTACTCCACATGAGAGTTCTTGTACAACATGTACTAACATATCAAAGACATTATGACATTTCACTGCTTCTGAGAATTTTAATTTGGGTGAGAGAGCTGACCTCTCTAAAAGTCAGGGTTGGAAAATTGTATATAGTGGAAGATCTTCCAGTTAACTAGAAGAACTAACCTGAGAAGATTCATTAGTATATCTCTCCTATTTCTCCTCATTTTACATTCTGGAGAACGGGCCCCCACTGGGGGTGGGTTCACGGTCCCCAAATTTCACGTTATGGATTAGAGACTATTGTGTAATATGTGTTGAGATATCAAAGTCATATCTGCCCTTCTTCCTCTATTTTGTATCCTTCAAAACTTTTGGACGGGGGCTGACCCCCCAAAAATAGTGATTGAAAAATTTATAGAGTGTAGGATATCGGTAAGTAACCAGACGAACTGGCCTGAAAAGTTTTGTTGAAATCCATTTGCTCACTTTTTCCTACTTCTGACCGTTAAAAATTTTGTGAGGGGGCTGACCCCCGAAGAATCACTGAGGACGTCACACTTTACGTATATCTCAGTACGGATGATAGTTCATTGCACTAGTACTAATATATTAAAGCCATGTCTGCCCTCCTTTCTCTATTTCTGAGGATTTTTAATTTGACAATGGGAGTGACTTCCTAAAAATCACGGCTGGAAAACTACATATATTGGAAAGCATGCCCAGTACCCAGTCGCACTCACCTGGGAAGTTTCATTCAAATCCATCAGATAGTCTCGGAGGAGTTAAAGCACACACACACACACACACACACACACACACACACACACACACACACACACACACACACACACACACTTCTACAACAAAAGACGACGGCTACTATACTCACTAATATGGTGTGTTTCTCAGTTTTTGCTGCCAATGTGTGTGACTATGCAGACCAATTCTGGATACGCAAACTTTGCCACATAGTTGGCATGTCAAGTCCAGGTTTGCCGGGAGATCTCTGTTTTAGTTGTACCTTCTTTTTCTACACTCTTTTCTGGCCAGGCTCCGAACTTCTTCAAGATAAATGGTTCCTTCTCTGCAGAGCTCGCCATTGTTTTCTGTCAGAGGCATTGGTTTCAAGATCTTTTGATATGATGTTCATTTCTTCAGGGTTGTCCTTATATGACCTTTATATTACTCCTGTCCCACTGGACTGCAACATGCTGCAGGGAGCTGGCCATACGGAACCTGGCAGGGAAGGCGGTGCTCAGTCATGCAGAACACGTATCCGACCCATCTGAGCTTTTTTTTCTTTCTTTCTTTTTTAGTCAGCATGATTTCTATTTTGGCTGACTTTGCCTGGTGAAGAATTTGTGAGTGAGGAACTTTATCTTCCCATGAGAATCCTAGAATGCACTGTAAGCATAGGATGTGAAAAGACTCAAGTTGTTTGAAGTGACGCTGGTAAGCAGTCCAGGATTCAACACCATATAAGAGGATGGAGAGGCATACTCGTACAGCTGTATAAACTGATACCTTTGTCTCGGTTGTCAAATTTGTGTTTTCAAAAAATCTGGATCTGAGTCCCCTAAAAGGAGGTGAGGCACGGCTGATTCGTGTAAGGATTTCTGCATCAATGTTATATTTATCTGTGAGCACACAACCAACGTGGGTAAACTTCTCCACCTGTTTTACATTTTCGCAATATATTTGAAATCCGTGTGGATGTGCTGCGTTGTTTCTCTGAGATATTATTTCTCTAATAATGACATTCATTCGGAGCCCCATTGCATGATATATGTTGGAGACGATGGTAAGAGACTGTTGTGGGGCTTCTGAAGTATGAGCAAGGACAGCACAGTCATCATTATACTTCAGCCCTAGAAAATGAGCTATTTCAGTCTTTGAGCTTGAAGTCGTCTAAGATTAAATAAGTCACCATCTAGAAGGAACTGGATTTTTATTCCATTATCAGGGTTCATTTGTTGGTGACTTAAAAGGATGACTGCAGTGAGATAGATGTTGAAAATGACAGGAGCCAGGACACATCCTTGCTTTATGTCCACATCAACAGTGAAGGGTTCGGATTTGCTCCCACCTATGGACTCACGAGCATGCAGGCTCTTTAGGGTGGTAAGAAATTTGTTTCGAACTCCAAATTTTGAGAGAGCATTCCATAAAAGTTCTCTGTTTACAGTTTCAAAAGCGTATGCAAGATAAATGAATGCAATATACAAGTCACGGTTCTGCTTGTGGCATTTCTTAGTCCACCATTTGTTTTCCATGTCACGCAGTTTTCTCTGGGTTTCGCTTCTGAGATTCTGGAATTCATGTTTTTGGGTTAAGGAGCTAGGATGAGCCAACCAGTTGTTATGTGTTCTATTCTTCATTGCAAGAAGGTCATATATGCCCTCAACATTTTCATCAAACCAGTCTTCATGGCAGCGAGTGGAGAAGCCTAGTGTTTCTTCTGCAGTGCTTTGGAGCAGTGTCTTAATGTTTAGTCACTGTGCGTCTAGGTTTGTTGTATTGTTGTTTGGATCAGATGGTGGGCATTGAGAGAGCTTGTCTGTAATAGTGCTGTGGAAGGTGTTACAAAAGTTGCCACATCTGTTAAGCTACTACAGTTTAATTTCTTGATTAATTCCTGATGGATAGTCTCCAGCGCATTTGGCGTATGACAAACTGTATGTTGCTAACTATAAGATTATGGCCTGTTGAGCACTCAGCACCTCTCATGCCTCGGGTTATAAGAACTTCTCTTCGATATCACTGCCTTAAAATGACATAGTCAATCAGGTGCCAATGTCTAGATCTTGGGTGCATACATGTGGTCTTGTGTTTATTCTTAAGTTGAAAGGTGGTGTTGGTGATAACTGGTGTTCTAAGCAAAAGGAAAGCAGTCTAAGGCCATTGCTGTTCATGTGACCGACACCAGGGCAGCTTGTAATGCTTTGCCAGAAGTAAATATCTTTTCGTACTTTGGCCTTAAAATCTCCAAGTAGGATCAGTTTGTCACCAAGTGGTATTGAACGAATGGGAACATCCTAAGAGTCATAAATGGAATCATTGACGGGTGTCCTCAGAATCAAGCGCTGGGGCAGACACTGATGAGTGTTGCATAGTGGCCCTGAGAGAGTGGTATGTGCCAGGACATCAGCCTCTCTGATATACCTACAGGTGTTTCTTGGATATTCTGTAGATTAAGGTGCTTCGCACTGCATAGCCCAAACCATGGTTTCTTCTTACATTGTCTGAGGATCCCTTCCAGAAAATGATATACTCTTCTCCTGCTTCTATAAGGTTGCCCTTTCCTGAGAGGCGAGTGTCAGACGAGGCAGCATTGTCAATTTTATATCTTTTCAGTTTTGGGGCAATAAGGGCAGTTCTATGGCGCGGTTGTGTGCTGTGGTCAGTATCAAGCAAGGTTCGTATGTTTCAGGTAGGAAGAGTCAGAGAGATTCCTTTGTTTTTTTCGACTGCAATGCGGGATGCCTTGACAGTCGTGGTTTTCTGCCCAGGTGGTGCAGAGCAGCAAATGTTTAGGTACCTTTTCTAAACACCTCCCCGTCAGCGGTTAACAGTTGGACATCCATTTCCGGCTGCTTAGATGCACTGGATACAGCTGAAGGCATGATCTCCATCATGGCAGTGACCACTAGACCAATGCCGCTTATGTGCAGGACTCAAGCTAACGACCTCCAGCCGTATCCATAACTTGTCCCTGTCACCCTATCCTGTCTACATATATCTATTAGTGAAAGATGAACTGGGAAGTGAGTACAGCAGTAAGCTTGAACAATGAATGGATTTTCGTGTGATGGTGAGGGTGTGCAGTCGTTACCGCCACGTGACTTGGCCCGTCTCAGCCTGTGATAGTGGTGTGAAGATTCACGACGTCCATCTACTGAGCAGGGTTGCAGGAATCTGCCGGGAGCTTTGTCTGTCAAACCCCGCTTTCCTTAGGACTCCACCCACTGATTTTTCGTTTGGGGTTTACTCCCATAGCCTTGACCTAACCAAGGGCAATCCCACAAGGCAGTGGACCTAGGAACGCTTGGTCTGACCCCTAACTGATGGCATGAGTAACCCTGTCCTCCTGCTGATTCCAGGGTGGATCTCCCCCCGCTTGTGTGGCCCACCAGAATTACAGGGCACGTAAGCCTCCTACCACGACAAGATGGTTCTCTTGGGGACACACACACACACACACACACACACACACACACACACACACACACACACACACACATTCTGCGAAGCATGATGGTATCATTTTCTGCAACGTCTCTTATACCTTAGTGCTAGACTTAGGATGCGTGTGTGTGTATGTGTGTGCGTGTGTGTGTGTTTTAGGTTATTTGATGGATTTGAATGAAACTTCCTAGGTGAGTTCGCCTAGGTACTGGGAAGGTTTTCTACTAAGTACAATTCTTCAACCAAGACTGAGGAGTCAGCCCCTCTCATCAAATAAAAATCTCTCAGAAATAGTGAAAGTGTTGTACCATGAAATCTCATTCATAATGAGATACTTGGGGGGAGTGATTCCCCCATTGGTTCTCTGGGGGGGTCAGCTCCCTCCCACCAAAAAATTATCAGAAATAAGAGGTAGATCTGAATAAAACTTTCCAGGTGAGTTCCTCTGATTACTCCACAGGTACTCCACTATATATAATTCTCTAACCATGAGTTAGGAGGGCAGAGTCCTCCCTCACCATATTTTATATTTGCAGAAATAGTGAAAGGAGGCCGGATGTGGCCTTGACATCTAAGTACATTATGTACAATAGACTTTCTTCCATAATGAGATATTTAGTAAGCGTAACTCCCCAGCGATTCTTGGGACTCAGTCCCCTCCTCCAGAAATAAAAATGATCGGAAATAGAGGATTGTAAGAACATGAATTTCACTTACACTCCTCAGGTCGGTTCGTCTGTTTCATTGAGAATATTTCCCACTATATAAAATATTCCACTATTATTTTTAGGGGGATCAGCCCACTCTAAAAGTTCTAAAGGATACAAAATAGAGGAAAGAGGGTAAATATGGCTTTAATATCTTAGTACATGTTGTACAGTGGTCTTTCATCCGTAATGCGACATTTGAAAAGAGTGACTTCCACAATAATTTTTGGAGGGGTCAGCCCCCTCCCCAAAGTTAATAAAACGATCAGAAATAAGGGCGAGATTCTAAAGAAACTTTCCAAATGAGTTCGTCTCGCTACTCCGAAGGTCTTCTACTATAATTATACAATTATCCAACTCTAGTTTTAAGGGGGCCAAACCCCCTTACCTAATTTGAAATTCTCAGAAATAATGGAGGGCAAGTATGGCTTTGATATCTTAGTACAGTAGAACGGACTCTCATTCGTAATGTGATGTTTGGTAAGCATGCCTCGCCCAGCTATTCTTTGGGGGGTCAACCCCCCTCCTAAAAATATAAAAAAGAGCGAAGTAGGGAAAAGTGAACTTTTTTTTTTTTTTTCCATTTTCATAGAAATCGTAGGACTGGGTATGCAGTTTCCATGTCTTCTCTGAATGTATAGGAAGAAACTGCAAATTTACTCCATTCTTAAGGAGTGATTGTACGTTAATATTACTTCCACGATGGCGGCGCACAGAGACGAATGCCGGTACTACGTGAACACCTCAGAGGGGGTGGGGTGGGAGGAGGGGTGCACACTGTGGGACTTCGACCACTCCACCTTCGGCGACACCCTCACCTCAGAGGTACAATATCATCCTTGCCATATTTACTTCTTGAACCAAGGGATGTACTGTCTGTCTTAATATTGCTACCACCAAACGATTTTAGTCAGCTTGGGGGAGATTTTCCTAACTGAAGACATTTGGTACATCATTCACACCATTCGTTGAACTCTCCATAATAGTCATCTCCCTTCAACTGAATAAAATCGTCTGGTTGTAATAAAAATATAAGCAAATATCTGTCGCCTTAAAGAAAAAATTAACTAATCTTACTTAGTTTCCATCTCTTACACTCACCTGACATCGCGATACAGATAATTTGCCATTACTCTTGCTTAGTTTAAGTAACATTTGTCAAGAGATTTTTTCCAACAGACTCAAAGTGAAGGAATTACTGAACTATCATCACTGTCTGATACTGACGTAAGTAAACCAATAGGCAATTAGGTCATTTGTGTGCCGATGATCCTCTTAATGCTCATTCATTTCTGTTGCATTTGTTTCATATGGGTAATAGAAACTGTATTGTTTATCATTTTAACACAAGAAATATCAACATTATGAGGTAAATCAGTAGTCTGATGTATTATTCTAGAGCAGAGCTTCTTAAAGTGGGATTGGCGCCCCCTACTGGGGTGTGAGCTGGATTCAGTGCAGGTATGACGCCACAAACAAAAATGTATACAGGTATATATATATTTAGGTATAATAAAGAAACTAAGTTTACGTAAATCCAGAAAATTCTCACCGAAATTTGTCGCACATCACTGATAAACAAAAACATACGAGTAACTGCCATTCTTACCCATTCGCTGGGATTGTTCCACAACCCCGGCGACCCCTACACCCCTCGAGCCTCTCGACCCATGACCTGCCAAGAATTTATTCAGAAAAAGGTTACAATGAAGGCCGCTATATAGCAGTTACTAAAACTATAGTAAATTCGTCTCGACCTTGCGTCTGAAGCCTACCTGACTTTTTTTTTTCTTGGAAGCTGATTGGCTGTTGGAATGAGGAGAATTAGTTTAACAGAGAGCTCGTCATTTTATTTATTTATTTATTTATTTTTTGCTGTAGGTACATGTAATAGCAGGTAAGTATTTAACCCAAATGATGACCCACGCTGGAAAAGAGATGAACATGTGTGGAAACTAATTCCCCCAGAAGGAGATAGCCTGTGTGTAACAGTATATGCACTCTTTTAAATAAACCTGTCATTTTAAAAAGCAGAGGAATTTAACAGAGAACCTATAGGGCTGGTCTAAAGTGGTTTAATAAGCCAGGGATTTGCTCTAGTTTTCTGGTTAATAGTCTATTATTAATAAATTAAATGCTACTGTGTTCAACCTTTTATGGACAATTATAATGTAAATACATGTATGAATTTCTTATAAATATTGGAATATTCCATGTACATGACGGCGCATGTGCGATATGGTGACATGGAAATGGAAGAAGGTCTTATATATCTTAACGCAGATAAAATGAATACTTGGCTTTAGTTTTTACTTAAAACTAAGACTAACTTAAGTTAGAACTTCCTTGTAAATTTCATGAAGTAATTCATTGTACTTAAGTATTTGTAATTAAATAATATTTGGGATCTCTGAATCCAATGAAGTAGGAGATCCGGCATTTTTAGTTCAGTTCAAGTCAGCTAGATAACGTGAGAGCACTGTATATACACTGCATTTAAGGATGCTTGGATTTGACCCACACAACCAAACCAAGATCGCAAGCTTGTCATTATCTGTCATTTCGATTTATCTAGCTAAGTATCCTTTAAGATTGGCCAAATCAAGGGGAACTAGCTAGGATAAAGGAGATAATAACAGGTGAATGAGGGTGTTAGTTTATACACCGCTCATTTAAAGAAATTCCAATTACTTTTATTTTAACATTTGGTGTCTTAATAGAATACCCTCAAAATTTCTGACATTTTGGTGCCCCATGTGAGGAGTACAGATGTGTGTAGAGGCTTTAAGCGGGTTTAAGGTTGCATTTGTGGGACATAGCTAGGACTCCGTGCGTGGTAGACACAGAAATACTTATATACCGGGCTCCGGGAGTGAAAGCTAGTTTCTTTTCAAGTGATAAACGGCTGTATGCTGTATTGGATTGGGAACACCACCGCACCATTCTTTTTCTGGGAGGTAATGATATTAATGAGGATGTGGTACTGAGTGACATCATGAAGAATATTATTGCAGTGATTGGGGTCGAAACCCCTCTGTAGTCATATCTCTGCTTGAGCCTAGAAATCTACCATATGATGCACCAGTTAGCTATGACACATATGAATTTCTCAGCAGGGCCTTAAATAGCAAGTTGCAGAGAATATGCAGTGGAGGGGATTTTATTTATTTTAATGTCCAACCATTCCAGGCAACCCTTAAAGCTGACGGTATTCATTGGAACGGTCAAAGTAATGAGGCTGTCCTGGTGAAATTCATAAATCATGTAGAACATAACAGGGACACATTCTATGCAGTAGAAGCCATGGGTAGTCCAATGGAATAGTAAAGAATCAACTGCATCTGGGCTCAGGGTAATAAATTTTGTTTATTTTGTGGGATTATGTTTGTGAGGAGATCGGTGCAACCCAAACGGTTTAACAACCTCGTGGAAAAGGTTTAAAAACTTACCCATAATCATCTAAATGTAAAGTGAAAATATAGGAATTTTGAAGGTTGTAATATTCATTTAATTTCATGTTAAAGAAGTTACCAGTGGTAAGGCAGGATGGGTAGCAAGAGCTATAAACGACTGTAAGGAATCAATAGAGGAAATACCACTGTCTAAAAAGAAATTAAGAAGTCTTTGAACATCTTAAAGGACAGACGGACTAAGTATGATGAAAGTTACAGCGGTTTACAGTAGAAGCAGCTATTGTGACGGAAATGATAAAGATCAGTGTGAACTGGAAAGTACGAAGTATGAAAATAACCTAGAGGAATATATAAGCATCGTAAAGAAAACAAAATTAGCTAATTCTTGTGCAGAAATACGAGGTGTAGACCAGTGCTGTAAATCCACACTACCAAAGATTACGCTCCCAGGTTTGATGGGGAGCAAAATTGGAAATCCATTTGGGATAATTTCAGATACTTAGTTCATGACAGAACAGACCTCTCCAAGGTTAGCGAATTCTCCTATCTGTTAGGATAGGTCAAGGGCACGTCTTATAAGTTGGTGAGTGAATTAGCTGTTGAAGAGGATAATTATGAGGCAGCTATGACTATCCTCGACAGAATTATGAAGATAGGAGCAGGTCATTACCCAGTTGCTGAAGACTAATTGAATTATCCAGTCTTAAACATGATTTTGATTCTTTGCAAAACCTTCGGATTGCAGCGATTTGTAATTTTAAAAGCTTTGGGTATGTACGAATATGTAAAAGGAGCAGATTTGGTGCTTTCTAGACTTGTATCCGTAAAGTTAATATCCAAAACCAAGGATGCATTGTATGGTAGGTATCAGAAAGATCATTTCTCCAGTAAGAAGACTGAGGAAAGCATACAGCAGCTTTGAAAACATTTGCAAGGAACAGTGAAGCCTGCTGAAAGCAAAACGAAGGTTGAAGAAGAGAAAAGGACCACTAACCAACTGGCTGAGAAACCTAAGTCAGTCCCAGCCTGTAAATAAAGAGGATGTTGGCACTTTTATTAGGTCCTTAAATCCGGAGAGAAATTTCCAAAGACAAACAATGGACAAGCGGATGATAATAAGGAGGAAGAAATTTCCAAGGTAAAGAACAGGAAAGGTTGTGTATTTTGTAGTGAACAACATTTCACTGTATTTTGTCAGAATTCCTGATTATGCCTCTAGAATAGTGAGGTTGAATGAATTGGGGTGTGGTATGAATTGTTTGAATTCAGGACACACAACCACAAACGGTTACAATAGTTTAAATCTGTGTCTCAAATGTAAAAAGAGAAATCATCATAGTACTTTGTGTCCAAGGATGGTCAAAGATGAGGTTCCAAAACCCGGGTGTCAATATGACTGTTGCAAAATCAAATACTCCAGTAACAATGCCAGCTGCAGTCCCAATTGCAGATGCAAACGTAATGATAGAAAATAGGAGTGTAAATGTACTTTTTTTTATATACTGGTGCACAGAAAACCTTCATTTCTGCTGATATTGTAGAAAAATAAAAGTTGTCAATTATAGGCAAAGTAAATCAAGCCTTTACAGGGTCTCTAACTACTAAGGAAGAACAATCCTTTGACTTAGCTGGACCCTTAATAGACCTTGGCTTGTTTAAATGCTGTATAACAGCAGCTGTACTGGATAAGATGGAAAAAAGTTTATTTATCAAAAGACTGAGGGAAACCTCTGATCGTGTACAGAGCCTGGGGATAAAGTTGGCTAAACAGAATATGAAATCAGATACTGTGGGTTCCATAAAAATGATTGTTAGGTCAGATTTCTGTGGAAGATTCCTGCACAGGACATTCAAGAAAACTAAAGTACAGATGTTCAAGACTCCAGGAGGTAACCTTATTATGAGTCAACTGCCGTTTCCGAAGCAAGCCAGAGGAGTGACCAAAATGGTAGACTCGCTCTTTGTTGCCCCCACACAATCGTTGATGGTAGCTAGAATAGGTGCAGAATTTGAACCTACTCAAACAAGAAGCAGTGCCAAGGCACAGCAAACCGCTTCACCGACAGTCATTTTAGTGCTGACGTATAAACACAACAGGATATCTGGTCAAAGGTGTCACATATCAGTCTGGAGTAAATTGGGTGAAAATTGACGATTTTATGTCCATTTGAATTTTTAGGCCTGACCCACCTGACATTAACCCTCCTACCACTAACTGGGGGATGACCCGCCTGATGTAATGAGGCATGTTATATGATGCAGATTTGAAAGATGCTCCTTTAAGTTTTGGTTTCATGTCATTACGACGAATTTGAAAGGAGTTATGGAGAAAAAACGATTTAAAAAAAATATTTTTTGGGCCCACAGCCTGGGCCTTGACCCAGTTTGCCCACAAATTTGATCAGGTGATCAGGTCATAGCCCATCATCCCTGTAATCATAGTCAAAATTGCACAAGTAGACTTCACATAAAGTTGTTAACAGACAGACGGACAAACAAACAAACAAATAGACAGACAGACAAACCGAGTAAAAACAATATCCGTCCCCGAGCTCCTCCCGCGGCGAGGACGGGTAATAAATGACTTACTGGATACAAATTGTAGGACTTGGATACCGTGGGAATGTATCCTGGAGAAGTAAATCCAGAAGAAAAAAAATAACTATGAAGTTGTATAAGAAGTCTGTTGAATTTAAAGATGGACAGTATTGGCTTGGATTACGGGAAGGTAAACCATTCGGATTTACCAACAAATTGCTAGGCAGCTAAGGCTCAGTTAAATTCTCCTATAAGAAAGTTCAGATACAACCCAGAACATATAACAATATATGATAATGTTATAAAAGATAAATTTAAGAATAAATTTATAGAAGAGGTAGAAGTTCCTATTAATCATAAAGATTACATTATTTACCACATCATGCTTTAAGCAAGGACTCAGTAACAACGCTCATCAGGTTAATTTTTAATTGTTGTAGTAAAGCATCCAAAGGACTAGCTAGCTTGAACAACTGCCTATGCTGTGGACCTACGTTAACAGAGACGTTGGGGAATGTATTGTTAAGATTTAGAGAGAAAACTTATGCTTAGATGGCAGAGTTGAATAAGGCTTTTCTCAGAACAGGATTGAAAGAAGAGGATAGGAGATTTACCAAATTCCTCTGGCCTCAAGACCCTCAAAATAAGGATAGTCCTTTGAAAACTTATTGTTTCCGATCGGTGCTCTTTAGCTCTTGTGGTAGTCCTTTCCTACTGTGCAACACTTTGAAGCATCATTTTGAGAATGCCAAATGCCCAGAAATAGGGCAGGACTTCTACATGGATAACTTATAAGGTATTGCTGATACAGAGACGGAAGCATTGAAGGCTTATGAAGTAGCCAATTCCGAATGTGGGAAGGCAAATTCGCTGTTACAGAGCTGGAATACAAATTTACCGCTTTTAAGGAGTACAGTACATGAGGACCATGTTAATACTGACATTCCCAAAACTCAAAATGTGCTGGGTCTTAACTGGGTTACAAGGGTTGATGAAATAAGTATGAAACCTATGAAGTTCTCTGACGGAACACTCACCAAGAGGTCCTTGTTAAGTCAGGTTTCCACGTTATTTTACCCATTAGGACTGGTCAGCTCCATAGTTGTTAAGGGCAGATGTTTAGTGCAAGAGGCTTGATGAGAAAAGTTAGACTGGGACACTGAACTAGGTGAGAGGTATTTTGAGCAAGGGGAAGAGATTAGAAAGGAATATGAAAAATCATTAAGCATATGTATTCCCAGGCAGATAAACAGTAACACGCAGTCACATTTGCATATATTTTGTGATACTTCTCAAAAGGCTTACGCGTTAGTAGCTTATTGTGCAACAGGTGATTATAGTAAAATTATGTCCAAAGCCAGAGCTGCACCAGTTAAAGGAAGAACCCTACCTCAACCTCAAATGGAATTGGCTTCTATAGAAGTAGGAACTAAACTCTTGACACTCAGTTTGAGGATATATATATATATATATATATATATATATATATATATATATATATATATATATATATATATATATATATATATATATATATATATATATATATGGACTGACAGTGAGATTCGTCTTTTCTAGACAGGAAAGGAAGACAGTAAAATACTTTTCGTCCACAACAGAGTGAAGACTAAAAGAACCCTCTATCAAATTTAAATGTATGAATTTATCCTCCAGTCAAAACCCAGGCGTTCTTCTCTTTTCAGACTCATCAGTAAAGATTTTGATCCGAGATGACTTGTGGTTGAAATGTCCTAATTGGTTATTTACTAGAAAATGGCCTTAGTAGAAACAGTCTAATATTGCTGAGGATAATGTAACCTGGATCCTGTAGTACCTGAGCCACATGTGATAGACGTCAGTAGATTTTCATCAATAAGACAACTCCTTAACACAACTAAATTAGTTGTAAGATTTTAAAAATAGAAAGTAGGATTTGAGGAGCTTGAACCCGTGAAATATTGGGTGAATGATGCAAGGGAAATATTGCGGAGAGATTTTTTACCTATTAGACCAAGGCACTATCATCAGCAATAATAAGCTGATAAGAGATCTAGGATTATTCTTAGACGGAAAGCGTCTAGTTAGATGCCGTAGCAGAATAGTAAAGGCCGGTGTGCCTGTTCAAACTAGAAATCCTATATTGTTACCAAAGAATGATCATTTTATAAAAGGAAATTGTAAAGGAAGACCATGAGTTAACTCTTCATGGAGGTGTGCCGCAAACTTTGGTCCGAGTCCAGGAAAGGTATTGGATTTCTAAGGGTAGACAGGTTGTGAAGAAATATCTCAAGAATTGCACTTTATGTAGGAGGTGAGAGCAACGACCATATGGTTATTCAGGACCATCCTCTTTACCAAAGGATAGGGTAAATATAAATTGGCCCTTCAAAGTAACCGGAGTTGATTACACAGGGCTATAATTGTTACGGGTGAGGGAACTCCCCATAAGGTGTATATATGTTTGTTTACATGCACTTACACAAAGACAGTACATCTAGAAAGTGCTGAAGATTTAAGTTCAGGGACATTCCTGAACGTATTTTGAAAACTTGCTCCTAGACAGTCTTGTCCTAGTAAATTAATAAGGGACAACGAAACCAATATTGCTGGAGCATCTTTAAGGTTAAGTCGACCCTGGTAATCCGCAGCTGTACATAGCAGTTCATAGCTCCTGGAGCACCATGGCAAAACGGGCTCACGGAACGAATGATTGGTATTGTGAAGAACTGCCTAAAGAAAACTTCACATAGAACCAAGATCACTAGAGAAGAGGTAATGACTGTAATAACTGAAATTGAGGCTAGACTTAATGATAGATCTTCAACGTGTCTGGATAATACTAGTGTCTCGAAGTCTTGACACTAGCTCATATGATGCATGGCAGAGGCTCTATCCGGTGCCTTGTGTTGATATCCAGGAGGAAGTAGATGATCCCACCATGGAGGAGAATGAACTAGGGCAACATCTGTGTAAAGGATATCAACATTTGAAAAAGGGATTCGACACTTGGAATAGGCATTGGGACGAAGATTATCTATCGAGCCTAAGAGAAAGATATTATGTCTCTCAAGCTGCCAGTAACAAGTTCTCAATAAATATAGGAGATGTAGTCTCGGTGAAAACTGACCAACCTAGATCCTGGTGACCACTAACTATGGTTGTTTCCACACATCCAGACTGGGAAGGGATGCTGAGACTTGTCAAGATTTAATGTAGAGGACATGTCGGCATAAAAACCATCGACAAATTGGTACCTCTTGACTCAACAGCTAGTCCTGAGGTAGTGAATGGTGGAGAACAATTGGGTCAAGATGTTTGACCTAGATGGGCCGCAACACATAGTTCTCGAGACTTGTGGAGAGATCTTGCTAGGGGCCATATTATATGATACAGCATATCATTTTTCGCACGGCCGCAATCTGTGGAAGCCAGGTGGAAAAATCCTGTGTGTAGCAGTATATGCGCACTTTTTAATGTAGCTGTTCTTGTTAAAAAGCAGAGGAATTTAACAGAGAACCTATAGTGCTGATTCAAAGCGGTTTAATAACACAAGGATCTGTTCTAGTTTTCTGGTTAATAGTCTTTATTATTAATAAATTAAATGCTACTGCGTTTAACCTTTTATGGACAATTATAATGTAAATTCATGTATAAATTTCCTATAATTATAGGAATATTCTATGTACACGACTGCGCATGTGTGGTATGGTGACGTGGCAAATGGAAGAAAGTCTTATATATTTTAACGCAGATAATGAATATTTGGCTTCAGCTTATATTTAAAACTAAGATTAACTTGTTAAGTTAAGCTTTCCTTGTAAAATTCATGAAATAATTCATTGTATTTAAGTAATTGTAATTAAATAATATTTGGCATCTCTGAATCCAATGAAGGAGGAGATACGCCATTTTTAGTTCAGTTCAAGCCAGCTAGCAAACAGAAGAGCATTGTTTATACTGTACTTAAGGATGCTTGGATTTGACACACACAACAACCAAGACCACAAGCCCATCATTATCTGTCAGTCCGATTGATCTAGCTAAGTATCTTTTAAGATTTGGCCAAATCAAAGGGAGGTAGCAAGGATAAAGGAGACAATAACAGTTGAGTTAGGGTGACAGTATATACCCCACTCATTCAGAGACATATTACTATAATTTTAACATTTGGTGTCTTGATAGATGAATACCCTTAAAATTCCTGACAATGTGAAAAACACTAAAATGAATATCAGAAAGAAAATGAAATAAATATTAAGTCAAACACTGAAAAACACTAGAAAAAATATCAGAAAGAGAATCAAATAAATATTAAGTCCAACACTGACGAGCCTACCCTTTCACGGGTGTTCCCATCTGTGACATTGTCGTGTCAGCAGAAAGATGCCAGAGTTTTCAGGCAGTTTATCAGTCATCATAATTTTCCTGCTTTCATTTTATGTAATGCATTGTGGTATTGGCAAAAGAGAGTAACATAATATCCATTCGTCTCGACCACAAAAATACAGTGCCATTGCTAGTGGATAACCGTCATAATAAAACGGTGTTGTTGGATTACACATATATATATATATTTTTTTTAAAGGTTTCATCTTACGTTATTCTTGGATTTCAGACTTAAGTACTAAACACTTATGAACGTTTTCATAATCTGATAATGCTATTCTGATGAATTACTGTACATTATGTACATTTGACGCTGTTCGTCTACAGATACAGTAATAGTAGTTGCTTAGTGAAGAAAAACTCCTGGCAGATTAAGATCGCCAGATTATCATCACATTAGTCGTTCAGAGACTGAGATGATTAATGAGGACAAAGACGACGCATCTCTCTGGTTACCTGCATTCATATGGCAAGCTTTTCCTCGTCTTCACCATTTTCTCTGCTCTGAAATTATGTTAATCGTTTTCATTCTTTTGTTGGCCCCAGATGTCGCTGGTGTGTGAGCGATCCTTCTTCGTACCGCTCTACCAGAGTGTTTACATGATGGGAGCTGTTACATCTTGTTTGGGAGGAATCCTATCAGATAAGTAATACTAGTGCTCATTTTAAGTTCCTTAACTTCTCTAACGTGACACATCTTTCCCATTTCGTTCCACCGAATATAACCATATCCTACATATTTATAAAAAAAAAATATACTGTACATTTGGCTCCTTTCTTTTTTCATCACTCACACCGCAAATTAAACAATCTCGTGCATCACACCAAGTCCATCAAGTAACAAATGTGTACCTTACCTTACTGACCCATGATGTTGCTCCTGCATTTCCTAATATGCCCTAACTCAAAATTACATCCGTCTGTCACATCAAATCATATCTCTGTCTTATTAATACCTTGCTCTCTGTCCAGCCAGTCTACCTCCATCTGCCTTAATGTGATCAACTCGCGTCTTAAGTTATTCTCTCAGGTCTCCGGGCACGTTATTTGACATCATACACCATAGCCTCTGTCACTTAATCTCTTTCATTGCCCATTTTTCTACAAAGCTCAAGGCTTTGTGTTTGGTTTTGTTAAATCTAGAGTGTATGCTTTATCACATCAGCTGTTTGTTGAAGTCATAATTAAAGCTGTACCGTTGATGTTACATTTTTTTTTTTTTTTCATATTAGCAAAATATTTCCTCTTTATCGGTGTTTTGGTAACGATTCATGTTAAGAAGGACAAAAGTAGTAAGAATCGTTGACATATTCCACTTTTGACTATTGTTATAAAAGTGCCTACTTTGACCTACGATTTTTCAACACTTAACACTGTTTATAGAAACTAGTTTCCTAAGTTACGAGGTGCTACCCAAAAGTTCCAGTAATTTGAATACTGTGGGAAAATAAGTCACCTTACCTCCTAGTTCACACTGTCGCCTTCGAAGTGGTCCCAGAGTTTTTTCCACGAGTCCATGCATCCCTGGAAGGCTTCAGGCGCGATGGTCTTGAGCATCTCGTGCGATTCTGTATGGATCTCCTCAATCGAGTCAAATCGACGTCCCTTCAGTCGTAATTTCAACTTGGGAAACAGGAAAAAGTCGCAGGGGGCAAGGTCAGGCGAACAGCGTGGGTGGGGAATGACTACCGTGTTAGTGAAAGACAGGAACTGCCAGACATTTTTTTTTTTTTCTAATGTATCTGACTCTGGGCATAGGCTTCACAGCCTGCTATCAAGGTCCAGCAGTCTTACATACCATACACCTCTACATGTCACCACTTCGGCTCTAACACCCACCGTCAATATTGAATACATGATGGGGCTGTCTCATACAGAACTGGTGTATTGGTACTAGCAGTGGCGGGTCTTCTGGTAGATCAGTGAAGCCTGATTTAATGAAATTCAAATCCCTAAACTGTTCCCTGCTCCAGCGGGGATTTGAACCTGGGTCCGTTAGAACGGCAGGCCACCTCTCTACCGACTGAGCTACCGCCTCCCCAATTGATGTGTGGGCGGGGACGTTGTCATGATGCAGGACCCAGTCCTTGTTCTTCCACTGTTCTGGACGTTTGCGGTGGATGTTCTCCTTCAGACGCTGCAAAACTTCACAGTAAAACTCTCCGCTGACAGACTGACCAGGTGGGATGAATTCCTCGTGAACAATCCCTTGGATATCGAAGAAAACGATCAACATCGACTTGACATTGCTGCGCCATTGGTCCGCTATTGCAAAACCGCTAATCCACCTACACATCACGTTACAATAGTAAGTGCAGCTCAACAACACATCTACTCACAGACACGGCCGGGGCCACACTGTCGCACAAGGGGTTCTGCTGACTCCTCCTAGCTGCAAAAGGCAAAAGTGCAAACGGTTGGCTCCCTTTGCTCAAATTACTGGAACTTTGGGTAGCACCTCCAGTACTACCCAAATACTCGTTTATAAGTACGACTCCACCACATATATTTCTCTTCAGTCTGTTAGCAGTTTCACATGCGTGGTATCTTCCTCAGTGTGCTCGTCGTTGACTCCCTCTTTCTTTCCTTTACTTTTCGTTCATCAGTATTTATTGTAAACTTTGACATTTCTGGGGAATTTTAGTTACGAAAATTATAATAGGGCAACCGCCTCCATTCACACAACAACACCAAGTAGCATTCAGAGAACATATTGCCTGCCCCCTACCAAGATCTAGGGGATTGAATATTTGAATCTGCTCTGTGACTTTGATCTCCCACTGATTGTTCTCAAAATTCAATTCTTTTCTGCGTGGCTCTTAACCATTCTGGAAACTTTGTTCGAAATTTGATCAAAACTGTCGCTGATTTGACCATGACCTGCGGCCTTTGACTTAGTGCACTCAGGCCGGGGCATCTTCACCAGCTGCTGACCCTTAATTTTCGTCAGCCTGGTCTAAACTGAATCAAAACTCTTAGATTTATAAAGCAAATTATACCTTCACCTTTGATGGATTGAAAATCCTGAAAATGTCCAAAGTTTGGTCAAAATCCTATAAATACTGGTTAATCTGACTTTACCATGTAACTATGATCCTGCTTACAAAACCAGTAGGTCTCTAGGGTAACCCTCAACGCTTCTAACAATTTTAATGAAAATCAGATGAAAAATATTATAGTTATTTTCTTGATTCACAGAAACTTCGGGTCGAACTTTACCCTTATCCTTTGATGCTGATATTTGACCGAGAGTTCTAATTGAAAGTTTTCGTCCTTGCCTTACCCATAGCCGTTCCGCCAAGATTGGTCTAAATCGGAAAAAAGTAAAATGGGTTGACCTTTCTGTGCAACCTTGACCTTTGACCCATTTATTCTCAGTAAGCGCAATAAAAATTAGGAACTTCATTCTCCAGCAGGAGACTCTATGAAATAGAAACTCACAGCAAATGTAAATAATACCATAGTTAGCCTTAAGACAACTGACACATTTGGTAGCTGCACTCATCTTTGCATTACTATAAGTAAAAAAAAAATATATATTATGGGACGAGCGTCCCGCAGGGATTCCACCCTGGTTACACTTGGTGGAGGTCTACCATTTTGCAAAGCTTCCTTTTGGTAAGTAAAAAACAATGTTTGTGCATGCTGATCATTTCCCTTGGGGGGCAGGGAAGTCCTATCCTGCATAAAATCTGTTTGGATAGAGGTTTAGCACAGTGCAGCCCCAAATGTTCCACCCTGCCTAAAACCCAGTACAGCTGGATGTCTACCTATGTGTAAAATTTCGTGTTCCTGGGTAAAAAAAAAAATGCTCCCATCCCCTGCCCAACGAGGGCCGCACCTTCCTGAGGGATGAGTGAATCACCCTGCCTCAAACCTGGTCTGGGTTAAGATCTACTACTGCGAAAAAGTTCGTATTCCTAAGTAATGGGGGAAAAAAAAAAAGTTCTGGCCATGCATACTGGAGTTGCCCTGCACCCGCGTTGACTGGTGCTCTCATTGGCAGGGGAGTGGAGTTACTAGGGGTTCCACCTTGCTTCATACTTGCTCTGTGCAGAAGGCTACCACTGTGCAAAATTTCGTTTTCCTAAACGCTTCTTTACAATCCTGCATCCCAGGCAATGCTTTATTATAATCACCTCCATCTCCTCTGCCATCACCATCATCATCCTAGAGAAATGGCATGCCTCGCCCACTCTGCGGAGTGGAAAGAGAAACAACAGTGCTGCACCTTGTCAGACCCTCAACACTTTCACCAATTTAGTTAAAATTAGATCAGCAATGAGTTATTTTCTTACACACACACACACACACACACACACACACACACACACACACACACACACACACACACACACACACACACACACCGATAAACCAGTAACTTCTCTAGGCCCACATAGGTATAGTAAGTACCGGTGTATATCTAGATCCAAAAGATCTTTGATTTCAGAGAGTGGATTATTTTCCTTTTCCTCGCTCTTACTGTTTCTTTTTTTTTTTCTTAGAAATCCTAAAAATAATGACAATGAAAATAAATAGCTTTGTCATGCTGAAGAAAATGTTTATCAAGCATGGTGAATATTTGCGAGAGAGAGAGAGAGAGAGAGGAGAGAGAACATACAGTAAACACTTTTGATATATCTTAACATCTAATCCACAATCTTTCTTTGCCTTTTACCGAGGTTTGTATGTAAAATGAGGTAAACAATCAGACACTAGAAATGACGTGATGAGCCGACTTGGTTGTTCACGTTGTGCAGTGAGGCCATTCATCACAAAAATACTCATTTCTCCTCTGAAACAAGGAAACTTATTGATGGTTCCACAGTTTATACATAAAATTTTCATTCTCTCAGAAGTTAATTGGGAGCTAGAAGTCTTCTTAATGTGTTTCGAAAGTCATTGTCCACTGTTTTGTTGCTCGTTATGAAGTAAATCAACAAGCATGTCTGCGATTGTAACATATCTGGTAACTAATATTATGTGTCGCTGGCAGGGTGGGTCGACGTCCCGTGTTTGTGTGGAGCGCAGTACTGTATATGGTGGTGGCGTCTGTGATGGCCTTCCTCCCTAACATTTCACTCGTCCTGGTCGCCCGCACCGCACTTGGCGCTCTTCACCTGACAACGGCACAGACCGGCTTCGTACTGGGTCAGTCACACAGGCGAGGTCCTTTTTTTTTTTTTTTTTTTTTTTAGCCTACGACGCTAGTATTTCTTCACTTATTCATCTATGCACTGGTTTCTGGGAAAATTTTGATGCTTTAAGACCCTGTCTTCCATTGCCAGTTAATGAGAATGCCATAATCGAATGTATTCTAGTTCTAATATGGTGATAGTTGATTATATTATACAGTTAGATGTGAAGCCTCCTAATATCTGAATTTTTCACTTGCATATCCGTTGAACGCCAGAGCAACTGCAGGTTGAATGGCGTTACACCAGTGGTTTAAAATCATGGAACACATGTACTCTGCTAAATATTTCATTGTACACTTATCTTTTCCAGCTGTAGGCCTACTTCCTCTTCAGCAGTAGTGTTTAGAATGTTCCTGTAAAGGCCACCATGCCTTCTTCATCGCAACCACGAATAATTACGCATTGCCTACTACCCAATTTCAGAAGATGGACTGAATGCTGCATGTACTGAATCATATCCATGAAAGAAATGGATTAACCAAAGTTATGGCAGACTCAGAAAACTCCCATAATTCATTTCTTGAAGACCAGCAGTGTCTGTGGACACTATCTATCTATCTATCTATAGCCCGACGCCCTAATCCCGCAAAGGGTGGCCGCAGACACTCTGTCACCCACCATTCGACTACCCTCCCCCCAACTCACCCCCCCCCTCCCTCATATACCTCTCAACTCCATCCCTCCACCTCATCCTCGGTCTACTCCTCCCTCTCCCTCCCTCCACCTCACCTACATACACCCTCTTAGTCAGTCTTTCATTCTCCATTCTCTGTGGACACAATGTAAGGAATACATTTAATGATATAAAAGCTGCCCGAAATAGAAGGGACGTACATCCAAAAAGTAAGTTTCGAGAAAACTAAGTGCGAAATTTACGGTTTTATATTTCGAAAAAGATAGTTTTAACCTGATGCTTGGAAGAAAGAAAAGAAAATCGTGTTTGTTAATATCATTTACCATCGTCAGTCAACGGATTCGGCTATTCGCCCTCCCCATTTTCCCCCCCTCCTACCACCACCGAATATGAGTAACTAAAGTTACCAACCGATTAAAAAGTAATGTTGATGGATTAATGCCAACGTACTGGGTAGCACTTCTCTATGTTTTAAAACTAACTGGAGTACTAGGAATGTGGTATTTTTTTCCTGGAAACAATATGCTAAATATCAAGTGATGAGGAACCAGGCATGATTACTGCTCCAAGACAATATATTAAGGTGTATTACTTAAAATATTTAGTGAAACTAAACCAGTTAATTAAATAATGTATGTAGAAAGGATTTTAGAAAGGATCTGAGCGACAGACGTTAAGAGGCAAAGGACTCAGGCGCCCATTGCCGCATGGAAACACTGCTTCTAAGGTAACCTTTTTTTGTTGCGTATTTGCCTGACAGCTAATGCAAATTTACGCTTTTCTTGAGTGGGGCATATTGGGGCATACGCCCCTCAAATGCCAACACCTCATATATTCAGCTGAAAATTATTAAATGGAAGCAGGCACAGACAGACTACTTCCTCAGTTAAATTTGCTGCCAAAAACAACATTCCATTACAGAACAATAAGGAACACTCAGAGTGTGCAACACTCACGCTTTAAATTTTCTCTAAGGATCGAGTAGCCTATTTGAATTTCCCCTGAGACCTTCACTTCTGAATGATCGAATTATCTCATTCTTGTCTGACTGTTATCTATTCCATTGAATTTAGTCCAGTCTGCTGAAAATGTTAAAGTTGATCTTTTCCTTAGGCCTTGACCTCTGAATAATTGTTCACAAAATCTTATGATTTACTCCCTACTGTAACTGAACTTTTCCACTGAAGTTTATGTAAAACAAATGAAAACTGTTTTAACTGACTTTGGCATATGAATTTGGCATTCGATCCATTTTTCTTAGAAACAAAAGATCGGTTCCTTGGTTGACCTCAACAGTTCCCTACTAGGTATGGTCCACATTAGATCAAAACTGATTTAGTTATATATTTTTTTTTCCATGTAAGGAAGGGTCGAAATATGATCTTGTCCTTGAACCTTGGCCTTTAACAGATTATTTTCAAAACTGAAACCTTTCATCCTTGCCTTTCCTTCAACCGTTTGACAAAGTTTAGTCTAAAGTGGATCAAAACTGTTTAAGCCACTTTTGACATTTAATCTTGACATTTGACTTTGGCCTGTGACTTTGACCTTTGGTTGATTGTTCTCAAAATCCATTCACTTCACCCTTGCCTGACCCCGCAACCTTCTGCCAAGTGTGGTCGAAATCGGATAAAAATAAGAGGTATTATTAGGAGTTCATTTTGTATGTGACCTTCACCTTTGACACAATGTTCTCAAAAGCAAAAACTTATCTCCTTGGTTTACCCTCAACCCTTTCACTAAGTTTGGTTCAAAGCAGATAGAAACTGTTCAAGTAGTATTGTTCACACACTGACACACATGGCGGAGATTTGAACAAGTGATGCCAGGCACAACAAATCTCTCCTGAAATCAGTTATTTTATTTTCAACCGTTTTCAACTACAGCCCTTTGAAAATCTGTGCTCTTTCATTTGACCTTTCAAGGTCAAAGGTCTTGGTGCCAAATGAAAGCCCATATGAGACTTACTATATCTTGATAATAGTATATATCTCTGTCTTCAGCCAGTTTCGAGATGTAGCCCCCTGAATAACCGTGACCTTGAGTTTGACCTTTCAAGATCAGTTAAGGACAAAGGTCATGGTACCAATTAAAAGCCCATCTGGGACCTCCAGTATGTTGATAATAGTAAATATCTATCTGTAACCAGTTTTCAGTTTTAGAACCCTGAATATCCGTGACCTTGAGTTTGACCTTTAAAGGTCACTCAGAGTCAAAGGTTTTGGTGCCAAATGAAAGCCCATATGTGAGTTCTCTTATGATGATAATGGTAAATACCTTCAACCGGTTTTCAAGTCATAACCCTCTGAAAATCCGTGACCTTGATTTTGGCCTTTCAGGGTCACTCGATTGCCACCAAAATTTAATCACTTTCTTTTGGGACCAGTGCCCACATATCCTGAAAGTTTCATGTAATTTCATTCATCCGTTTTTCGTAATGTTGCTAACAAAGAAACTCGACCAAAAACAATACCTCGTCGGACTCCGTCCGGGCGAGGTAACTATATATATATATATATATATATATATATATATATATATATATTCATTGAGGCGAAGATGCAGTTGACAGGTTGATGATGATTCTGAATAACATCGTTGTATTTCAGATAATTAGGCTACTAGGTTTCGATTCACATTACCGGTAATTATTTGAAACACAACGATGTTATTCAGACTTGCTGCATTCAGCCAGTCATCATCAACCTGTCAAATGCATCTTTGCCTCGGTAAAAAAAAGAAAAAAAAAAAGTATAGTCCTGTCACGTGGACGCTCGGCTAATTGCTGTTTGAAACAAATTGGTTTGTTTTGCCTTACCGTCAATCTTTCCATCTGTTTTTTTTATTACAGTCTGATCAAAGTTGTTTGATGTATGCTGCTAAAACACACACACACACACACACACACACACACACACACACACACCAAAACATCAAACCTTCCGCACTGCGTGAACACTGGTGTAAACGTAATATTTTAAATGAAAAACTAAACCATTGAATAAACACATCTTACTTTAATTTCAGTTAATATTACAATTAAAACATCTGATAAGCTGTTTCTGATAATCATGAAGCTGTAGCCGAGGACTTTGGTGTAGATGACTCAGAAAAATAATTTTCCGTTCGTCCGTCTGCTCGTTTGCATTTAAAGCGACATAATTAAGAACAATGTAATTGCTAAATTAATCTTCTCCAACTAGTTACCATGCTCATATCGGCCTCAGTGATACAGTAAGTATAAAAACGTCTACGCTAATCGAGTAGGAATCCATCTGATATCATTAGTGTTATCACAGCCAGTCAGTCAACCACCAACCGTCACCTCCCTCTCCACCTCCTCCCGTCTCTGCCCACCACATGCATGACTTCATGAGAGAGAGAGAGAGAGTGGCTTTGGTAGATATCTTTTACATGGAAGAAAAAAAAAAATTGTCCCAACCTCTCTTACGTTTATGGTATGTTGCTTAGAAAGATAAAGAGAATTCGACATTTACCAAAGTGGAAGTCTCTTAAGTTCCTTGCCGTGCGCAGCGGATTCAAAACCCTGCATAGATATCAGGTTATGCATCCACTGTTACACGGTTTAATCCATTTATTGGGAGGTATTGATGTGCAACTTAATCTTTTAACATATAAGTGAAAAACGATTCCCCCATCTCTCTCTCTCTCTCTGTAGAAATATCAAATACATGAACAGGCGGAGACTGGACGAGATGGGGAGGGAGATGATGGCCGGTGACTGGCTGGCTGGCTGTGATATACTTCTAATTGACCCAGATCTCTTTTTGGTTATTGTAATCTTAAGATTGACATTAGCAAAGCAACCAGTAGGAGGAAGGCACACCGTCAGTTGGAGGCGATTGATATGCCATTACAATCTTCAGCACCTGTTCACAGCTGTGTGCTGTACAACGTGAAAGATCAGATGGATGGATGGAAATCCCTTTTGGGGTCAGCCACACCAAGGCCATGGCCTTTGCCTTCAAGAATAAAGCGGTGTTATTTTGAGTTTTAGAGCAATAAATAAGAGACATTTATTTTGACAAACAGCAATGACAGGTGTGGCAGAGGTAGGGGCAGGGAAGATGACATTCGACCCCTCTCTTACGATGCTAAATGTCAGTCTCGAATCCCCCTTTTCACATTATATGCACCTCGGTTTATTAAGATCAGAGAAACATGCCAAGTATGATCCAATATGGAACCTCCCTCTTTTACCCTGTTTACTCTGAGATTTAAGGTTAATGGCTCAACTATTCTGTATAAAGGCCACACTAAAAGCGGCAGAGAACACAGTACAACACAACATGAATAGCTAGGGATGTGCTAGCGGGAAGGGTCTAAGGTTGGTTGAGGTGGCGGTAAGCGTGGTTGTAAGGAACTGGGGGCACCGTGACATTACCAGATCAAACGGTTTCATTTTTAATTTTCATTTTCGCTTTTTTTCTTGATAACAGGCGCGCTTGCAGTGTAAACACAAGTCGCTGTTGAGGCTGCGGTGTAGTCTTAGCAGGCAACTCAAGGAGGCGCTGGAATGTAATACGAAATTCACATTTCGCTTGAAAATGGTTAAGGGTCGTTGTCTGACACTTATTCACTTGCCACAGTGATGGAGACGACCAGGAGTCGCTTGAGACCTGTGGCCGGGATGGTGGCGATGCTGCCATGGGCCCTAGAGATGGAAAACTCGATTCACTTTGGTGACTCGAGTTTTTATGAGTCACTCACCGAAGAGAATCGGGTAGTTGAGTCACTCGATTCACCAAGTCAGTAGCCTGGCTGCAGCAACCGTTACTTCTGCCAGCCGAGTAGCCGAGCAAGTCGGTGTTGGGTGAGAGAGCGTAGCTCGCTCGCTCAACACTCGGTTAATCATTGAATGTTGCCAACTCTCTCCTATTCATTATTTACTGGCGTTCAAATATGGACCTGATGTAAGAAAATTTTAATAATCGGGGTAAAGAATGAAACACCATTATTACATAAAAAAAAAAAAAAACTTACTATTCCGTTAAACAAATTGAATAAATGACATATTTAGAGCAAAAATAAACATAATCCATTAAACTGTGGCATTTAAATTCTATCTTTCTATCTAATGGCCGACGCCATTATCCTCGATGGGGTTACCAAGACTGAATCGTCTCCAAACCAACCTTTCTCCCACCAGACATGACCTTCCTCCCACTCAAACCCACTCGCCCTCATATTCCTCCTCACTCCATCCCTCCACCTCATTCTTGGTCTCCCCCTACCACTAATCCCTCACACCTCACTCTCAATCTTTCACTCTCCATACATTTCATAATATACGCTCTTTACAAATTAGCATTTAAAAAAACAAGTTCACGGACCTTTCCAGGGCTAAGTCTGTTTCTCCTATCAGTTATGATTTGTCCTGTCTTTGAAAAGATGCGCTCTGATGGCACTGAAGTAGCAACAACGCAGAGCCTAGTCTTCATAACTGCACAAGTGTTCTTAAAAACTAGGGCACGAGATCTCCACCATTCCAAGGGGTCGGCTGTTCGGGGTATGAGCTGCTCAGAAAGGAATCCTTTAACCTCCAACGTTGCCTCAGTTATGGGATTTTGGGTCCCTGGCCTCAGGCTGGTGACTCGCTCCTCAAAATCTGCCCAGACAAGAGGAACTGTATCCGTAGGAGGAATGGAGGGTGGTTCATCTTCCCCCTCCTCTGTGCTGGGTGTTGCTATTGGCGGTGGTCTTGCTACCCTTGATGCAGCTGCAACTTTGTCTACTACCCTCGTCACGGCATTCTCTGCGTGTTTCTCATGAATGAATGCATGTTTCTTGAACCTGGGATCCAAGAGTGCAGCCTCTGCTAGGACGTTCACCTGCTCAATTCCCCCAAATCGTTTATGCAATTCTGCCATAAGGATGTTAGTCATCTCACGGACTGGCTGGTGGGTGGACGAATTTCTCTGCCAGTGTGCAGTAGCCCTCTGGAGCCCTCGTGCCATCAGGATGGCTTTGGAGCCTGTCACAAACCTGAAATAGGAAGACATGTAGGCTACTATAATTATGTAAAATTATATTGTTTACTATACAGTTTTATTCTCTTATTGCAAAATTGTATACTTATGCAATCATCCTTTATTAACTCACTATCCCCTCCCACTCTCTCTCTCCCCTTGACCAGATTATTCGCTCTTTAATCTTCTTTATCACTTTTTCTTCCTCCTCTCTGTCTAACATCTTTTTGCGTTTTCTAGCAGAAGTAGTAGATGTAGCAATAGCTGTTGACATGTGCATAAAACCCACGGCATAAGAGGGGTGGCAAGAACGTAGTGCACATGTTATTTCCTCCCCTTTTTGGTCCTCTCAGGACAAGTCTGATCGTGGGTGCGATCCCACTCTTGTGGTGGAGGGGGTGGTTCGGCCAGACCACTTGGGGATCAACAACATCAACTCCGTACTATATTAATATGAATCACATGATGAATAAATTAAGTGCATATAGTAATTTGTACATACCTTTCTGAGCTCAGCTCCACAGTCACTTCCTCAAAGGGCTGAAGGACTTCACATGCTTCATTAATAATTTCCCACTCTTCCAGAGATAGTGCCGGGAGCTGGGGATTTACTATGGCCAGTGTGGAGATGAGAGGTTCCTTGACTTCAATGATGCACCTCAACATGTAATAAGTGGAATTCCAACGCGTAGCTATGTCTTGTTTCAGTCGCAGTTGAGGCTGTCCCATTTGCAGCTGTACCTCTCGAAGCTTAGCAGAGGCTACAGTGCTTCTTCGCGTGTATTCTGTAATGCCTTTTACTTTCTGTATGATCTCCTCAATCTGCTTCTGTTGGATTCCATATCTTACGATCAGATTTAAAATATGAGCAAAACACCTCAGGTGATTCCAGTGTAGTACATCACTAACCGCCTTCTTTATATTAGCTGCACTGTCAGTGACACAGGCCACAATTTTGCCACTGATACCCCATTCAGTGGCTATTGATCTCAATTCTTTAGCCAGATTTTCAGCTGTGTGGTGTTCATTGACCTCGAAGCAGTCCAGTAAATTTGATTCAAGCTTAAAGTCATTTACGTAATGGCAAGTTACAGACATGTAGCCAGTTGTTGTGTTGGACGTCCAGCAGTCAGTTGTTAAGCATACAGCGGGAGCAGCCTTGATTTTCTCGAGAAGGTCAGTTTTCACTTTATTGAATAAGTGAGGTATCATTTGCTGGGATATTGTGGGTCTGCTAGGAAGTACATAGGAGGGATTAAGGGCTTTTGTGTACTCCCTAAAACCTCTGTCATCCACAATCGAAAATGGCTGGAAGTCTGTAGCAATCATTGTAACCAAGGACTGGTCTATCTTGCTCTGCTGTAAGGGCATCATGGGCCTTGACACAAATCCTCCCATACAAGTTTGCCGCTGCCTTTTTATCGGTGGTTGTTCTTGTCCTGATGTGTTTGTACTGTTGCTGGTGGTGGTTGTTGCAGATGTGCTGTTCGAAGCAAGAGATGTCATTGCTGAAGTTGTTTGTGCAACTGGAGTACTAGTATGATTCTGAAAGTCTTGCCTGTCCTCTTGTAGGTGTACTGTTGGGTGTTTGCTTTTTAAATGTCTTCTCATGTTTGACGTGCTTCCCCCCCGGAAAGATAATACCAACTTGCATAGCTGGCATCGGGCATGTGTTTGGTTTTCGACAGTAAAATGCATCCAAACAGAACTTTTTCTCCTTGAACTATTCATTATTCTTTGAGCTGACTTTTTCTCCTCCTACCTTGTTTAATATTCAGCTCTACATCTCATCCCAAGCACTGCGAGGGACGCAGATAACTGAGGCACTGAGAGGATTGCATTAAAAAAACGTTAAAAAGCGTTAAGCCATTCTGAGGTGATGTAAATAGCTTTAAATTATTAGTACGATAAAGAAAAACATTTAGATTGCTTAATAATTTATTATTTTATTGCTAGAATAAAACAGATATGAAAAACACAGCGACCTGTTATTTAAAATCCTTCCCAATTCGTGAGTCACCAGTGACTCGGTGAGCCGGGCCTTGGCCGGGCCCCACCGCATCTGTCCGGGGGTGGCCTGAGTCATGTAATTCGAGTTCTACGATATCTTCTTCACACTCAATAATCAAGGCTGGAACACACTGCCTGCAAGTGGTCCTGTGCTATGAGTGGTAATGTGTGCTCACACTACTGTTCATACCAAGCAGTGGTGTGAACACAGCAATACTTATACCGCGACCGGGTATTTCAAACTCGTGAGTGCTGAGTGGTGAGCCGGGTCGGGCCCCGCCACATTTGCCCGGAGCGGCCTGAGTCAGTCGAGTTCTAACGTTGTAAGTCACTCGTGACTCGTGAGTCGTGACACTCGTGTCCATAACTCGAGGCTGAAACCCGCAGCCTGCCACGAGCTGAAGGTCTGGTCACTTGATCAGTGAACAGCCAGTGATGGTGTGGTATGAGTGGTGGTGTCACTGGTGTGTCCTCATACCAGGCAGTGATATGAGCAGTGCACATACTACTCTCGAGTCTCAACCGAAATATAATGTTAGAATTTAAACTAATACTAAGTGAACGAGTTAATGAAAACAATGACTCGATACACCCGATTCAGCGAAAGGAATCGTTCGATTTGAACGATTGACTCGCGAGTCTTACATCACTAATGGGCCCTGGCTGTCATGGTGTATGGTGGTCTGGGCTACGCAATCAGGCACTGGCGCTACCTCCAGCTGACCATCTCACTGCCATTCATCGTAGTCTTCCCATTCTTCTGGTATCAGTTTACAGATTAACACACACACACACACACACACACACACACACACAGGGATTCAATCTAGACGGACGTGTGACACCGGCGCTCCGTACCAAATCATCACGGCCAGTGGCATTACCTAAATAGTATCTTTGTATGAGTCAAGCTCAGTACCAGGTTAGACTAAATGATTGTTCATTATTAAAAGGAAAAAAAAATTAAGTTTAAACAAGACTTGTTCAAACAGGAAATAGAACCAAAACGAAAGAATACGCTGAGTCATCTCTGAGGTTTGTTTAGACTACAACAACACGGAGATTGTAAGTACATGCTTTGCACTTTAAGTATTGCAAAATGGATACATACTTCAGTAAAACAAATTTGGAAAAGAAAAGGGATAAAGGTAAAAAGCAAAATGATGATTTCTACCAAGAACTGGTTGAAGTAGAGACTCACAATAGACTGGTTGAACGTGTAAACAAACTAGAAATGGCTTTCAAAAATGAAATTGATGAAATAAAGAAGCAGATGTACTTGCAAAAGGAAGAAATAGAAAAACTAGGAAGGGAGGCCAATAAGAAAGACACAACCATCAGTGAACTAACAGTGGAATTGAGTACACTTAGGAAGAAAATGAGTGAAATGGCAAGTACAGTAGTCAATCACGAGAGTGTTTTGGAAGAGTTCAAAAATGACACAGAGACAATTAGGCAAGTTAGCAGTCTTATTGACCAGAGCAGTGATATTGAGGAGAAGATAACACAAGTGAATGAAGCTGTGCAAAGCTACAAAAATGATGTAGAAACCACATATGCTGAAATGGTGAAAGTAAAGAAAGAAACAAGGGTGGAGGAAAAAAGCATTAAAAAGGAGGTGAAAAGAATAATCCAAAACAATCCAAAGTTAGTCAGAGATTCAGTAGAGATAAACAAATCAATAGTAATCACTGGTATAGAAGAGGAAGAAGTTAAAAACAAGATCACAAGAGACAAAAAGGAGATGGCAAATGTAATGAGCTTACTGAAAGAAGTATCAGAGGAAATCTGTAGTAAAGACATAGAGGAACACAAAAGGTTAGGGAAATACGAGAAAAGCAAGACAAGACCTCTAAAGGTGACTTTCCAGAGTGTAAACACTGTGGAAGAGATACTAAAAAATGCAAAGAATCTTAAGGAAAAAGAGGAGTTCAAAAATGTATGGATAAAAAGATGCTTAACACAAGAGGAACTGGAATTACTGAAAGAGAAAAGAGAGGAAGCAAAAACAAAAAATGAGGGAAGATCGGAAGAGGAGAAGAAGAAATTTTTTTACAAAGTAATAAAATTGCAGGTACGAAAGTGGTACACAAACAGGATGGAAGAAAAAGAAGGAAGGTAGTAGAACCATGTCATGACAAGTATATAAACAAGATGATAAAATTGTTGTACTCAAATGTGGATGGAATGGTATCTAAATTACTAGAGATGAATGATTACGTCAGAGAAAATGAACCACAAATAATATGCCTAACTGAAACAAAATTAATACCAAGGATATCAAATGACATACTAAACTTAGAGGAATACAATATATAGAGAAGAGACAGATATTTAAAAAAAAGGAGGAGGAATTATAATATTAACTAAGAAAAATCTAAAAGTCAAGGAAATAAAACTAGATATACCATCACAAGTAGAAATGATTGCAGTAGAGATCGACACATCTGAAGGTAAAGTAATTGTAGCCAATTTGTACATGCCACCCAGATCAAACACATGGGAAAGAGACGAATATGAGGACCTGGGAGAGAGTACAATTCAGAGTGTAAGGTCATTGCTACATAAAATGGAAGAGAAATCGGAAAGAATTATACTAACTGGGGACTTCAATACAAATATAAATTGGAATACTCTAGATATAAATAGCCAAGAAAGCTGTTGGGACCAAAAGCTCCTGGATCTCGTACAAGAGTTTTTCTTAATGCAACATGTGAGGGAAACCACCAGAAAAAGAGGACTTGATGTACCTTCAGTGCTAGATCTAATATTTACAAGGCAAGAAAATGATATTGACAGTTTAATATATCACCCTCCACTCGGCAAAAGTGATCATGCAGTACTAAATTATAACTTCAGGATAGCATATGACATAGTAAACAGCAATGATAGTTACAAAAAGAGCCTAAACTATAAAAAGGGAAATTATCAAGACCTAAAGAAGTATTTCTTAGAAGTTGATTGGGAAAATGAGCTTAGAGGACAAGATTTAAATGCTGTATATAAAAAATTTTGTGAATTTTATGAAATAGGAGTCCAGAAGTACATCCCACAGCACAAAGAAGCAGATAAGAAAATACAGAAATGGTTCAATACAGAATGTAAAAAATCAAAAGAAAGAAGAGATTTGTTGTGGAATAGATACAGAAGACACAATAGTGAAAGGGCATATAATAATTACAGTACAAACAGGCAAGAAATGACTATACAAGAATAAGGAGGGAAGCCAAAAACAGTTTGAGGAGGATATAATAAATAAAAGTAGTGATCAACCAAAGCTGTTTTACAACTATATCAGAAGCAATACTAAAGTAAAAGATATAATACAATCCATTACGGACGAGGGAATCACTTATACACAAGAGAAAGATATTTGTGAAGCACTAAATAAGAATTTTCAATTAGTTTTTACAGAAGAAAAAATTTTTGAGAGGGACTATGTGGAACACGCATGTCCACACATACTACCAGATATACAAATAGCAGAAAAAGTAATACAGGAGGAGTTAAGTAGATTAGACAGAGGAAAAGCAAGTGGTCCTGATGAAATTTCATGTTGGGTATCACGAGAATGTGCAAAGGAGTTAAGTAAACCATTATTTTTAATTTTCAAGAAATCCTTGAGTCAAGGTAAACTACCTGATATTTGGAAAAAAGCAAATATTGTCCCCTTATTCAAGAAAGGAAATAGACAAAATCCACTCAACTACCGACCAGTATCACTGACCAGTGTTGTAAGCAAGGTATTAGAAAAACTTATAAGAAAAGCTTGGGTAAATCATCTAGGAGAACACAGTATGATAACAGAAAGACAGTTTGGTTTCAGAAAAGGAAAATCATGTGTTACTAATCTGTTGAGCTACTATGACAGAGTAACTAACACAATACAGGAAAGGGAAGGATGGGTGGACAGTATCTATTTAGATTTCAAGAAAGCTTTTGACACAGTACCACACCAAAGACTTTTATGGAAACTGTACCATCAAGGAGGAATTCGAGGCAAACTGTTTTGTTGGATGCAAGACTTTCTCATAAAAAGAGAAATGAGGACAGTACTAAGAGGAAACTACTCATCATGGAAAGAAGTGACTAGTGGAGTACCACAGGGTTCAGTGCTGGCACCAATCATGTTTTTAGTGCATATAAATGATATAAACAGTAACACTGGAAATGAGAGCTATCTGAATATGTTTGCAGATGATGCAAAAATACAAAGGAGAATTACTAACACAGACTCTTGTAAAGAGCTACAAGAAGAATTAAATAAACTTCATGAATGGAGTAGTACATGGCAAATGGAATTCAATGTGGACAAGTGTCATGTAATCAAGTTTGGTAAAAGTGGAAAAAGACCTGATTGGGATTATAAGTTAGGAAATAAAACCCTATACACATCAGAAAGAGAGAAAGACCTAGGTGTGATTATCAATAACAGACTATCTCCGGCTGACCACATCAGCGAGAAGGTGCGAAACATGTATACACTGCTTGCAAATATGAGAATAGCATTCACATACATAAATGAAGACATGCTAAGAAGGATAATAACATCATTCATTAGACCAACCCTGGAATATGCATCAGTAGTCTGGAGTCCTCATCCCAAAAAGCATATAGACAAGATTGAAAAAGTTCAAAGGGCCGCTACAAGATGGATACCAAGCTTAAGGGACCTAAGCTACGAAGAGAGACTGAATAAACTGAATCTACCAACACTACAGGAGAGAAGGAAAAGAGGTGACATGATAATGCTATATAAATGCATATCAGGAAAGGAGAAAATAGACATAAATGATTACTTAACATATGGAGAAGCATCAGCAAGAGGACACTGCAAAAAACTGCATAAGAAGAGAGGTGATAAAGACGTAAGGAAATTCAGTTTCCCAAACAGAGCAATTGATCAATGGAATGCACTACCGAATGAAATAGTGTGTGCCAAAACAATTCACAAATTTAAGGATATGTACGATAAATATGGTTTAAGACACGGGACAGTACGAGCTTGACTCATTCCTGTAAAGATACAATTAGGTAAGAACAATTAGGTAAGAACACACACACACACACACACACACACACACACACACACACACACACACACACACACACACACACACGGGGGGGGGGGAGATTGATAAAATAACTCCGATAATAGGCTAATAATCAGCAGATCTTCCTATTTTAGCTGTTTACATTAGAGCTGAGTAATTCTGTCTATCTGTCTATTGCCAGACGCCATAATCCCGTAAGGGCTAGCCATTTGACTTCGAGTTATTTGTTTTACGGGGAGGGGCACTAACCCTCCACCAACCCACTTGTTGACACGTAGGGAGCACATATGGTTTGGTTTGGTTATATGGCTATCACACAACGTTGTAAATGGTTTCTTGACAAATAGGAAACCATTTGGCTTGTCACTCAATGTAAAGCCACCTGTAAAGGAAAGAAAAACAATAAAAAGTGACAGGAAAGATGGGAGAATTAGGAAGAGAGGAGGGCAGGCACAGAAAAAGAATGATAAAGGCTAAGGAGGAGTAGGCAGCACTACATCAAGTGAGTGGATGATGGTCGCCACCACCTACCACACTGAGTAATTCATTAAACGAAATCTACCTGTAATATAAAAATACACATTTTAAAAAATGTATTAGCATACAATCCATCAGAGATGAATAATATCCATTCCAGTCATTTCATTAGAGCTGAATCCAAGTACAGTTAACTACCCATCCCACCAGGTTGATGGGTGAGTCACCTCGGTGGTTGCTGGTGCGAGGTAAGGTGTTAGGGGCTCAGCGGGAAATCAACAGGGCAGCTAGATGGCACAGAGTCCAGCCCCCCAGCTCTGTCACTCTCGTTCTCATTGCCGCAAACCTAAAACGTCAGACACCAACTCAGGTACAGGTACATCTAGGATCATAATCTTGTTGCTACATTTTAATGTACGGCAGTTATTGTGACATTAGGTTTTGCACTGTAAGACAAGATAACTAACTTGTATTCTATTATTCGTCGACTGTGACGTTTCATCAATATACTGTCCACCTCAAATGTCAGAGATCTGATGCTCACTACAAAGAGGTAATGGTCAGGTGGTAGACGAGTAGACTCTTGTTTGCAATATCGCAAGATAAACTCCATTAGGAGCAAGCAAAAATTTAAGAATTTAAACATTGATGAAACAGTTTTCACCGTTCTTAAGCAATTTTGTTTTTGTGCAAGGAAGAAGGAGCCATAGGCCAGGAGCCTGCAAACCGTACCTTCCAAGGGGGGGGGGGGGAAATACGACAGAGAGCAAAATTCAAGATCCGTTCATTTCGAGATGCCTGGACATACTTTTTTTTTTTTTTTATAACAGAACAGAGGACGGAAAACAAGTAAATAAAAAAATAATAATCCATACACCAGATTACTGGTGTCCTCCATTCATAAAATATCTGTAACAGTTGGACTTGAACAGCTGTAGGTTGAAGTTTGGAGGGAAACAACTTTGGGGAAGTGAGTTCCAGAGAGATGCAGTTAGGGGAATGAAAGAATTTTGATAGGCAGAAGTTCTGCAATATGGCTGAGTGACGTTCCAGTCACGAGCGCTACCAGATGCCCGTGTAGCATGAGGGAAGGCATGGAGAGGTGGCACAATAGACGCAACTTCGTCTGAGCATTTGCCATAAAAATATATGTAAAATAATGCAAGGGAGGCGACATTCCTTCTTACTTGTAGGGAAGGTAGTTTATTTATAATAGCAGGGTTATTGGCAATTCCAGCAGTTTTGTTCTGAATTTTGTCTAGTTGTTTTAATGTTTGTCTGAGCCGGTGAAGGTTTATATCCAAGGGATGGTTGGGGTTTATTGCTCACGTAATGCCACTTAGGGATGAGTGAGGCTGGTCACTCTCATCTTAAATGTCAGGACCAATTTGCCTAGCCCCGGGCTTCTACGCTCCTCATGGGGTAACATGGGATTGGATGATGGATGGATGAATGTTTTAATGCAACCTTTCCACATCCACTCCACAAGGGTGAGCAATATTCAAGCTGAGAGAGCACATGACTTATAAAGTATACCTAGCTGCTCGTCAGTGAAGAAGTTACGAACTCTGTACAATAAATCAAGTTTCTCTGTGGCGGTTTTAGCAAGTCATTTGACATGAAAGGTCCAGCTGAGGGCACTGTTAAGTGAGACGCCTAGTATTTAAATACATGTGGAGATGGGAATATGAGTAGCAATGAAGGTAATATAGGAATCTGGCAATATCAGTCTATTAGTAAATTATATATATTTGGTTTTACTAGCATTCAGTTAGACAAGGTTGTTTTGTCCCCATTCACTGATCGTAGATAAGACTTGATTTATGGATATGGTTGTACTGAGCTGAGAGGTAGAGATATTACACTTTGTAAATGGGTGTCTGGGAGTCAGTGAACTATGAAATGTTGAGTCGCCTGCATATGAACGGATGGGATTGTGGGTGACAGATAAGAGATCATTATATGAACCAGGAACAGGGTTGGCGCCAGAGTTGATCCCTGTGGCACGCCAGCATTAATTGAGTAGAAATTGGAATATACATCATCTACTTTTACTCTTATTTTTCTGTCGCTGAGATATGAGGAAAGCAGAGTAACAAAAGACGTTAATCCATAGCAAGGGAGTTTGGACCGCAGGGAACGGTGCCATACTCTGTCGAAAGCTTTAGAAATATCAAGGGCTACTGCATCAGTTTCTCCATGTAGGTCGATTGATTGATGGATAGTATGAGTCAGGAGATTGAGTATGTCAATGGTGGATCTTTCATGGCGAAAACCATACTGCCTATCACTAATTAAGTTGTTGGATTCAAGATGTTTAACTATGTGCTTATTAATTAACATTTCAAATACTTTACCAAGAGAAGATGTGACAGCTATTGGTCTGTAATCAGAGGGGTCAGAGGAGCTCCCTTTCTTTGGAATTGGGTGGATATTGGCTTCTTTCCAGGAAGTAGGGAATGAAGAAGAACGCATGCATAGTCTGAATAATTTAGCTAGAACAGAGGCAAGTTCTGGGGAACACTTTTTCAAAACAATTGGAGGAATAATTCCATCTGGTCCTGAAGCTTTGTTAGTAGGTAAATTGTCTAGGATGGATTTTACGTATCTTATCTGAATTTTAAGTGGAACAATTTCGGGTGAGTCAAGTTTTAGTACCGAGACATTTTGGCTGACTTCCTCTAAGGTAGAATTTCTGGGAAATGTACTGGCAATAATATCTGCTTTCCCATGCGGGTCATTTGTGATGTTGCCATCTGACGATTTTAATGGGGGAATGGGTAATGACTTGTTAAAGTTATTATTGGAAGAATTGAGAGTTGACCAGAATATTCTATTGCCATTAGGGTTGTTATGTAGTGCTGATGCTTGATTTTGAAGAAAGTTTGATTTAGCATGATTTATTACAGCTTTTGCATGATTTCTAGCAATTTTAAGTTGACAGAATGATTTGGATGTTTTCATTTTAAGTAAGAGTTTTATGCTAATGACTTTTGGGCTGTTGCTCTGGCACTTGCTATCAAACCATTTTGGAGAGTTCGATCTTTTAGTGAACTGTTGCCTTGTATGAATAAATCCATACTAGGTAGTATTAAGTCCCAAATGTGGGACTGGGTAGAATTGGGATCACTAGAGAAGAAAGACTGCTATGGAGTGTCAGCAAGATAATTTCTAAATCCATCCCAGTTTGTCCTATCAAAGTGCCATCGGGTCACCCTGACAGGTTCAGAACGGAGAGGTTTGGGGGGGCTAACTAATGAGGCTTTGATGAGATTGTGGTCAGAGGATCCTAGTGGTGACAGTACCTCTATCCTGTATTGATCTGGATCATTTGTCAGGAATAGATCCAAGAAATGGGCATTATGGTCAGGATTATCTGGTATTCTGATTGGTTGCTTTACCAACTGTGTGAGATTAAACGATTCTGCAGACAGCTCGCACTCTAGACCAGCATCGTCATTCCTGGCAGAATGCAATAACCATTCAACATTATGAACGAAAAAGTCACCCAAATGGTAATCTCGGTGCTAAGGGCAAGGTTAAGGTTACTCAGTTATGTGGATATGGGGTCAAATACACTGGGTTCTGAAGAAGCATTGGGGGAGCGATAGAATACACAGATATATTTGATAAAATTTAGACAATTTAGTTTATACAATGATTAATCAAAACTGGATGAAGTGAAGTTTAAAATTGTGTCAACTGCATATTGAGATTTGATATACACACATGTGCCGCCCTTTCGTTTAAAAGACTGTAGATCTTAGGAAGTATGAAATACAGACAAAGGGAGACAGTTCCAGAGTTGACTTGTTGCAAAAATGAAGGACTGAGAGTAACAGTTAACTCTTGCATTAGAGAGTTGGACAGAAAATGGATGAGAGTTTGTTGCTAGACGGATGATAGATGCCCGCCGTAGTAGACGAGGGATGCAAGCAGACAGTTCAGAGGAACAGTGACCATTGTAGTAGTGATAGAAAAGAGAAAGAGATGCAACAGTGCAGTGAAGAGAAAGAGGTTGAAGGAAGCCAGTATGAGGAGAGGAGTTAATGAGATGAAAAGCTTTTGACTCCACCTTGTTGAGAAGAGCTGTATGTGAGGAGCCTCCCCACACATGAGAGCTGTACTCTACACGGGGGCGAATAAAACCAGTGTATAAAGTCAACAACTGTGCAGGGGTAAAGAAGGTATGAAGTCGGCTTAGCACACTTAATCTCTTGGAAGCAGATTATACAAGAGATGTAATATGATCTTTCCAAGATAAATCACGAGAGTATGAAACCCCAACTATGTTTAAGGATGATGCAGAATTGGGCTGGATATTGTTAAACATTAGTGGGTACTCCTGCGGAATATTTTGTTGGGTTGATGGGTGTAAGAACTGGGTCTTTGGTGCAGTAAAACAACAAGAATACTTTTACCCCAGTCAGAGATACGAGCCAAGTCAGACATTAGGTGTGCCATAGCCTCATCCTCTGTCTGTTGAACTAACTGCTGAGATGGACTTTGTGAGAACCGAATGGAAAGCTAAAGGGTGGAATCATCAGCATATGAGTGGATAGGGTTAGATGTACAGCTTAGAAGATCACTGATGAATAAAAGGAAGAGAGTAATTGGACAGAGCCCTGAGGAGCACCACTGTTGATATATCAAGGAGAAGAACGGTGGCTGTCTACGACAGCAGCCATGGAACGACCAGAAAGGAAACTATAGATGAAGACACAGATAGGACAGAAACCGTAAGAGAGCAGTTTGGAAATTAAAGATTTATGCCAGGTTCGATAGAAAGCATTTGAGATGTCAACTGCAGTGGGAAAGCTTTTCCCAAATTCCCGAAAGGAGGATGACCAGGAATCTGAAAGGTAGGTGAGAAGACTGCCGGTGGAGCGTCCCTGGTGGAACCCACACTGACAATCAGAAAGAAGGATATGATAGGGAGGATGCTTTATAATTTTTATGTTAAGAGTAGACTCGAAAACTTTTGAGACACAAGATGTTAAAGCAATTGGGCGATGGTTAGAGGGCTCGGAATGGTCACTCTTCTTTGGGACTGGCTGAATGAGAGCAGGAAGGAAAGGTACAAGTTGACAGACAAAGGCAAAACAGTTTACCTAGACAGGGTGTAAGTACAGAAACACAGTTCTTGAGAACAACAGGAGGGACCCCATCAGCCCCAAATGCCTTGTTAATATTGAGGCCAGTGATGGCAGAAAATACATCAGCTGATGACATTTTAATGTCAGCCATGAGGAATTCTGAGGGTGGAAATGATGGAGGAACAGCACCGGAATCGTCTAAAGTGGAATTGGAGGAGAAAGTCTGATTGAAGAGCTCTGCTTTATCAGTAGAAGAAACAGCTACAGAGCCATCAGAGTAGAAAAAAGGAGGGAAGGATGATGAGGTAAAGTTGTTAGAAAGGTTTTTGGCAAGGTGCCAGAAGGAGCAGGAAGAATTCGAGTTGGAGGGTTGAGATCATTTAGTATGGATGAAATTATTTTAGGCTGAGCGAAGAACAGACTTAGCACGATTCCGGGCAGAAACATAAAAAAGATGTGATTCAGGGGTGGGTTGGCTCCGATACTTTTTATAAGCCCTCGCCTTGTTGTGGACAGCATTAGAACAAGCATGATTAAACCAAAGCGTTTTTGCACTTGTCAAAGGATATGAGAAGGAATGTATGCTTCCCTGCCCAAGAGAATAACCTCCGTAATGCACAAGGCACGCTCAGATAGCTCCCGGCCATGGAAACAATAATCATTCCAGGGAAAATCAAAGAAGCACTGCCTGAAAGCCTCCCAGTCAGCAGCTCCAAAGTGCCACAACCAACGTTACTTTGGAGGGTCTACAGGCCGTACTGGAGCGATAGGACAGGCTATGGCAGGGGTGGGCAACCTTTCCAGAGTGAAGGCTAGATTAGACTTTTGGGAACAGCCCTCCCCGTGGGCAGCCACCTTGTTGGGCGGGGGGACTTGCATGCCCCTGTGATCCCACAAGCCTCCCAACAGATGTAACGACATCTGGCAGGGTCTCCCATGCGGGTAGGGTTGTGGGTGAGGGGTCTGATTAAGCGTTGTCCAAAATGCACATTACCCGTATGGGTCTTCGGTGCCGCCTACCAGAGGGGCTGCCTTGGTGCTGTCCTGAGTTGATTGGTTGGGTGTTTGGGCTGAGGGATGTTTGGGAAGGGGGTCTTTGCACTGGTGGGAGCGAACTTTCGGATCGCAGAGTGTCCTTTTTGGGTCACCCTCTGGGGATGAGGTGCCCCGCTCCCATCAGACCACGCTTGGTCCTCTCACACCCTGGTAGGCGGTTTCTCTTGCCTTCTGGTGCCATTTTTTTCTCTTACTAATGTACCAATGGATACATTAAACACTTCTTCAACCACTCACATGTTCAGTGACCAGCCGCATGAGTCAGCATCACCTGGCCACTCTCTGGCTGATGACCCTGTACCCTCCAGGTCATCTGCCAAAGCTGTGAATCCAGATGTCCCTTCTATCGAGCTATTACCTAATGTCTTTGTGAAACACTCTTATAAAAAAATACATAGTACTCAAAATGGATGATCGTACTTCCTTCCAAAACCTGAACTGTTATCAGATTCACAGTGGTCTAATTACAGCATGTGGATTTACCCCCAAGATCTCCTTGCAGGATGATGGTTCTTTGTTGCTAGAAGCCAGGAATGAAGAGGAGAGTTCACATATCCAGTCTTACTATGGTTGCCAGTTATCCAGTATCTGCCTCTTGTCGCTTAGTTCTAAATCAGTCCCGTGGGGTTGTGTATTCTCGGGACTTAGTCTTTTATTCTGATTCTTCTTTCTTGGAGGCGCTGATTCCTCAGGGAGTTGTAGCAGTCCAGAGAACTATGAAGAAAGTTGATGGAGTTTTATCCCCCACCCCACACTTGTCTTGATGTTTGATCGCCTTACTTTGCCGGAGGTTGTCACTGCTGTGTTGTGTAAGCTTCAGGTTAAACCTTATGTTCCCTGATGTAGAAGGTGCTATTATTGTCAAAGGTTTGGTCATGTTCGCTGTTCTTGCAGGCAGGAAGCATCTGGCCCTCCTGAGGTTTGTAGAAATTGTGGTGGAGTTTCTCATGGTATGGTTGATTGTTCTCAACCCTCTAAATGTTTGAAATGTGGAGGAGTGCATATGGTCTCCTCAAGGGATTGCAATGGCTCAGTTGGTAGAGAGGTAGCATGCTTTCCTACTGGACCCAGGTTCAAAAACCTCACTGGGGCAGGGAACAGTTGAAGGATTTGAATTTAATAAAAACAGACTTTACTGATGTACCAGAAGAACCGCCCACATGTCATAAAAAATACCCCTGCTAATACCAATACACTAATCCTGTATGAGACAGTCCCAGCATGTATTCCATATGGACAGTGGGTGTTAGCACCGAAGTGGTGATATGTAGAGGTGTATGGTATATAGGAGGACTAATGGGGCTTGAGAGCAGGCTGTGAAGCCTATGCTCGGAGTTGGATACATAAAAAAAAAAAAAAAAAAAATACAAGTTTGAGTATGAGATTATTTCTGTCCGGACGAAAGAGAAAATTTCCTTTTCTGAGGCAAAGGCCAGGGTAAGGGAGAGGTTCATTTGCCCTGGGGTTACCTTTGCTGATGCCTTGTCTCGCCATAAAGCTACCCGGCAAGTGCCCCTGCCGTCGCACAATGCCTGATCAAATTCTTGAGGTTCTACTTCCTGGCCTTCTCGGCCATGGGGTTCCACTGAGGGAGTGCAGCCTGGCAGTGGCTGTGCTTCCACTGGGGAGATGCCTCCTGTCTGTGGAGGTGTTCCCTCTGGGATGGTGCTTCCAGCATCTGAGAGTGCCTCCCCAAACCCAATTCCTTCGGTTCCTCCTGTGTCAAACACCCGTGTCGATGCTACGCCTTGCTGTGACACATCCAAAACTCTCGATATCCCTCCTGTGCATGACAAGCATCGCCGTGGCTCCTCATCATGCTCAGAGATTGAAGCACTGCTACCAAAGATCTCTGCAGTGGAGCCCACTATTCGTCCTACTCGGGATGCTCAAGGGTTGGGGCGGGCGGAGGCTGAGGATGGCGTTTTGCTGGCGACCCAGCCACCACCAGACAGTGGTGGTACTTAGGTCTTTGATGCGCCTGCCCAGCTGCATGAGGCCTTGCTCTCTCAGGGTTCTGGTGCTGTGGGATGTGCTACCAACTGTGCTACTTCTCATAGTGGCACTGCCTGCTCTATTCCAGCTGGGGCAGCTTGCGGCCTCCCTGCCAAACCATCTCTTGCTCCACCACAAAAGAAAGCCATTGTCTGGTCCTCTTCTTCTTCTTCCTCCAGATTATCTTCAGCTGGGAGGCACACTGTACACCATAACTGTGCCAGGCAGTCCTTTTCTAAGGGCAGTTCTAAACAGCAATCTAAATCCGATTGCTTGTTGGGGACAAGGTCTCACCCCTGTGGCGGGGGGAACACAGTCTGGCCGCACTATGGGGTGGTACTACTACTCTGCGACCAGGTTGTGTTAGGAAGAATACTGCCACCATATTCCTTGCGTGTCGTAAAAGGCGACTAAAAGGGGAGGGGTGAGGGGATTAGGGACCCTCTCCTCTTTTTTAGTTCCTAAAAAGAGACAAGCCAGAGAAAGGGATAGTGGACTGAGTTATCCCCGTACCCTGAAGATTGGGTCTATGAATGTGTGTGGATGTAGTATGATTGAGGCTAAAAGGGAGGAGATTGGGAGAATGTTTGTGAGAAGAAAGTTGGATGTGTTAGCTCTGAGTGAAACAAAGATGAAAGGGAAGGGTGAGTTTATGTTTCGAAGTGTGAATGGAAGATTATCAAGTGTTGGTAGAGGAAGGGCAAGTGAAGGTGTGGCCTTGTTAGTGAGTCTGGAAGTACAGCAGTATGTGATTGAATGGAAGGAGGTGTCATCGGGACTGATGTGGATGAAAGCAAAATTTGAATGTGAGGGCATGTGGGCCTGGTATAGAGAGGGATGAAGAAGAGAGGTAGTCTTTCTGGAATGATGTTGATGAGTGTCTCCAGAGTTTTGGAGCGAATGTGAATGTGGTAATGATGGGAGATCTGAATGCTAGAGAGGGAAATGTAGCAGTTGAAGGTGTAGTTGGTATGCATGGTGTGCCTGGAAGAAATGAAAATGGGGAACTAATGATAGGGGGGGGGGTGTTGAGCGAGAGATGGTGATTGGAGATATCCTGTTTGAGAAGAAAGATATTTATAAGTATACATGGGTGAGACAGGAGGGTGGAAGGGTTGTTGATAGAGCATTGATGGACTATGTGGTTGTGTCCAGGAATGTAATAAGACGATCGTTGGATGTGAGCATTCTGAGAGGGGAGGGTGGAGGTATGTCTGGCCACTACCTGGTGGACGGAAAGTTAAGAGTAGGTAAGAGATGGGTGAGAGCTAGGAGAGTTAGGTATGGCAGAGAGGTTTTGAAAGTGAGTGTGTTGGATTAAAGAGAGAAAATGATAGAGTCTCGGGAGAAATGGAAAGATGAGTGGAATGCAGTGAAAGATCAAGAAAATGGCAGTGTGGAGGAGGAATGGCAGTTGTTTAAGAGTGCTGTGGTGGGGCATGCGGAAGAGGTGTGTGGTGTGAGACATGTGGGTGGTGGTGTAAGAAAAGGAAGTGAATGGTGGTGTGAGGAAGTAAGTATGGCCGTGGCTGAGAAGAGATGTGCATATGAAGTGTGGCTGCAGAGGAAGGATGAGGTGTCATATGAGAGATATAAGGAAAAGAGGAATACAGTGAGAAAGGCTGTGTGTGATGCTAAAGTGGCAGCAGATGAGAGGTGGAGTAGGCGGTTGACTGAGAATTTTCAACAGAATAAGAAAATGTTTTGGAAGGAGGTGAAAAGGGTGCGAAAGGGACAGTCTGGGAAGGAAGAGCAAGTAAAAGCAGAGGATGGAAGGATGTTAATTGAGATGGATGCAGTAAGGAAGAGATGGGCAGAGTATTTTGAAAGATTGTTAAATGTAGAGAAGGAAAGGGTGGCTGAGATTGTGGCAGATGGAAGGGTGCAAGGAATAAATGTTGGGTGAGTTGAATGATTCTTTGATCACGAAGGGGGGAAGTGCAGGAGGCAGTAAAGGAGATGAAAACAGGGAAAGCCGCAGGTATGGATGGGTGTGCTGTGGAATGCCTGAAGGGTGGTGGAGCGACTATTGTTGACTGGTTAGTAAGATTGTTGAATGTGTGCTTTGTGAAAGGTATGGTGCCAATTGACTGGGCAAGTGCTTGTGTGGTCCCGTTGTATAAAGGCAAGGGTGATAAGTATGAATGCACTGTACTAGCCTTAGGGGTATAAGTCTGTTGAGTGTTGTAGGTAAGGTGTATGGTAGAGTGTTAATTAAGAGAGCTAGAGAGGGTACAGGGGGAGTGATTGGTGATGAGCAGTGTGGCTTTAGGAGAGGGATGGGATGCGTGGATCAGGTGTTTGCTGTGAGACAAGTGTGTGAAAAGTATTTAGCGAAAGGCAAAGGTGTGTTTTGGGCATTCACAGATTTAGAGAAAGCGTATGATAGAATAGATAGGGAGGCTTTGTGGACTGTTTTAAGATTGTATGGACTTGATGATAGGTTACTAAGAGGGGTGAAAAGCTCGTATGTAAATAGTAGGGCGTGTGTAAGAATGGGAAATACTGTGAGTGATTGGTTTCCCGTGAGAGTGGGGCTGCGGCAGGGATGTGTGATGTTGCCTTGGTTGTTTAATATTTATATGGATGGTCTTGTAAAGGAGGTAAATGCAAGAGTTTTAGGTGGAGGTCTGAGTCTGGTAAATGTTGATGGTAGAGAGTGGAATCTGAAGCAGCTGCTGTTTGCAGACAATACTGCACTGGTTGCTGATTCAGAGGAGAGATTGAGACAGTTGATAGTGGAGTTTGGAAGGGTGTGTGAAAGGAGGAAATTGAAAGTAAATGAGAATAAGAGTAAAGCGATGAAGTGTATGAGGTCAGTAGATGGTAGGAGGATGAATAAAATTTTGAATGGTGAGTTGCTTGAGGAGGTAGAGTGTTTTAAGTATTTAGGGTCACATGTTGCTGTGGATGGAAGAATAGATGCAGAAGTGCAGCTTAGAGTGAATGAAGTAGGAAAGATGCTGTGAGGAATGGAAAAAGTGTTTAGATGTCATTCGCTTAGAATGGATGTAAAGAGAAGTTTGTATGAAGGTGCTGTGGTACCGACTGCGTTATATGGGGTTGAGACATGGACTATGTGTGTAGCAGAGAGGAAAAGTTTGAATGTAATGGAGATGAGGTGTCTGAGGAGTATGTGTGGAGTGACACGTATGGATCGAGTGAGAAATGATGAAGTGCGAAGGAGAACTGGAGTTGTTCGGGAGATGGCTGATTGAGTTGAGCAGAGAGTGTTGCGATGGTTTGGGCATATGGAGAGAATGGATAATGAGTGATTGGTGAAAAAGACAACTAGATCTGATGTGAGAGGTGTAAGGCTGAGAGGGAGACCACGAATAGGATCGATGGACAGTGTGAAGAGAGCGTTGGATGCGAGAGGGATGTCTGTTGAGCATTGAGGAGTGGCTGTGCGCACAGAAATAAATGGAGAGAAATTGTGAATGAATAAATGATGACACAGCCCTGAGAGGATATTCTCCCGCATTTGGTCTGATCAGCTAATCAGGTCAGGTGTGGGTAAGGGGATGGGTCTATTATGATGTGGCAGGGGTAAACCAGCTCTGCTGTCGGGCCCTGCTGCAGATGTCACTGATTGCATTGCGCAGTTGACCCTCGTGCTGTGTGGTGCGGTGAGGATCTCTCCCTTCTCCCCTTTGGGGCCAAGATGCAAATGAATGTGTTTTAATGGATGAGAAAATTGGGAGTGTGTCATCCTCGGCTACCTCCCTTTGCTTGGGGGAAGCAGCCTAGGTATATAGATAAATAGACTATGGCATTCTCAGCCAATATATTACAATGGAATTGTCAAGGGCTGCATGGTAATTGGGAGGAGCTGCGGACCCTCCTGACTCATTCCCCTTTGTGCATGTGTCTCCACGACCCTTGTAGGGTTTGCCACTCCTCATGCACCACCAGGGTACAATGCTTTTTACTCAATGCTGTTTTAGTGAGGGCTGAGATCCCTCATTGGCCAGTCCACCTCCAGTCTGACCTCCAGTATGTTGCTGTGCGGTTGTATACTCACTGCTGGTATACAGTTTGTTCCATTTATTTACCGCCCAACACAGCAGTCAGTAGGGTGGAACTTGAGAATCTTCTTGGTCAGTTACCTATGCCCTTTCTTCTCTTGGGGGACTTTAATGGTCGCCACCCTTTGTGTGGGTGATTCTCTAGTTAACCAACGTTGGAGGTTGTTGGCATCCTTATTGGAGGATGGGGATCTTGCCCTACTCAGTACTGGGACGTTTACACATTTTCACCCCCAAACGGGTTCATTTACTGCACTTGACCTCTCTGTTTGCTCCTCTGACTCTCTACTGGACTTTACTTTTTTTTTTTTTTTTAATGTGGCCGACTCTTGGCACAGGCTTCACAGCCTGCTATCAAGGCCCAGTAGTCCTCCTACATATCATACACCTCTACATGTCACCACTTCGGCGCTAACACCCACCGTCCATATGGAATGCATGCTAGGGCAGTCTCATACAGGACTGGTGTATTGGTATCAGCGGGGATATTTTTACGACATGTTGGCGGGTCTTCTAGTAGATCAGGAAAGTCTGATTTAACAGAATTCAAACCCTTAAACTGTTCCCTGCCCCAGCGGGGATTTGAACCTGGGTCCGGTAGGACTGCAGGCCACCTCTTTACCTCTGGGAGGTTATGGATGATCTCCATGGCAGTGATCACTTTCCCATCATCCTTACTGCAAGAGTATCTAGTCCCTGTTCCCATCTACCAAGGTGGAGATTGGACAAGGCAAACTGGTCCCTTTTCTCTTCTCTGATTTCTGTTGATGTCTTGGTTGAAGGCTCTCCACATATTGATGAGGCTGCTTTGTTCTTTACCTCCATTCTGCACTCTGCTGCCCTTCATGCTGCTCCTAAAACCTCTGGCTTTTCTATCGACCTGCCCCACGGTGGAACAAGGATTACAATATTGCTGTATGTGAGAAGTTAGCTTTCTCACGTAACCATGGACGCAGGACAGAGCATTATCTTGTCGAGTTCAAAAAGGCACGGGCTAAGACTCATCGGGTACTGAAACAAGCTAAGCGGGACTCTTGGATGGCTTATGGGTCATCTGTCAGTTCAAAGACACCAGTGTCTCAGGTGTGGAAGAGGGTGCGAAAGATCTCTGGAAAATTCACTCAAGGCAGGTCCACCGTGCTGATGTCTAATGGTGAGCCTGTTGGTGACCTTGCAGCTGTGGCCGATATTTTTGCGTCTGCCTTTGTGGGGGTCAGTCATAGAGACGATAGCTCCCCAATTTTTGCCAGACAACGGGAGATAGTGGAGACAAGGGTGCTGAACGTCCGTTCATGGAATATGGAGTCCTACAACCTCCCTTACTCTTTTCACAAACTTCAGTCTGCGCTTTCCCTCTGTCATGACACCTCACCAGGGCCGGATTATATTACCTACACGATACTCCTACACCTGGATGATGATGCATTGTCTTTTCTCCTCAGCCTTTTTAATAGAATCTGGAGGGAATCTTCTTTTCCCACCTCATGGCTTGAAGCTATTGTCCTGCCATTCCTGAAGCTAGGGAAGGCAGGTTACAGTCCACTGGAGTATCAGCCAATTGCCTTAACATCCTGCTTATGTAAATTATTTAAGAAAAAGGTCAACATGCACCTAACGTATTTCCTAGAAAGGATTGAATGCCCCTCTCAGTGTCAGTCTGGTTTTCGAAAATGTCGCTCAACAACAGATGCATATGGCCATTTTGAGGCTGCAGCATGTGATGCTTTTGCTAGACAGCAGCATCTGGTGTGCGTTTTCTGTGACCTAGAAAAGGCATATGATACTACATGGCGCTTTGGTATCTTCCAACAACTCCATTCATTTGGCTTACATGGTGGGCCACCCCTATTTATATTAAATTTTCTGCGTGACCATTCATTCAGGGTTAGGGTTGGCGTCACCCTGTCTCCTTCGTACCCTCAGGAGGATGGGGTGCCTCAAGGAACTGTCCTTAGTGTATCCCTTTTTGCCATAGCATTGGACGGTATTGTGTCCTCTATTCCAGAAGGGGTGTCGGCCTCACTGTATGTCGATGATATGGCCCTATGGTATGCTGCTTCCCGAATGTCCCTGGCTGAACGTCGCATGCAGCTCGCTCTAGACAGGGTCTCTCAGTGGGCCACCATGCACGGCTTCTGTTTCTCCCCAACAAAGATGGTGGCCTTGCATTTCTGCTGCTTGAGAGGAGTTCACCCTGAACCAGACCTCCAGTTATATGGCCACAGGGTGTGGTGTGTGGATGAGACAAGGTTTCTTGGCCTTACTTTTGACAGGAGACTGACATGAGTACCTCATATACCTTCATTACGACTGTCATGTCTCTGCGCCCTGTCTCACTTGACTTTGGATGCTGACAGAACCATCTTCCTCCGATTTTACCGTGCCTTAGTAAAGAGCAAATTGGGCTACAGGTGTGTGATATACTCTTCTGCTACTGAGGCACGGCTGCAGCCACTAAACTCGGTCCACCATCCTGGAATTCGTTTCTCGACTGGGGCTTTCCTGTCTTCCCCGATTGAAAGTCTGTTGGTTGATGCAAATGAACTGCTACTGGATCTCTGCCAGCAGTCTTTGATGGTGCAGTGTTGGCACTGCCTTCACGGTCTTCCGGCCTCACTAAGTTGTAAGGCTGTCTCTGAGGTCGCTCTGCTCTCCTTTTATGACACTCACCCTCGCTATCCACACCAGTTGGGTACAGAGCGAGGGCTGCCATGGGGGAGTTGGGAGCCCAGTCCTTCCCTGTTTGCCCTATGCGTGTCCCTAGAGTGGCTTACTGGCTTCTACCAGAGGTACAACCGTGTGATTACTTCCTTGAGAGGAAAGCCTCTCTTTCTTCACAGGTAGCTTTGTCTTATCTTTTAGAACATGCCTCTACTCACAGTGATTCGATCCCTGTATATACTGATGGCTCCAAATCCCTTGTGGGGACAGGCTTTGGTGTCATTCTGCGTGATTTGAGCAGTGGAGGGAGTCTTCCTTCTTCTGCATCTGTTCTTACTGTTGAACTTACTGCCATTTTAGTTGTGGTTGAATTGATTTTTAGTTTTCCTCCAGCTTCTTTTACCATTTTTAGTGACTCAGCCAGTGCTCTACAAGATTTGTCTCGTGGCTTCCCAGCACATCCCCTAGTCCTGTCTGTCTTGGAGTGGCTCTTCATATTATGTAGCTGAGGATACTCCATACAACTGTGTTGGGTCCCTCCACATGTGAGGGTCGTGGGCAATGAGCATGCTGACTCTTTGGCTAGAGCTGTTGCCTCTCGTCTTCCTTTCCTCATTACCTATTTATGTGCAGCCACTGTGGAGGCTGTCTGTTTCTGCTGGCAGAAGAGGTGGGATGCAGTAGGGGCGAACAAACTCCGCAGCATTCGTCGGAACTTTGGCAATGGGGGAGGGGGGGACTGTCCCGACAGTGGGAAACAGCTTTGGCCCGTCGCTGGATCGGCCACACTAGGCTGACTCATGGTTTTTTATTGGAGAGGGCACCCCCTCCCTACTGTGATGACTGATTCCTTTTACTGTGCACTATCTTCTTGTTGAATGTCCCAGTCTTCTTGGGGACCTTTGTCGTCGGTACCATTCCAGGTGCCGAGCCGGCAACGGATCGTACCTTCTGTCCCCAGTGCTTGGGGAAGAGGCTTGTGTTATGGTGGGAGGCACCTTCTCCTTTGTGCTGAGTTCTGGCCTTCTCCACAAGCTGTTGGAGTTTACCATATTATAGTGTGTGTTTTAATGATAATGTTCTGCTTTTAACCACTATATTTCCACCATGTTTTTAGTTTTGGTTATTTCTTTCATATTGTTGGTTTGTTTTATTCATCGTTTTTCTTTTTGCTTTTATCGTTTTTTATATAGTTTGACTTTCTTTTAATGATTGTGTTCGGTAGCATATGACCTCTGCTGTTGCGCTGCCATATCACATTATCTTTCATTCATTCATTCATTCATTCGGGAGCAGCCTGCGGGATGGAGTGACAAATGAGAATACAAAAGTGACTATATACAAGAATTTTATTGGAAGACATGCAAATTAAATCTATATCAGGGTACAGACTTCCACACTTGATGGGGTGGAGTGTGTTTGAGCTCGCAGGTTAAGTTCTCAAAATATCAATGAACTTGAAAAGTACTATATACATCCATGGATACGCAACAAGTGTGTACCTGCCTTAAGAGTGACACATACCTCCTCTCAGTGCGGAAGTCCTATGGACACTGTCGTCTAGCAGGATGGCGGAAAGATTGTATCACACGGGGTGAGGGGAGCGCTGGGTTGCCAAATAGCATTTTTTTTTTTTAATGTTTCTGACTCTGGGCATAGGCTTCACAGCCTGCTATCAAGGCCCAGTAGTCCTCCTACATACCATACACCTCTTCATGTCACCACTTCGGTGCTAACACCCACCGTCCATATTGAATACATGTTAGGGCTGTCTCATTCAGGACTGGTGTATTGGTATTAGCGGGGGTAATTTTACGACATGCCGGTGGGTCTTCTGGTAGATCAGGAAAGTCTGATTTAGCGAAATTCAAAACCTTAAATTGTTCCCTGCCCCAGCGCGGATTTGAACCTGGGTCCGGTAGAACTGCAGGCCACCTCTCTACCGATTGAGCCACCGTCTGCCCCAGCGGATGCTGTTTTTCAGAATTTAATTTGTTTTGGCTAGGGTTTCGTGGGCTGGATTGCTATGCTCATGCCAAGCAGGTTGGCAGGCCGGACTCAAACCTTTGCGGGCCGGATCTGGCCTGGGGGCCAGAGGTTATCTGCCTTTTGGCTAAGGTAATAAGGTTAAGGCCAGAGAAGCCCAACGGAGAGGAAAGATTAACAGCATAAACAGATGGATTAGTTGTAAGGAAGAGGTCAGTTATAATGGAACTCTCTCCAAGAAGGTCAGGGATACAGGTAGGGTCCTTGTACGAGCTGCAGTAGGTCATTAAGGATAGGAAAGATGTAGGTTTGTTCACCAGGTGGATCAGTGAAAGGAGAGGAGAGCCAAAGGTGGTGGTGAACATTGAAATTTCCTAGAATAGAGGTTTCACAGAAAGGAGAAGCAGATAGGGTGTGTTCCATTGAAGAAGTAAGATAGTCGAAGAATTTTTCATAGTCAGTAGAATTATGGGATAATTAAACAGCACAGATATATTTAGTATGAGAATGATAGGAAAGCCGAAGTCAGAGAGTAGAGGATTCAGTAGAATCAAGTTCAGGAACACGAGAGCAAGATAAGTCGTTGCATACATATATGCAACAGCCACCTTTGGCTTTGATATGATTATAGAGAAGGTAGGAGGATACAGAGAAGTATTTGCTATCAGTTACTTCAGACAGCTGAGTCTCAGTTAAGAAGAGTAGATGAGGTTTAAAGGAGGAGAGGTGGTGCTCAACAGAGCAAAAGTTAGAGTAAAGGCCGCGAATGTTGCAGAAATGAAGTAGTGATTCAGACAGTGGTTCCAGGAGCTCGTTTAGTCCTCACTGGGAGAGGGGCGGATGGTGGGGGCATTTATGGTCCCCCCACCCCTTGGCGCTTTGAGACTTGGTACAATTATGCCATTTTTTTTTTTTTTTATAGGAATTGTAATGTGTAAAGAGCATGTGAGGAGTAGACTGTAGCACCAGTCTAGCAGGGCAGTACTCCTGAGGTGGATGGAAAGCTGATGACAGGGAGTGCTGGAGCTCCCATTTCATCAGCCCTCAGGACTAGTTCCTGATCATCCCCCTTTGCTGAACTTTTTCAGTGTCTCAGTTACACAGAGAGTAGGCCAGCATGCTCTTCAAAACAAATTTCTCTAACTATCTACACTAAACTACATGCACAGTACATACTACACTAACTTTTCCAAAATTAAAAAAAAAATCATGGCGTCTCTTCACCCAGCCTTGGAGTCCCCAGGGGGGGGGGGACCATAAACGCCCCAATCTTCCTCCCCTCTCCCGGTGACGAATCGAGGTGCCTGGAACCACTGACTGACTCTCTTCTTCATTTCTGCAACAATCGTGGCCTTTCCTCTAACTTTCACTCTGTTGAGCACCACCTCTCCTCCTCTAAACCTCACCTTCTTTTTCTAATGGAGACTCAGCTGTCTGAGGCAACTGACAGCAAACCCTTTTCTATATCCTCCTACTTTCTCTATACTCATTTCAAAGCCAAAGGAGGCTCTTGTGTATATATATGCAACGACTTATCTTGCTCTCGTGTTCCTGAACTCGATTCTTCTGAATTCTCTACACTCTGGCTTAGGCTTTCCTGTCATTCTCTGACTAAATATACCTGTGCTGTATACTTATCCCCTAATTCTATTGACTATCAAAAATTCTTCAACTATCTAACTTCTGCAATGGAACACATTCTATCCATTTCTCCTTTCTCTGAAATCTCCATTCTAGGTGATTTCAATGTTCACCACCACCTTTGGCTCTCCTCTCCTTTCACTGATCCACCTGGTGAACAAGCCTACATCTTTTCTATCCTTAATGACTTAGAGCAGCTTGTACAGCACCCTACCCGCATCCCAGACCGCCTTGGAGAGAGCTCCAACATACTTGACCTCTTCCTTACAATTAATCCTTCTGCTTACACTGTTAATCTTTTCTCTCCATTGGGCTCCTCCGATCACAGCCTTATCACCTTAACCTGTCCTATCACTGTGGTATGGTCTGTGGACCCTCCAGGAACACGTCGCCTGAGGCATTTTGGAGCCGTGGATTGGAGGCCTTCTGGCAGTACTTCTTTGATTTTCCCTGGAATGATTATTGCTTCCATGGCTAGGAGCCATCTCGGTGTGTCTTGCGCATTATGGAGGTTATTCTCTCGGGCATGGAAGCATACATTCCTTTTTCTCATATCCTTTGACTAACGGAAGAAAGCCTTGGTTTAATCATGCTTGTTCTAATGCTGTCTGCAACAAGGAGAGGGCCTACAAAAGGTACCGGAGCCAACCCACCCCTGAATCACATTATCTTTACGTTTCTGCCCAGAATCGTGCTAAGTCTGTTCTTCGCTCTGCTAAAAATAATTTCATCCGTTCTAAATGCTCTCAACTCTCCAACTCGAACTCTTCCCGCTCTTTCTGACATCTCACCAAAAACCTTTCTAACAACTTTACCTCATCATCCTTCCCTCCTCTTTTCTACTCTGATGGCTCTGTAGCTATTTCTTCTACTGATAAAGCAGATCTCTTTCCACAGACTTTCTCCTCCAATTCCACCTTAGACGATTCCGGTGCTGTTCCTCCATCACTTCCCGCCTCTGACTTCCTCATGGCTGACATTAAAATTTCTTCAGTCGATGTATTTTCTGCCATCACTGGCCTCAATACTAACAAAGCATATGGGCCTGATGGGGTCCCTCCTGTTGTTCTCAAGAACTGTGCCTCTGTGCTTACACCCTGCCTAGGTAAACTTTTTCGCCTTTGTCTGTCAACTTGTACCTTTCCTTCTTGCTGGAAGTTTGCTCTCATTCAGCCAGTCCCAAAGAAGGGTGACCACTCCCAACTCTCCAACTATCGTCCAGTTGCTTTAACATCCTCTATTTCAAAAGCTTTCGAGTCAATTCTTAATAGAAAAATTTTAAGGCATCTTTCCTATCACAACCTTCTTTCTGATTGTCAGTACGGGTTCTGTCAGGGATGCACCACTGGCGATCTTCTCACCTACCTTTCAGACTCCTGGTCATCCTCCTTTCGGGACTTTGGCGAAAGCTTTGCCATTGCACTTGACATCTCAAAGGCTTTCGATCAAGTCTGGCATAAATCTTTAAATTCCAAACTGCCCTCTTACGGTTTCTATCCTTCTATCTGTGCCTTCATCGCTAGCGTCCTTTCTGGTCGTTCTATAGCCGCTGTTGTAGACGGCCATTGTTCTTCTCCTAGATCTATCAACAGTGGTGTTCCTCAGGGCTCTGTCCTATTACCAACTCTCTTCCTTTTATTCATCAATGACCTTCTAAGCTGTACATCTAACCCTATGCACTCATACTCTGATGACTCCACCCTTCACCTTTCCATTCGGTTCCTGCAACGCCCATCTCAGCAGAGGCCATGGCACACCTAATGTCTGACTTGGCTCATATCTCTGACTGGGGTAAAAATAATCTGGTTGTTTTTAATGCATCTAAGACTCAGGTCTTACACCTATCAACCTGTCAAAATCTTCAACAGGTATACCCACTAATGTTTAATAATATTCAGCTTACTCCTGCATCATCCTTGAACATGCTTGGGGTTTCTTTTACTCGGGACTTATCTTGGAAAGATCATATTACATCTCTTGTAAAATCTGCTTCCAAGAGATTGGGTGTGCTAAGCCGACTCTGTTCTTTCTTTACCCCTGCACAATTGTTGATTCTATACAGGGGTTTTATCCGCCCCTGTGTGGAGTACAACTCTCATGTGTGGGGAGGCTCCCCACATACAGCTCTTCTCAATAGGGTGGAGTCAAAGGCTTTTCGTCTCATTAACTCTCCTCCTCTTACTGACTCCCTTCAACCTCTGTCTCTTCGCCGCACTGTTGCATCTTTATCTCTTTTCTATCGCTACTTCAATGGTCACTGCTCCTCTGAACTGTCTGCATGCATTCCTCCATCTCTACGACGGGTGCTTAGCACCCGTCTAGCAGCAAACTCTCATCCCTTTTCTGTCCAACTCTCTAATGCAAGAGTTAACCGTTACTCCCAGTCCTTCATTTATGCAACAGGTCAGCTCTGGAACTGTCTCCCTCTGTCTGTATTTCCTGCTTCCTATGATCTCCAGTCTTTCAAACGCAGTGTGTCCAGGCATCTCGAAATGAATGGATCTTGAATTTGGCTCTTGTATTTTGTTTTTCTCTTGGAGGGAACTCTTACTGCGGGCTCATGGCCTTTGGTTCCTTCTTCCTCACATGAAAAAAAAAATGTAGTTTGGTGTTGACAGAGAAACTTGTGCTGGAGAGTATGGTGGCCTATTCTGTGTTACTGAAACACTAAAAAAGTACAGCAAAGGGGGATGGTCAGGAACTAGTTCCGAGGGCTGATGAAACGGGAGCTCCAGCTCTCCCTGTCATCAGCTTTCCATTCACCTTAGGAGTACTGCCCTGCTTGAATGGTGCTACAGTCTACTTCCTGCAACCGTCGTCGTTAATGCTATTGTACTAGTCCTGGCTGAAATAGTCCTAGCATATTTTAATATACAGTTGTGTACTACCTGCCTATTGTGACATGAAAAGGAGTAACTTGTTGATGTACAGAGGGACTACTGGTAATCCATGCTTAGAGCTGAATGCGTAACACACACACACACACACACACACACACACACACACACACACACACACACACACACGCAAAGGGGAACTGACTCACCACTTCCTCGGACAAGTGTCGCAAGGCCTACATCTTTTCAACACCCTCAAAATACGACTAAAATAGTGAATTTAAGAAGATTAACATAAATCAAATTCAGCAAAATCATATATATATATATATATATATATATATATATATATATATATATATATATATATATATATATATATATATATATATATATATATATATATATATATATATATATATTGTTACGAAACAGAGAGATAATGAACACTTCAAGTGAGATATATATATATATATATATATATTGTTACGAAACAGAGAGAGATAATGAACACTTCAAGTGAGAATACTAAAATCACTACTGTCCCGCAAAGTTCCAGGTTCAAAACAAAAGAGTTAGGTAAAATTACAAGTTAAAGTTTAGTGCTCAAACTAACACCTAAATATTCAGGACTCATAAGGATAATGTAATGGCAAAAAACAGGTTAAATATATGGTTAATTGCAATAGCCTCTATTAACACGAAATTAGCAAGAGTAAATTTATCTGAGTCAGCCCTGATAAAATGAGAAAACCGGATAATGCTCAGTTAATGCAAGATATATTATTACAGATACAAAATATTATTAATAATGGCTGACATCAAAAACTCCACATGAATCACAAAAACCTCACCAGGCCCACCAATTAACACCTCATGCTATACAGTACAAGAAAAAAAATGTAACAACACTTATACTCAAATTACACAGCAGCTAGATGGTTGGAGACTTCCTGAGCACTCACAAAAATAATAACAACTGTACAGGGGAGGACAGAGATGTGAACAAAATGAGGAGTAGATCTAAGTGGCAATTAATGCAGAGACTGAGCTCATTATATAGGGGCCGGCAGAGCTTGATACAACTTGTAAGAAGGATGCGCAATTGAAGCCATAGGGGACAAAGAGTTGACACTCCTGCTCTGAACAACAGAAAGAACGACTTACTCTACTATAAGGGAGGAGAAGTGGGGAGTGAGGTAGAACACGGAAGCTTGGTCACTATGGAAGCCACGAGGCGAATCGTGATCAAACATGCAGCATACTGTACGTTAGAATTATACAAAGGATGATGAAATCATAGGCTATGTAACACCTCCCTACAAAAAAAAAAAAAAAAAAATTTACAAAGGAAATTTCTTATTACTCTAAAACATCTGTCTAAAGTCTAGATAAGCAATCTGCAATAACATTTTCTTTCCCCTTGACATGTTGTATATCCAATGAATACTCCTGAGGAAGTAGACTCCATCTTGTCAATCTCTGATTATTATCTTTAAACTTACTAAGGAATTTCAGTGGGTTATGATCGGTATAAATGACTATGGGGTCAAAACCAGAACACAAATAAAATGAAAAATGCTGTAAACCCAAAATCAAGGCCAAAAGCTCTTTCTCAATAGTTGAGTAGTTCTTTTGAGGTGGAGTGAACTTCTTACTGTAATAAGATACAGGGTGTTCAATACCCTGATCATCCTCTTGCAGCAAAACAGCCCCAGCTCCTGTATCACTTGCGTCAACAGCTATCTTAAAAGGTTTAGCAAAATTTGGAGTAGCGAGCACTGGCTGACTTAATAGGATAGCTTTAAGTTTGCTGAAAGAGGATTCACAGTTATCAGTCCAGACAAATTTAACTCCCTTTTTCAGTAGGTCTGTAATTGGTGATACAAGAATAGAAAAGTTAAGAACAAATCTCCTGTAATAACCTACCATTCCCAAAAATCTTTGTAGCTCTTTCCTACTTTTAGGTCTGGGAAGATCACTTATAACCTGAACCTTAGCTGCTGGTGGTGCAACGTGTCCATCACCAATTACGTACCCAAGGTACTGAACTTTAGCTTGACCAGACTAACACTTTGATAAATTAGCTACAAGATTAGCCTGAACCAAACGCTCAAGAAATTTACTGACATGGCATAGGTGATCTTTCCAGTTGTCACTGAAGATTAATACATCATCCATATAAACAACACACCCTGCCAAACCCTCTGTTACAACTTTCATGAGCTTCTGAAATGTGGCTGGTGCATTCTTCATACCATATGGCATTACAGAACATGCAAAAGTCTTTCCTAGTGTTACAAAATATGAGATCTCCCTAGCACGTTCAGTCATAGGTACTTGCCAGTATCCCTTTAACAAATCAAACTTACTTATGTACCTAGCCTTTCCAATCTTGTCTATGCAATCTTCCACGCTAGGGAGGGGGTAAGTGTCTGTTTTGGTTATCTGATTAACACTTCTGTAGTCGATGCAAAGCCGCTGTGACCCACCTGGCTTAGGAACTACAGTGACAGGAGAACTCCACTCGCTCTGACAGGGCTCAATCATCTTGTGGTCCAACAGGTAGCCAAGCTCCTTCTGGATGAGAGGAACTTTCACTGGGTTCACATGATAAGGAGGCAGTTTAATTGGCTTTGCGTCTCCAACGTCGACATCATGCATCAACACAGTGGTTCTTCCTGGAGTGGCACGGAACACTTGCGGGTACTCCTGCAGTAATGCCGAAAACTCATGCCTTTCCTCGGGAGCTAGATGAGAAAGCTTAGTCTGGAGATCATTCATGATATGAGGATTCTTCCCCAAACTATCACTCAGGCTCATGCTGCATGGGAGAACTTCACTTGCAGCCTCGGGTGGAACAGCTACAGTGCAGACTGGGTTATTTTCGTTCCGCCTGTGATATAACTTTAGCATGTTGATGTGACAAAGTTGCTTGTTCTTTCTACGATCTGGTGTGGCGATGACATAGTTGACATCACTGAGTTTCTTCTCCACAAAATAAGGACCACTAAACTTGGCTTGAAGAGGTTGCCCATGCGCCGGTAGCAGAATCAAAACCTGATCTCCTGGCTGAAAGTGGCGTAACCTGGACTTCTTATCATACCAAGTCTTCATCTTCTCCTGAGCAGCTCCTAAATTCTCTCTCGCCAGCTGTAAAGCAGTGGACAGCCGTTCTTTGAACTTCATCTCATACTCCAGCAGGTTGACGTCATCTTCCTCCGACAGCCAGCATTCCTTGAGTAGCTTAAGGGGTCCTCTTACTTCATGGCCAAACAGTAGTTCAAAGGGTGAGAAGCCCAGTGATTCATTTGGAGATTCTCTTGCGGCAAACACAACGAATGGAAGACCTTTATCCCAGTCTTTCTGATGTTCCAAACAGTATTCCTTGAGCATCGATTTGAGTGTTTGATGATATCTCTCCAACGCTCCTTGGGTCTGGGGATGGTAAGCTGAAGACGTGATCTGGGTGATGCCCAACTCTTTCAGAGACTGCTTGAAGACATTTTGACATGAAATTACCGGTCTGACTGTACCTCCTTGGGCAGACCAAACTTTATGAAGAACCCTAGCATTTCCTTAACCACGTTCTTTGCTGAGATATTTCTAAGTGGAATGGCTTCAGGATAAGGAGTAGCCATATCAATCAGGGTCAACACATAAGAAAATCCTGAAGAAGTCTTAGGAAGAGGGCCCACAATATCCATCAACACACGGGTGGATGGCGCCTCAAAAGGAGGAATGGGAACTGGAGGTGCAACCTTTTCAGTCTGATTACACTTCCCCACAACTTGACAGGTGTGACAAGACTTACAATACCAGGAAACACCTCTGAAGATACCTGGCCAGTAGAAGTGTTTAAAAATGCGTGCCACAGTCTTCCTCACTCCAAGGTGTCCTGCCAAACTGGAATCATGAGCCACTCTAATGAAATCCTGCCTACAAACACGAGGGATGACAACTTGATGTACAACCTCCCATTCACAGTCGGCTGATGCTGTTGGGGGTCTCCACTTCCTCATAAGTACTCCTGACTTTATATAATAACAAGTAGAAGCATCAGCTGACCCTTCCTCACTGCAAGCAGAGTTAGCTAGATCTTTCAACTCAGGGTCAGCAACCTGCAACTCAACCAACTCTTGACGAGACAAATTATCAACAATACGGGGTACTGCCTCATCTGGTGAGTGGTCCAAATTAGCAAGAAAAGTGTCAGCTAGGATAACATCATCATCATCTTTATCCTCTAAGTCACCAGTAACTTTAGACTTAGCCCTAGTGACAGCACATGCAGAGAACACATCAGGGACATCACAATCCTGGGTCGCAGTCACTGGTTCACTAGACAACTGAGGAGCTGGACACACTTGACTTCCACCAATATCATTTCCAAGTAAGAAAGTTACACCTGACATTGGGAATGTCTCAACCAACCCAACCATAACGGAACCATTAACAAAACCAGACTCTAAATTCACTCTGCACAGAGGGACAGAGAAGTAATTATTCCCTACACCTTGTAAGATTACAGTTTCATCAGAGGAATGAACATTAGAGCCTAGAACACTGGTCAGCATAAGGGATTGGCAAGCACCTGTATCACGATATATTTTAACTGATTTCCTGTTATTACTGTCCAGAGGACTGACAAAACCATCAGACAGGAAATTAGCACATGAACTCTTGAGAGTGTCACCCACGTTACTGCTCAAAAGAAGAGCTTTATCATGAGAATTTAATTTACCCCTCAAAGCAGGTTCAGTTAACTCGGTTAAAGAATTCTAGGAACTCTCAAGGGTGGACACTAGACCAATTGACTGAATATTTAAAGACTCCTTTTTGTTCACATCACGCTGTCTCCTGAAACGTTTCTCCGTAGTATGACCAAGCTTACTACAATAAGTACATTTACTTTTCTGAAATCTAGAGGTGGAGCTGGTATTTACTTCCTGAGAAACATCATCTTTATTCTCTTTCCTGTTACCTGTACTCTGAGTAGAGGCAACGTACTGACTCTCAGCTTTCCTTTTTTCTTTAGAATATCTCTTGTGAGTGAGAACATATTTATCAGCTAAAATTGCAGCATCAGACAAATTATCTATTCTTTTCTCATCAAGATATAGGCTGACATCTTTATTAATACACCTTTTGAAGTCCTCCAGAAAAATCATCTGCTTAAATTTATCAAAATCAGAATTTACATTCTTAGAATTTAACCACTGCTCTAACAGATCTTCTTTGATTTTTGCATACTCAACATGGGATTGCTTATCTTGCTTATAAGTTGTCCTAAATTTTACTCTATAGGCTTCAGAAACAAGCTCATAGGCCTTAAGAATCAAGCTCTTAACTACATCATAATTATCAGATTGATCCTGAGACAAAGATGCATAAGTAACTTGAGCTTTACCGGTGAGAACACTCTGAAGGAGTACTGGCCAATACTTTTTGGGCCAATTAAAACCTGTAGCTACCCTCTCAAACAACTGAAAATACTTTGTTAAATCAGATTCATTAAAAGGAGGGACAAGTTTAACATTTTTAGCCACATCAAAATCATCAGAGCTAGATGATCCAGTTCCACCTTGTTTCATGCAATACTCATGATCTGCCTGAATCCTAGCAAGTTCAATTTGTGCCTCCTGAATACGAGCCTGAGACTCAGCCTCCTTAGAACGTGCCTGATACTCAGCCTCCTTAGCACGAGCCTCCAGCAGGGCTAGCTGTAACTTAGCTATTTCAATCTGCGTTTGCTCATCTGGAGGAGTTACATTAAACAAGCTTTTATTAATCATGCCAACAATTTGATCTTTAGAATGATGAGAGTGAACAGCAATTCCCAATTGTTCAGCAACAAGCTTAAGTTAATTCTTTGTTCTGTTTTCTACATCACACACTGTTTGCACATTTGCCAAAAAATATTTGGCTTCATGAAGCGTAGTAATAGTAGACATCATGAATAAATCACAGTCACAAAATATCAAGCAATATCCTTATGATAATATCCTGAATATCCTGATAAGAGGTCGCCAAATTTATGTTACGAAACAGAGAGAGATAATGAACACTTCAAGTGAGAATACTAAAATCACTACTGTCCCGCAAAGTTCCAGGTTCAAAACAAAAGAGTTAGGTAAAATTACAAGTTAAAGTTTAATGCTCAAACTAACAACTAAACATTCAGGACTCATAAGGATAATGTAATGGCAATAAACAGGTTAAATATATGGTTAACTGCAATAGCCTCTATTAACACGAAATTAGCAAGAGTAAATTTATCTATGTCAGCCCTGATAAAATGAGAAAGCCGGATAATGCTCAGTTAATGCAAGATATATTATTACAGATACAAATTATTATTAATAATGGCTGACATCAAAAACTCCACATGAATCACAAAAACCTCACCAGGCCCACCAATTAACACCTCATGCTATACAGTACAAGAAAAAAAATGTAACAACACTTATACTCAAATTACACAGCAGCTAGATGGTTGGAGACTTCCTGAGCACTCACAAAAATAATAACAACTGTACAGGGGAGGACAGAGATGTGAACAAAATGAGGAGTAGATCTAAGTGGCAATTAATGCAGAGACTGAGCTCTTTATATAGGGGCCGGCAGAGCTTGATACAACTTGTAAGAAGGACGCGCAAATGAAGCCATAGGGGCCAAAGAGTTGACACTCCTGCTCTGAACAACAGAAAGAACGACTTACTCTACTATAAGGGAGGAGAAGGGGGGAGTGAGGTAGAACACGGAAGCTTGGTCACTATGGAAGCCACGAGGCGAATCGTGATCAAACATGCAGCATACTGTACGTTAGAATTATACAAAGGATGATGAAATCATAGGCTATGTAACAATATATATATATATATATATATATATATATATATATATATATATATATATATGTGTGTGTGTGTGTGTGTGTGTGTGTGTGTGTGTGTGTGTGGAGAGAGAGAGAGAGAGAGAGAGAGAGAGAGGTTTAATTTTTTTCAGTGTGAAATTACACCAGAGAACACCAGATCTCCCTTGAGATGGCTACGGCAGCGATCACTGGAACTTCTTATCCTTTTCAGGTAAGATTCGCAGTTTGTAATAAGGTGTGAGAGATTACTTAATAATAGTCTTTAATGTCACTGTTGTACTTTTACTTCTTCATTTCTAGTATAATTAGCATATGATTAAGAACCGTTAATTGTAATACACTTGTCTTGGACAGATGATATAACTCAGCATTGATGTTGGGAGAAAATAATCTCAACGACTTGCAATTGTTGAGTTTGGGAACTAAAAGTTTTCAACTACATTATTAAATTTAGAAATGTGTTAACCATTGTTAACAAATAATGTCGCCCAGTCCAAAATGTACTATCGAATGCCACTTGGTACTGAATGTACCTGTTTGCAAAGTAATACAGTAAGATTTGGGTAGGCTTCTTGACGGTTTACTGCATACTGCTTGTTTTTTCAGCTGAGGTGTATTATTTCTTTATGCGATCCCTATCCGCCTCCTGAGGTGCCTTTACTTAACAAAGATTATTCACATATATTCCATTCTAGCGCAAGTAAGAGCAACATGTTATCCAAGTGTCTGGTATTAATCACTGTACGATTGTACTGCCCAAAGAGTATCTAGCGGGTGCAGGGTTCCGAGGTTAAGTATATTCGGCATTCGCTGCATTTCGTAACTAACAATCTGAATTTTTAATGGTACTGTTGGCAAATGCTAAATATCGGTAGGTATATTAAGTGCTTTTAATGCTTCAATCAGTTTTGGTACATCCGATATCAGGTTTCACTATACCTCAGTTGAGATGCACGTAAAATGTGAAACCTGCAAAGACTTTCCGAGACTAAAGTGGGCACCCTTAGGTGCAAAATTTTCTGCAGATAATGTAACTAGTTGCATGAAAAATGTCGAACTGTTTCGAAATTGGACAGATTTTGATAATGTTGAAACTTTGGTACTTCCTTTGGCTATTGATGTCCAAGCTGTAATGGCGTATATAGCCTACTAGGAAACAAGAAGTTTAACACTTTGATAGTAACGGAATTAAATGCAAAAGGATTTCAAAGACAATATATATATCTGTAAGACGTTGATACGAACTCATTTTATTTTTTCAAAGAAGTCTAGACAATATTGGAAATATTTGATATTAGACAAGGTTTTAGTATAAACTGTACGTAAGATAAATTCTATTTTGCAAGCATGCTTTCAAAATATATTTCAGGTTCAAGAAACTGTGTGTGCTGACGATGGTGGTGTGCCTCGACTTCTTCACGGCCTCTCTGGTGTACTACGGTCTGAGTCTGAGTGCCGTCAACTTAAGCGCCGACCCGTTTGTTTACATGTCCCTGAGTGGCCTGGCGGAGGTCCCGTCCTACATCCTGACCGGTCTCATACTGGCCAGGCTGGGACGCAAGGGGCCCGCCATATTCTTCTTCATATTCACTGGATTGGTCTTAGTGTCTCTGCCCTTCATTCCTTTAGGTGTGGTAATCTGTGCAGTGCTAAACCTACAGCTGCCAAGTTTTAACCCACTGATATATGACATGGCACTAAAAAAGATGGGTAGTGAAGTAAAGGACCTATATACCAAGGAGGGAATTACGGATGTTGAAAAATCGAGTTGCAAACATGCCTTCTGTAGGGAGATTAGTTAAATGATGGCTGAGCATCGGGCCGAAGAGAGTTGTGTAAATCAGCAGTACAGGGCTATTATGAACTTTCTCTTGAGAGTTACTGATCCGATGTGTAACTGGACAAGGCATAAGATTACGTGGTGGTGGGATGAGGGTGTAAAAGCCACAATTAAAGAGAAAAGAAGACTCTTTAGGGAAAGACAGAGAGGTGGTGGCTGGAGAGAATATTTGGCAGCTAAGCGTTGTGCGAGAAGGAAGATATGTAGGTCATAGTCTGATTCTCAGAGACTTTTACTGGATAGCCTAAATAGTGCTGAAAGGAGGAAAGTGACATTTAAGGTGGCAAAACAGATGACGAGAGGAAGCAGGGATATCACTGGGAATATGTTTGTAAAGAATGCTGAAGGAAGGATTTTGGTGAATAGTGAGGATACTAAGGATGCTTGAGAGAACATTACAACCAGTTGCTGTACAAGGTGTCTGAAACTGAGAAAGTTTGGAGACGGAAGATCAACTATTTGGTCCCCGGCCTTTATTTGATATTGCTACCATGGGCAAGGCACTCCACAGAATGCCTGGGGAAGGTTGCATATGTGACTGGGATGACTAACGAGATATTGAAGGCATCTGAAGATACAGGAGTGGGTTTAGTTACTGATTAAATAAATTCTGTTGTATATGAGTGTGTTGTTCCAGGTAGCTGGTTGAAGAATGTGACTGTGTCTATAAATGGAAGGGTTATGCTCTGGATAGGGGAAATTATGGAGGCATAAAACTTTTGGAGCAGATAATGAACGTAATGGAGAAAGTCACGGAACGTATGATAAGGAAAACTGAATTCTAATAAGATGCAGTTTGGGTTTATGCCAGGCAAAGGGACCACTGATTCAATATTCATTGTCCGACAGCTTCAGGAAAAGTGTGTAGGAAGGAAAAGAGAACTATAATTTGTTTTTGCTGATTTGGAGATGACTTTTGACAGAGTTTCCAATAAGATGGTAAAGTGGGCATTGAGAAAGCTTGGGATTGAGGAATGGTTGGTTAGAGTGGTTGTGGCAATATAGTGCTAATGCCCAGGTAAAATGGAACGGAGTCTTGGATGATAAACTGTCCGTGAACATGGGTGTGCAACAGGGGTCAGTTTCAAGCCACTTGTTGTTTATTATTGTGCTTCAAGCTCTCACACATGACTTCAGGACTGGTATCCCCTGCATGGAAGGTGTTGTATAATGATGACTTGGTTTTGAATGCTGAGAATGAGAGGGCAGTGAAGGAAAGATTCAGGAAGTGGAGAGGTGGAATGGGATACAAGAGTCTGAAGGTAAACATGAATAAAAGTGATGATATCTTGGGCAGGAGGCGGTACTGTCATAGCAAAATGAGTGCGGCCATGCGCTGTTTGCCACAAGAGTGCGAGAATTAATTTCGTTTTGTCCAGTGTTTGTGATTAGTTGGTGGATAAGAGGTGTAGTGGTAATACATGTAGGCTGCAGAAAATTGCTGATCATGAATGTGTGGTATGCAAAGGAGAGTTTCCAAGAGAGAAGTGGGAAAAGATTAATTTTGATGGAGACACTCGGCTGTGTGGAGGAAATCTGTGTATATAAAAGAGCCACATTGTTTGTTCGTTTGGCCTTCAGTTACGCCCAAACCAAGGACCAAGACCTCAGACCCATATATATAATCAGGGTGCTCCAAGGATGGTTTTAGGGGGGGTCAAAATTCAGGTCTGGGTCATTTGAGGTCACCGGTAGTGTTCGCCTTTTTGGCCAGGGCAACGCCGGTTACCCCTGCTTCCCAATTTTTGGCATGGAGGCTCATTTAACCTCCATTTCGGACATAAGCTAGGTGAGGTTGACTTCCGAGGTCATTTGAGGTTACCGGTCGGAGGTCATTAGAGGTCACTGATAATAGTAAACAAGTGCACACAAACTCTGTGTGTTAGTCTGTGAAAAATGAAATAGAAAGCTCCTGGACCTCATATAATCCCTTTTCAAAACAATAAGAGGCACTTTGTCTTTCTGGAGTATAAAGAAAGATTGAACTAGAACAAATATGATTAGAGTGTTCACCTTTTAGGCTCAGGCAATGCCAGACACCGCTGCTAGTTTGTTATATAAGGTACCTGTTATATATGTGCTGGCTATGGGACTGGAGCTAGCTCAGTAACTAGGGTAAGGAATGTTTGGAAGAAATTTAGGGAGTTGTTATTTCTTCTGGCGCTAAGAAGGTCCTCTCTTTATGCTAACGGCTCTTTGTATGCGGAATGTCTTAGGAGTGCAATGTTGTGTGGTAGTGAGACCAGGACAATAAAGGAGAAGGACATTCATAGGCTCAAACGTACACAGATGAGAATGATCAGATGGATGTTTAGTGGATTCTTAAATGACCTGACAGGGGGAGGGGTGGGATTGCCTATGAATAGCTGGGGCGGAATGTTAGGATTTGGATGTACTAGCGATGCGATAAGAAAGAGTAATCTGACATGGCTTTAACCTGTAGAAAGGATAGGGGATGACAGCTAGGTGAAAAGTGTGAGACGTGTAAATATGGCGGGTACAGCTGTGAGAGATAGACTGAAAAAGGCTTGGGACGAGGTCATACAGTGTGACCTCTGGGATACGGGAATAAACAGAGAGGCTGCTAGAAACGGAGCAGCGTTGAGAGCCGCCATTAGATGACCAAGGCCTGGACCTCATATATGAGGTCCAGGAGCATCCAAACACGTTGGAGCCATTGTAAATGATACGATAATATATATGCAAGTATGTATGTACATATGTATGTATGTATGTATATATTTTTATATATTATTTATATATGTCTCCCTACGTGTCAAGTGGGGTTGGTGGAGGATTAGTGCCCCTCCCTGTAAAACAATTAACTCTAAGCCCTTGGCCACCCCGTTTGGGATACATGGCGTCTGGCAATGAATGAATGAATGAATGAAATATATATATGTATACATATATATATATGTAGTATTTATGTATTTATTTATTTATTCACACACACACACACACACACACACACACACACACACACACACACACACACACACACACACACACACGAATTACTCTTCTATAGCAAAGTAGATAAATTTGGTATATATACATACATACATACATACATACATAAAACAAATAAATAAATACAATTATATATATATTGTATATATATAATACATAAATACTGTACTCGTGTATATATATATATATATATATATATATATATATATATATATATATATATATATATATATATATATATATATATATATATATATATATATATATATATATATATATATATATATATATATATATATATATATATATATATATATATATATATATATATATATATATATATATATATATATATATATATATATATATATATATATATATATGTATATATATATATATATATATATGTATATATATATATTTATGTATATATATGTATATATATTTATGTATAAGTGGGGCACCAATTTCCGCGCCTAATTGGGTCCAAAAATAATGCGCGAAAGTGGAATTAGCGAAAGTTGGGGCATTGTCTTTATGGCAAAAAGGCTAATTGGTTCCCGGTTATCCTAAAGTAACATCAGATTTTCATTTTCACTTGCAGTACAGTACATCAAATCACTATTGTACATTGCATTGTGAGATACAAACAATAAAAACTGTACAGTACACATTATATGAGGAGAAACATACCACAGAGACCAGGTTGAGGTGTTTAATGGATGTTGGTGGTAAGTATCCACTTTTTATCACCACCACTGCCTCCCGGCCCTCCCCCCACACCACCAGGCTCTCCCCCCACACCACCAGGCCCTTTCCCCACACTACCAGGTATAGTAAAGGCCATTGAACCGTGAGAATCCAACACAATGGAGCTAGCACGCTCGTACACAATGGCGGGAATGGGTGGACAGAGTGTTGACATGACGTCATTCAAGATGGCGGTGGGTTGCGGGCGGGCGGTGCAGGAAATTCAAAGTTCAAAATATTGTCCCAAACCCAAAATTTGTGCGCGAAAATCGATTTTTTTCAAGCGAAAGTGGAAGTTAGGGAATATTTGGTGCATGCCGCGAAAGTGGATTCTGCGAATCCTGCTGTAGCGAAAGTTGGTGCACTACTGTATTCCATATACAAATTAAATTCTTTTGGTAAAATTAAGAATTTCTGTTGTGTTTATCGTTCCCCTAATGCCCCTCCACAGCCTTGTTTATTTGACTCTCTGTCTTCGCTACTAAGTGTCCTCAACATTAATACTGCATCAGAAATTACTATTCTGGGTGATTTTAATGTCCATAATGCTGAATGGCTCACTTATTCAGCCAGAACTGATGACTCTGGTCTTGAATGTGAGCAATTTGCAGACTCATTTAATCTCACCCAGATAGTCAGTCAACCCACCTGTGTACCAGACAACCCCGATCAAAATCCCCACCTATTGGACTTGTTTCTAACAACCAATTCAGATAATTATGGTGTCGAAATGAAGTCCCCCTTAGGATCATTGTCGGATTCAAGCCACCAGTTTAACACCTACCACACTCTCCTGCTCTGAACAGGTCGTGGTGACTAAATGGCACTACGACAGGGCAGACTGGGAGGGACTCCATAATTTTTTCATGGATGTTCCTTGGACCTCCTTTTTCTCCCAAGATGTAAATTCCACATTGGGCCACATACAGGATTTCATTAAAGTCGGCATGGAAACATTCATTCCCCATCATAGTTACAGAAAAAGATGTAATTCTCCTAAATGGTTTTACCACAATTGTGCTAGAGTAACAGAACATAAAACAATAGCCAATAACACTTATACAAGGACCAAAACCAAAGAAGCCTTTAACTATTATAGAAATATCAGAAACCATGCTAAAACTATCATCAATCTTTCTAAATCAAACTTTCTGCATAGACAGGCTAACAAACTACTAAACAACCCAAATGATAAAATATTCTGGTCAACCTTTAATTTATTCAAAACTAACCACTCTTCCATTCCACCTTTACAGTCCCCCAGTGGAAATCTAGTAACTGACCCACGTGGGAAAGCCAAACTTCTTGTTGACATTTTTTCAACAAACTCAACCCTAAATACAGAAAATTACAATATTCCTGTACTTGATTTTGAATCCCCTCAAATACCTCCTTTCATGATACACCAGAAACGTACAAGCTGTATTACAGAATCTCTCAGCAGACAAAGCTACTGGTCCAGATGAAATTCCTTCAATAGTATTTCAAAATTGCTCCTCAGTGTTGGCTCCTGTATTGGCAAAATTTTTCCGCTTATCCATCCGTACCTCAAGTTTTCCAGCCTCTTGGAAAGAAGCAAATATCCATCCTGTTCCTGAAAAGAGGGCAGCTTCTGATCCATCAAACTATAGACCAATTGCAATAACTTCCATTCTTGGCAAAGTTTTTGAGATGCTAATTAACAAACACATAACCAAGCATCTAGAGATCATTAAATTAATCAATGATCGGCAGTATGGATTTAGACAAGAACGTTTAACTGTAGACATTCTTTCCCTTCTTACCCATCAGATTAACAAAACAATAGACCAACACGGTGAAACACACACAATAGTACTAGATATATCAAAAGCATTTGACAGAGTATGGCACCGGGCCTTATTGTCTAAGATGTCACACTATGGCCTTGCATCACTGGTTCCTCTAATTTCTTCTTACCTTCATAATAGAAAAATACGGGTCATGGTAGATGATATTTATTCTCAGTTTCATTTCATAATTGCTGGCATACCTCAGGGATCAGTTTTGGCGCCAACCCTGTTTCTCATTCATATAACTGACCTCCTATCTGTCATGCACAACCCAATACACTCTTATGCTGATGACTCGACCCTTCATAGTTCTTTCACATCTAGTACCTCCTTTACACAATTTGATATTATAAATTCCCAAATAAACACAGCTATTTCTCTGCACCAGGACTTTTCTAAAATTAATCAATGGGGACAAACAAATCTGGTCTCATTTAGTGAACAGAAAAATAAATACATTAATTTCTCCAACAGAAAGGATCTCTCAGACTCTCACATAATTTTAAATGATGTCAATATTCCCATATCCACTACAATTGATATCCTAGGTTTACTCTAAACCTCAATCTAAGCTGGAGAGCTTAAGTTAAATCCCTTGCTAAAACTGCTTCCAAAAAAATGGGACTTATGTACAAAGTTCGTGAATTCTTCACTGACGAGCAGATGGCCACAATATACAAAAGTCATGTGCGTTCTCAGATCGAATACTGTTCACCACTGTGAAGTGGATGTGGAGCGGTTGCATTGAGGCAGTTGGACAAAATTCAAAATAAAGCCATTAGATTAATCAATAATCCTGCCATCACGCAAGACCTTCATCCATTATCAGTACGTAGAGATGTTGCTTCTTTAGCATTATTTTATAGATATTTTTACCGTAAGTGTTCAGACGAACTGCCTTCAATTGTTCCTCCCCTTCACATTTTCTTTCGAAATACTCGGGCAGCTGGGAGCGCCCATGAATTCACACTCTCTCCCCCGCAATGCAGAACCTCTGCTTATCAAAATTCATTTATCCCCAGAACTGCTACTGTCTGGAATTCGCTTCCTGGGAGTTGTTTCCCACAAACATTTGATCCACTTCAGTTCAAATCCAGTTGTTATGGGTATTTTATGAATGGAGGATGCCTTTACGCACATGTACTTTTTTTTTTCCCCCTTTGTTTTTTCTTCCTCCATTCATTATCTATAAAAAAAAAAAAAAAAAAAAAAGATTACTAGTGGAGAAGGGAGAAAAAGTGAGCAGATGGAGAGAACACTTTAATGAATTGTTGAACATAGAGAATGAAAGTAATGTGAGTATAAGTGGCTGGGGAATGGCTGGGAGAAGGAGGGAGGTGACAAGACAGGAAGAAATCAATAGGATTGAGGTTGTGGAAGTAATAAAGTCAAATTGGGGAAAGCCCCAGGAACTGATGGAGTGTGTGGTCAAATGCTGAAGCATAGGGGAGAGATAGTAGTAGAATGGATGTGGAAGATGTGCAGATTGGCCTGGGAGGAAGGTAGAGTCCCGGAGGATTGGAAGTCAGGTATAATTATTCCCTTGTACAAAGGGAAAGGGGAAAAAGAAGTGTGTGGTAATCATAGGGGCATTTGTCTTCTTAGTGTAATAGGAAAAGTATACGGTAGGATACTTATCGACAGAGTCAGAGAAAGAACAGAGGAATTAGTTGGAGAAGAGCAAGGAGACTTTAGGAAGAGAAGAGCTTGTGTAGACCAGATATTCATTCTTAGATCTTTAGTGGAAAAGTTTCTAGAGAAGGGAAAGAAGTTGTATGTGGCTTTCATGGATTTGAAGAAAGCATCTGATAGGGTGGATAGACAAGGATTGTGGAAAGTATTAATATAATTATGGAGTAGATGGGAAGTTGTTGAATGCTATGAAGAGTATGTATGACGGTGCTAAGGCTGCAGCGTGGATAGTGAACTGAGTGAATTTTTCTATTTGACGGTTGGGTTGAAACAGGGGTGTGTCATGTCTCCATGGTTGTTCAATCTGTATATTAATGGGGTTATTAAAGGGATACAAGGTAGGGCAGTGTATGTTGGAGTGGCCTTAGTGTGACAGGGCAGTGTTTGGAAACTCCCTGTACTGTTGTTTGCAGATGATACTGTATTGTTAAGTGAAGACAAGGGGAGCTGCAAGGCCTGGTGGATGAGTTTGAGAGTGTGTATGAAACGGAATCTAAAGGTGAATGTAGGGAAGAGTAAAGTTATGGTCTTTGCGAGCAGTGAAGTCAGTGAATGTACAGTGAGGCTGGATGATGAGGAAATGGAAAATGTGAGTACGTTTAAGTTCTTGGGCGGTGTGATGAATAAGGATGGAAGTTTTGAGGATGAAGTGCTTGGAAGGGTACAACAAGGAAGAAAGGTTGCTGGTTTCTTGAAGGCAGTGATAAGAATCAGGGAAGTGAGTATGGAAGTGAAAAAGTTATTATATGATAGTATTGTGATACCAACTCTGAGGTATGAATGTGAAGCTTGGACGTTGTTGGCGGGACACAAGTCAAGAGTGGGAGCAGTGGAAATGAGTTATTTGAGAGGAGCCTGTGGAGTCACATGAAGAGACAGACTGACAAATAAGGATGTGAAGGAGCGTTGTGGTGTGGATGTGGATGTGATAGGAAGTGTCAGAAGAAACATATTGAGGTAGTTTGGCCATGTGGAGAGGATGGAGAGTGAGAGACTGACGAGGAGAGTGTATGTGAGTGAGGTGGAGGGGGAGAGAGGGAGGGGAAGGCCAAGGATGAGATGGAGGGATGGAGTGGAAAGGTATATGAGAGAGGGGAGTGTGAACTGGGAGCAGGGCAGTGAAATGGCGGGGGACAGGGTGACGTGTAGGCGATTTGTTTGTGGCCACCCTGTATAAGGGATTAAGGCGTCTGGCAATAGATAGATAGATAGACAAGTACATACATCTGTGTGTTTGAATATATATATATATATATATATATATGTATATATATATATACATATATATCTATATATATATATGTATATATATATATATATATATATATATATATATATATATATATATATATATATATATATATATATATATATATATATATGATCTCTCTCTCTCTCTCTCTCTCTCTCTCTCTCTCTCTCTCTCTCTCTCTCTCTCTCTATATATATATATATATATGTGTGTGTGTGTGTGTGTGTGTGTGTGTGTGTGTGTGTGTGTGTGTGTGTGTGTGTGTGGCACCAGTCGAGCAGGGCAGTACTCCCAAGGTGGATGGAAAGCTGATAACAGGGAGAGCTGGAGCACCAGTTTCATCAGCCCTGAGGACTAGTTCCTGACCATCCCCATTTACTGGACTTTTTCAGTGTTTCAGTAACACAGAGGGTAGGCCAGCATGCCTTCCAATACAAGTTTCTCTAACTGTCGTCACTAAACTACATGCACAGTACACACTACACATCCTTTTCAAAATTAAATAAAAGAAAAATGGCGCAAAACAACAGCGCCTCGGAATCCTCAGGGGGGGGAGGGAAGATCATAGATGCCCCTACCATCCGCTCCTCTCCCGGTAACGACACTCTGAGTTGCCTGGACCCACTGTCTGACTCACATCTTCTTCATTTCTGCAACATTCGCAGCCCTTCCTATAACTTTCTGTTGTTGTAGCACCACCTCTCCTCCTCTATTCCTCACCTTCTCTTTCTTACTAAGACTCAGTTGTCTGAGGCAACTGACAGCAAACCCTTCTCTGAATTCTCCTACTTTCTCTATATTCATTTCAAAGCCAAAGGTGGATACTGCATATATGTATGAAACGACCTATCTTGCTCTCGTGTTCCTGAACTTGATTTTTCTGAATTCTCTATTCTCTAGCTTCGGCTCTCCTGTCATTCTCTGACTAAATATATCTGCACTGTTTACTTAACCCCTAATTATACTGACTATCAAAAATTCTTTGACTATTTTACTTCTACAATGGAACACATTCTATCCATTTTTCCTTTCTCCGCAAACTCCATTCTAGGAGATTTCAATGTTCACCACCACCTTTGGCTCTCCTCTCCTTTCACTGATCCACCTGGTGAACAAGCCTTCATCTTTTCTATCCTTAATGGTCTAGAGCAGCTTGTACAGCACCCTACACGTATCCCTGACCGCCTTGGAGAGAGCTCCAACATACTTGACCTCTTCCTTAAAACTAATCCTTTTGCTTAAACAATTAATCTTTTCTCTCCATTGGGCTCCTCCGATCATAACCTTGTTACTTTAACCTGTCCTATCACTGCGGTATGGCCTGTGGACCCTCCAAAGAAATGTCGTCTGTGGCACTTTGGAGCCTCGGATTGGGAGGCCCTCAGGCAGTGCTTCCTTGATTTTCCCTGGAATGATTATTGCTTTCGTGGCCGGGAGCCATCTGAGTGTGCTTTGCGCATTACAGAGGTTATTCTCTCGGGCATGGAAGCATACATTCCTTTCTCATATCCTCTGACTAATACAAGAAAGCCTTGGTTTAATCATGGTTGGTCTAATGCTGTCTGCAACAAGGAGAGGGCCTATGAAAGGTACCGGAGCCAACCCACCACCGAATCACATCTTTCTTATGTTTCTGCCCAGAATCGTGCTAAGTCTGTTCTTTGCACTACAAAAAATAACTTCATCCGTTCTAAATGCTCTCAACTCTCCTACTCGAATTCTTCCCACTCCTTCTGGCACCCTGCCAAAAATCTTTCTAACAACTTTACCTCATCATCCTTCCCTCCTTTTTTCTACTCTGATGGCTCTGTAGCTATTTCTTCTACTGATAAAGCAGATCTCTTCGCTCAGACTTTCTCGTCCAGTTCCACTTTAGACGTTTCCGATGCTGTTCCTCTCTCACTTCCCCCCTCTGACTTCCTCATGGCTGAAATTAAAATTTCATCAGCTGATATATTTTCTGCCATCTCTGGCCTCAATACTAACAAGGCACATGGGCCTGATGGGGTCCCTCCTGTTGTCCTCAAGAACTGTGCTTCTGTGCTTACACCCTGCCTAGGTAAACTCTTTCACCTTTGTCTTTCTATTTGTACCTTTCCTTCTTGCTGGAAGTTTGCTCTCATTCAGCCGGTCCCAAAGAAGGGTGACCATTTCCAACCCTCTAACTATCGTCCAATTGCTTTAACATCCTGTGTTTCAGAAGTTTTTGAGTCTATTCTTAATAGAAAAATTTTAAAGCATCTTTCCTATTACAACCTTCTTCTGATCATCAGAATGGGTTCCGTCATGGACGCTCTACTGGGGATCTTCTCACCTACCTGTCAGGCTCCTGGTCATCCTCCTTTCGGGACTTTGGCGAAAGCTTTGTCATTGCATCTCAAAGGCTTTCGATCAATTCTGGCATAAATCTTTAATTTCCAAACTGCTCTCTTACGGTTTGTTCCTTCTATTTGTGTCTTCATCACTAGCTTCCTTTCCGGTCGTTCTATAGCTGCTGGTGTAGACGGCCATCGTTCTTCTCCTAGATCTATTAACAGTGGTTTCCTTAGGGCTCTGTCCTATCACCAATTCTCTTCCTTTTATTCATCAATGACCTTCTAAGCTGTACATCTAATCCTATCCACTCGTACGCTGATGATCCCACCCTTCACCTTTCCATTCGGTTCCTGCAACGTCCATCTCAGCAGTTGCTTCAACAAACAAGGGATGAGGCTATGGCACACCTAACATCTGACTTGGCTCGTATCTCTGACTTGGGTAAAAAAAATCTTGTTGTTTTTAATGCTTCAAAGATTCAGTTTTTACACGTATCAACCTGTCAAAATCTTCCACAGGAATACCCACTAATGTTTAATGATATTCAGCTCAATCCTGCATCATCCTTGATCATGCTTGGGGTTTCATGCACACGGGACTTATCTTGGAAAGATCACATTGCATCTCCTGTGAAATCTGCTTTCTAGAGATTAGGTATGTTAAGCCAACTCCATGCCTTCTTTATTTCTGCACAGTTGTTGACTTTATACAGGTGTTTTATTCACCCCTGTTTCGAGTTCAACTCTCGTGTGTGGGGAGGCTCCCCACATACAGCTCTTCTCAATAGGGTGAAGTCAAAGACTATTCGTCTCATCAATTCTCCTCCTGTTACTGGCTCCCTTCAACCTTTGTCTCTTCCCCTCGCTGTTGCCTCTTTATCTCTCTTATATCGCAACTTCAATGATCACTACTCCTCTGAACTGTCTGCTTGCATCCCTCCACCTCTACAACGGGTGCATAGCACCCGTCTAGCATCAAACTCTCATCCCTTTTCTGTCCAACTTTCTAATGCAGGAGTTGACCGTTACTCTCAGTCCTTCATTTATGCAACAGGTCAACACTGGAACTGTCTCCCTCTGTCTATATTTCCTACTTCCTATGATCTCCCGTCACTCAAACGCAGTGTGTCAAGGCATCTCGAAATGAATGGATCTTGAATTTGGCTTTCTTTGGTATTGTTTTTGTTTCTTTCTTGGAAGGATCGTTAATGCGGGCTCAGCCTTTGGTTCCTTCTTCCTCGCATAAAAACACATACACACACACACACACACACACACACACATACATACATATATATATATATATATATATATATATATATATATATATATATATATATATACACATATATATGTGTGTGTATGTGTGTGTGTGTGTGTGTGTGTGTGTGTGTGTGTGTGTATACATACACATACACACACATATATATATATATATATATATATATATATATATATATATATATATATATATATATATATATATGTGTGTGTGTGTGTGTGTATGTGTATACATACACATACACACACACACACACACACATATATATATATATATATATATATATATATATATATATATATATATATATATATATATATATATGTGTGTGTGTGTGTGTATGTGTATACATACACATACACACACACACACATATATATATATATATATATATATATATATATATATATATATATATATATATAATGCCTCTGTGGTGCAGAGGTAAAGTGTGCATTTTCGTACACTGAAGAACGAGGGTTCGCACCCTGCCAGGGTAATAAACTTTGAGAGCGTTCTTAATGCCACCTAGTACATTGGCGGACACAAGGGGTGCTGTGGTTGAACCAGTGTCGCACTCTATAAAATATGTTTGCACCCAGCCGCCTTGCGCGTACTGATTACACTTGGTTCACAGACTACACACACATCCAAAGCCATTCCAACACAACAATTACAATTACAAGCACTTCTCACCCTACCTACAATCTCTACTAGACAGCCTAAGCCACTTGGTAGAGATATATTGGCTGTATCGTCCCCACTTCGGTCGGGATAGGCCGGTCCAGCAGTGGACACTCAAACGGCTGATGAGATGAGATGATATACTGTATACATTTATATATATATATATATATATATACATTTATATATATATATATATATATATAGAATATATATCAGCAGCAGCAGCAGCAGCACAGAGGCAGCAGTTTGAATGTCCACTACAGGACCGGCATATCCCAACCGAAGTGTGAATTATAACGCCTATGTATAACTACCAAATGGCTTAGGCTGTCTGGTAGAGATTGTATGTAGGGTCTGAAGTGCTTGTAAATGTGATTTTAGTGTTGGAGTGGTTTTCGATGTGCACATAGTCTGTGAACCATGCCTACTTGGTGTAAGCATACTTTACAGTACATAACACTGGTTGAACCACAGCACCCCTTATATCCGCCAAAGCAGTGCGTAGCCGGACGAACACTCCCAAAATTTATTACCCCGGCGGGACGCGAACCCTCGTTCTCCCATATACGAAAACGCTCATTCTATCCTTGGACCACAAAGTATAATTCTGTCTCTCCAAATATCTATTTATCTATACCTATGTATGTGTGTGTGAATATATCTATCTATCTATCTATCTATCTATAGCCCGACGCACTAATCCCTCAAAGGGTGGCTGCAGACAAAACGCCTCCAAGTCGCTCTGTCACCCACCATTTGTCTACCCTTCCACCAGCTCCCCCCCCCTCCCTCATATACCTCTCAACTCCATCCCTCCACCTCATCCTCGGCCTACCCCTCCCTCTCCCTTCCTCCACCTCACCTACATACACCCTCTTAGTCAGTCCTTCATGCTCCATTCTCTCCACATGTCCAAACCACCTCAGTGTATTTCTCCTAATCTTCTCAACCACATCCACATCCACCCCACAACGTTCCTTCACTTCTTCATTCGTCAACCTGTCCCTCAATGTCACTCCACGTGCTCCTCTCAAGTAACTCATTTCCACTGCTCTCACTCTTGACTTGTTTCCCTCTTGCAAGGTCCACGCCTCACTTCCATATGTCAGGGTAGGGATCACAATATTATCATGCAGTGACTTCTTAACTTTCATACTCACCTCCCTATTTCTCATCACTGCTTTCAGTGAACCAACAACCTTCCTTCCCTGCCGTACCCTTTCACGCACTTCATCCCCCAAAGTTCCATCCTTACTCATCACACTACCCAAGTACTTGAATGCACTCACATTCTCCATATTCTCACCATCCAACCTAACTGTACATTCTGTGTCTCCATTCCTCTCAAACACCATAACTTTACTTTTGTTTACATTAACTTTCAGCTTCTTCCTCCTACACACTGTCCCAAATTCATTCACCAAACCTTGCAGCTCCCATTCAACTTCACTCAACAATACTGTATCATCAGTAAACAGCAACACCGGAATCTTCCAAATCTCACCCTCATTCATTAGAGCCACCCCCACATCCACTGGCCTACCCTGCACCTTCTTTATAGCTCCTTCGTACATACTCTTCACAGCATTCAACAATTTCCCATCCACTCCATATATTCTTAATACCTTCCACATACCTTGCCTATCTATTCTGTCATAAGCTTTCTCCAGGTCCATGAAGGCAGCATACACTTTCTTTCCCTTCTCTAGATACTTCTCCACTAAACATCTTAGAATAAATATCTGATCTACATACCCTTTTCCCTTCCTAAATCCCCCTTGTTCTTCTCCAACTAGCTCCTCTGTCATATGCCTAACCCTATCAATGAGTATTCTACCATATATTTTACCAGTCACACTAAGGAAGCAAATACCCCTATAGTTACCACATACTTCTCTCTCCCTTTTTCCTTTTAATAAGGGAACAATTATACCTGATTTCCAGTCCTCTGGAACCCTTCCCTCTTCCCAAGTCAATCTACACAACTTCCATATCCACTCCACAACAATCTCACCCCCATACCTCAGCATTTCACCACACACTCTGTCAATTCCTGGGGCCTTTCCCAACTTGATCTTCATTGCTTCCACTACTTCCGTCCTACTGATCTCTTCCTCCCTCCTCTCATCTCTTCTTCTCCCAGTCATTCCCCAACCACTTATACTCGCACTGCTGTCACTCTCTACATTCAACAAATCCTCAAAGTGCTTCTTCCATCTCCTCAATTCCTCTCTCTTCTCCACCAACAATCTATTATTCCTATCTTTCACTCCCCTACTATTTCCCCTTTCACACTGCCTCACTTTCTTTACCTCCTTCCAGAACAATTTTTTACTCTCCCTCCACTTCACACTCAGATTCCTCCCAAACTCTTCATCCACTTTCTTCTTACTCTCCTTCACCAGTCTCTTCACCTCCCTTCTCCTACTCACATATACCTCTCTCTTCTCTCTCTCATCTTCTCCCCTACCTCTGCTCATTAACCATTCACTATATGCCTTCTTCTTTTGTTCCACAGCTCGTTTCACCTCATCATTCCACCATGCTGTCCCTTGCACACCCTTGCATCTCCTCCTCACTCCTATCTCTTCCGTAAATATCTTACATACGTCTTCCACCCCTTCCATCTTCTCTAGCTCATTCCTTCCAAATCTTTCTTCCACTATGCTCTTATACTCTGCCATTTTCTCACTATCTTGCTAATTCTCCACTCTTCTCACAGGAGCTGTTTCCTCCTGTCTTCCCCTTCGTCTCCTCAACCATTTCCTTTGCAGCTTTACCTTGGCCATCACTAAGTGATGGTCCGAGACTCCATTCCCCCACCCTCTCCACACTCTTGCATCCAACATTTGCTCATCCACACACACATAGTCTATCACTGCCTTTCGTTCAACAAGTTCACCATCCATCCTCGTCATTACTCTCCATGTATATCGGTGGATCATCTTATGTCAAAAGTAGGTGTTGGCTATTGCCAACCCCTTACCAGCACAGATGTCCACCAAAGCGCTACCATTCCCATCTATGTCAGCTGGCGCACCCCACTGACCAACCACTCCATCCACTCGTACATTCCCAACATTGCCATTCATGTCTCCAATCAAAAGAACCCTTCGCACCTCTCAGATTTGTCCATACATGCTTCTACTCTCGCCCAAAACTCATCTTTCACTCTTGCCACTCGGTCCTCCGTCGGAGCATACACACATACAATCGCCCACGCTTGTATACCTACTTTCATCCTCACCCATACAATCCTTGCACCCACTGTTCCATACTCTCTTATATTCTCCTTCCACTTCTTGCTTATCATCAGACATACTCCCTCTCTTGCCCTCTCATTCTCATTAACTCCCGCACATATACCTAACCCATATTCCCATTCTCTCACCCTTTCACCTTTCCTTTTAGTTTCAGTCAATCCACATATATCCACTCTTGCATCCTTAAGCACCTGAACAATCTCTCTCCTTCACTTCATCATTCACTCCTCTCACATTCCACGTTCCCACTCTCAGAATGTCGTTTGTCCGTTCCTTAATCGTCAACGTGAGGTCCGTCCTGGTCCGAGAGCTTTATTCGCTTGTTTAGTTAGTTCTTTTTACGGGGTGGGGCACTAACCCACCACCAATATATATATATATATATATATATATATATATATATATATATATATATATATATATATATATATATATATATATTTATCTATCTATCTACCTATCTATCCATCTGCCTATCTATCTATCTATATCCATATCTCTATCTATCTATCTAGCTAGCTAGCTTTCTATATCTATATCTATCTATCTATGTATTTATTTATCTATCTATCTATCTATCTATCTATCTATCTATCTATATATATTATAATATTAGTGGCGTTACTTTCATGTTATGGGAAGTGAAATCAAATAATTACCAGCAAATTCAGCGTGACATGCATGATTTATTGGTGGCGACGTTTCGGTTTATATATAAACCAATTTAAGACCTAAAAGAATAATAATAAAACCAGCATATAGTTGACTTAAACTGAGATTTATATGAACATAAAAGAACAGGGAACAGAGGAAAATTGCATACAATACAATGTATATTATATATCGATTAAAAACCAGGCCACTGTTTAAAGGAGTCGTGTGAGCCAAAGGATGATCGTAGCTCTGCTTTAAGCAGAGACTCCGTTGTGACTCTCAAGTAGTCCCTTGCAGGGAACAAAATTCATTCGACAATTTCTACAATTTATAGGTTGGTTTCTGATTCGTAATGGTTTCAAGCAGCTGAATAAAATGGTCTCGAGATGAGAAGTCCTGTCCTCTGAGACCTTCCCTGATGCTCGGCAATCCTTGTAGCTAGATGGCGCTTGGTTTGACCAAGAATCAGAAACCAACCTATAGGCTGCATCATAGCAACCACACTGAAAATGATACACCATCGAGGACTGCAGGACATTTGGGACTCGGTCTTTGAACATGACGCACTGAGACAGGTCTGGGGACGATTTAAATACCACCATCAACTATACCTTCGGATAAAAGCCATGAATTAGTCTCTCTCTCGTTGCGTAAAAAATTAGATTTAGCACCTAAGTAGGTACTGTAAAATAATCTTTAGCTTTTTCAACAGTATGAGTTACTTTCAAAGTAGTAGGTCTTAGTTTAGTTCGTTGTATACCGATAAACTTGTCTACAAATTTAGCTGGGAATCCATTTTGGTACAGGGTTTCTCTCAAAAAGTGTGGCTCATTATGTAGAGAAAAATATGAGGGGCACAAGTTATAAGCCCTAATGACTAGAGTTAGAACTAAGTTACGTTTATATTGGAGCGGAATGTTAGATATACATTTAGTAGTTAATCCTGTATATGTTGGTTTCCCGTATATTGACGTTGCTAAAGTTGCTTGTGTCCTCTCTGTACAAATATCTTGAAAGGGAAGTTTATTATCTGTCTCAGTTTCACAGGCAAACTGTATATTTCTTTGTTTAGAATTTAAATAAGCCAAAGTATATTTAAATAATCCAAAGTATATAGGAACGATTGGGCAAATATGAATGGGAGCAGATGGGAGACGTGGAAGGTGTGTGTAAGATATTTACAGAAGAAATATGTGCAGCATGTGATGTGGTGTGTGGAAGGAAGAGAAGACGGAGGGGGGTGCAAGGAACAGCGTGGTGGACTGAAGAGGTGAAACAGGCTGTGGCACAAAAGAAGAAAGCATACAATGAATGGATGAGAAATAGGGGCGTGGAAGAAGTTGAGAGGCGGAAGAGAGAGTTATATGTGGAAAGAAAGAGAGAGGTGAAAAGATTAGTAAGAGAGAGTAAGAAGAGAGTGGATGAGGAATTTGGAAGGAATTTGAGTGTAAAGTGGAGGGACTGTAAGAAAATGTTCTGGAGAGAAGTGAAAAGAGTAAGACGGGGTGGAAGTGAAGTTAGCAGGGGAGTGAAAGATAAAAATGGTAGATTACTAGTGGAGAAGGGAGAAAAAGTGAGCAGATGGAGAGAACACTTTAAGGAATTGTTGAAAGTAGAGGATGGAAGTAATGCGAGTATAAGTGGCTGGGGAATGGCTGGGAGAAGGAGGGAGGTGAGAAGACAGGAAGAAATCAGTAGGATAGAAGTTGTGGAAGCAATGAAGAAAGTTAAATCGGGGAAAGCCCCAGGAATTGATGGAGTGTGTGGTGAAATGCTGAAGCACGGGGGAGAGATAATAGTAGAATGGATGTGGAAGATGTGCAGATTGGCCTGGGAGGAAGGTAGAGTCTCGGAGGATTGGAAGTCAGGTATAATTATTCCCTTGTACAAAGGAAAAGGGGAAAAAGAAGTGTGTGGTAATCATAGGGGCATTTGTCTTCTTAGTATAATAGGAAAAGTGTATGGTATGATACTTATAGACAGAGTTAGAGAAAGAACAGAGAAATTAGTTGGAGAAGAACAGGGAGGCTTTAGGAAGGGAAGAGGTTGTGTAGATCAGATATTCATTCTTAGATCTTTAGTGGAAAAGTTTCTAGAGAAGGGAAAGAAGTTGTATGCGGCTTTCATGGATTTGGAGAAAGCATATGACAGGGTGGATAGACAAGGATTGTGGAAAGTGTTAAGAATATATGGAGCAGATGGGAAGTTGTTGAATCCTGTGAAGAGTATGTACGATGGTGCGAAGGCTGCAGTGCATGTGGATGGTGAATTAAGTGAATTTTTCTCTTTGAAAGTTGGTTTGAAACAGGGATGTGTCATGTCTCCATGGTTGTTCAATCTGTACATGGATAGGGTAATAAAAGAGGTACAAGGTACGGTAGCGGATGTTGGAGTGGCCCTGGTGAGAGAGGATAGTGTTTGGAAACTCCCTGTACTGTTGTTTGCAGATGATACTGTGTTGTTGAGTGAAGACGAAGGTGAGCTGCAAGGCTTGGTGGATGAGTTTGAGAGAGTGTGTAAGAAACGGAACCTAAAGGTGAATGTAGGGATGAGTAAAGTGATGGTCTTTGAGAGAGGTGAAGTTAGTGAATGTACAGCGAGGTTGGATGGTGAGGAATTGGAAAATGTGAGTACGTTTAAGTATTTGGGTAGTGTGATGAGTAAGGATGGAGGTTTGGAGGGTGAAGTGCTTGAAAGGGTACAGCAGGGAAGAAAGGTTGCTGGTTCTTTGAAAGCAGTGATAAGAAACAGGGAAGGGAGCATGGAAGTGAAAAAGTTACTACATGACAGTATTGTGATACCAACTCTAACGTACGGAAGTGAAGCTTGGACATTGTTGGAAAGACACAAGTCAAGAGTGAGAGCAGTGGAAATGAGCTATTTAAGAGGAGCCTGTGGAGTCACGTGGAGAGACAGGCTGACGAATGAGGATATAAAGGAGCGTTGTGGTGTGGATGTGGATGTGATAGGAAGTGTTATGAGGAACACACTGAGGTCATGTGGAGTGGATGGAGGGTGAAAGACTGACGAGGAGAGTGTATGTGAGTTAGGAGGAGGGGGGAAGAGGGAGGGGGAGGCCGAGGATGAGATGGAGGGATGGGGTGGAGAGGTATATGAGAGAGGGGGGTGTGAGTATGGAGCAGGGCAGTGAAATGGCGGGGGACAGGGCGACTTGGAGGCGATTTGTTTGTGGCCACCCCAAACGGGATTGAGGCGTCTGGCAATAGATAGATAGATAGATATTTCAAAAGAAGGAGTATGTATAGTTGTGAGTAAAAGATGGAAGAAGAGCATAAGAGAGTATGGATCAGTTGGATCAAGGATTGTGTGGGTAAAATTGAAAGTTGGAATACAAATGTGGGCCATTGTGTGTGTGTGTGTATGCGCCAACACAAGATCGTACAAGCAGAGTGAGAGAAGAGTTCTGGACAAATGTGGAAGTGTGCATGGAAAAGTCTGGAAGGAATGAGAGAGTGTTTTTGATTGGTGATATGAATGGTAATGTAGGGATTGTGAAGGTGGATGGAATAGTTGGTGAGTGGGGTGTGCCTGCTGAGATAGATGAGAATGGCAGTGCGTTAGTGCACATTTGTGCTGGGAGGGGGTTGGTGATAGCCAATACCCTCTTCAGGCACAAAATGATCCACAGGTATACATGGCGAGTGATGAGAAGGGTGGGTGGTGAACTGAATGAAAGGAAGGCAATTATTGATTAAGTGTGTGTGGATGAAAGGATGCGAAAATGTGTAATGGATGCAAGAGCTTATAGAGGTTGGGGAAGTGGACTTTCTGACCACTACTTGGTGGTGGCCAGAATCAAGGTCCAATTAGGATGGAGAAATAGAAGAAGGGAAGGACGGGAAGAAGGAGTATATGTAGGGAGAGTGGAAAGGTTACAAGAGGATGAGAAAAAGGCAGAGTATAAGAGAGAAGTGGAGGAACGTTTGGGCAAGTATGAATTGGAGCAGATGGGGGACGTGGTAGGTGTGTGCAGGTTATTTACAGAGGAAATATGTGCAGCATGTGATGTGGTGTGTGGGATGAAGAGAAGACAGAGGGGTGTGCTAGGAAAAGAGTGGTGGAATGAAGAGGTGAGACTGGCTGTGGCACAAAAGAAGAAAGCATATAATGAATGGATGAGAAATAGGGGCGTGGAAGAAGTTGAGAGGCAGAAGAGAGAGTTATATGTAGAAAGAGAGAGGTGAAAAGATTAGTAAGAGAGAGTAAGAAGAGAGCGGATGAGGAATTTGGATGGAACTTGAGTGTAAAGTGGAGAGACTGTAAGATAATATTCTGGAAAGAGGTGAAAAGAGTAAGACAGGGTGGAAGTGAAGTTAGTAGGGGAGTGAAAGATAAAAATGGTAGATTAATAGTGGAGAAGGGAGAAAAAGTGAGCAGATGGAGAGAACACTTTAAGGAATTGTTGAACATAGAGGATGGAAGTAATGCGAGTATAAGTGGTTGGGGAATGGCTGGGAGGAGGAGGGAGGTCAGAGGAGAGGAAGAAATCAGTAGGATAGAAGTTGTGGAAACAATGAAGAATGTTAAATCGGGGAAAGCCCCAGGAATTGATGGAGTGTGTGGTGAAAAGCTGAAGTATGGGGGATAGTAGTAGAATGGGTGTGGAAAATGTGCAGATTGGCCTGGGAGGAAGGTAGAGTCCCGGAGGATTGGAAGTCAGGTATAATTATTCCCTTGTACAAAGGAAAAGGGGAAAAAGAAGTGTGTGGTTTTCAGAGGGTCATCTGTCTTCTTAGTATAAATAAGAAAAGTGTATGGTAGGATACTTATTGACAGAGTTAGAGAAAGAACAGAGGAATTAGTTGGAGAAGAACAGGGAGGATTTAGGAAGGGAAGAGGTTGTGTAGATCAGATATTCATTCTTAGATCTTTAGTGGAAAAGTTTCTAGAGAAGGGAAAGAAGTTGTATGCGGCTTTCATGGATTTGGAGAAAGCATATGACAGGGTGGATAGACAAGGATTGTGGAAAGTATTAAGAATATATGGAGCAGATGGGAAGCTGTTGAATGCTGTGAAGAGTATGTATGATGGTGCGAAGGCTGCAGTGCGTGTGGATGGTGAACTGAGTGAATTTTCCTCTTTGAAGGTTGGGTTGAAACAGGGATGTGTCATGTCTCCATGGTTGTTCAATCTGTACATGGATGGGGTAATAAAAGAGGTACAAGGTAGGGTAATGGATGTTGGAGTGGCCCTGGTGAGAGAGGGTAGTGTTTGGAAACTCTCTGTACTGCTGTTTGCAGATGATACTGTGTTGTTGAGTGAAGACGAAGGGGAGCTGCAAGGCTTGGTGGATGAGTTTGGGAGAGTGTGTAAGAAACGGAATCTACAGGTGAATGTAGGGAAGAGTAAAGTGTTGGTCTTTGAGAGAGGCGAAGTCAGTGAATGTACAGAGAGGTTGGATGGTGAGGAATTGGAAAATGTGAGTACGTTAAAGTACTTGGGTAGTGTGATGAGTAAGGATGGAGGTTTGGAGGGTGAAGTGCTTGAAAAGGTACAGCAGGGAATAAAGGTTGCTGGTTCCTTGAAAGCAGTGATAAGAAACAGGGAAGTGAGCATGGATGTGAAAAAGTTACCACTTGACAGTATTGTGATACCAACTCTAACGTGTCGAAGTGAAGCTTGGACGTTGCTGGAAGGACACAAGCCAAGAGTGAGAGCAGTGGAAATGAGTTATTTAAGAGGAGCCTGTGGAGTCACATGGAGAGACAGGGTGACAAATGAGGATATAAAGGAGCGTTGTGGTGTGGATGTGGATGTGGATGTGATAGGAAGCGTTAGGAGGAATACACTGAGGTGGTTTGGCAATGTGGAGGGGATGGAGGGTGAAAGACTGACGAAGAGAGTGTATGTGAGTGAGGTGGAGGGGGGAAGAGGGAGGGGGAGGCCGAGGATGAGATGGAGGGATGGGGTGGAGAGGTATATGAGAGAGGGGGCGTGAGTTGGGAGCGGGGCAGTGAAATGGCGGGGGACAGGGCGACGTGGAGGCGATTTGTTTGTGGCCACCCTGAACGGGATTGAGGCGTCCGGCAATAGATAGATAGATAGACAGATATTTCAAACGCTACGTGGATGACACCTTTGGCACTTTTAGCTTCCCTTCTCATGTGCTCTTGTTTTTTGGAGTATATAAATTCTAAACACATAAGTACACAGTTTATCTGTGAAACTGAGAAACATAATAAACATCCCTTTTTAGATATTTGTACAGAGAGGACACAAAGAACTTTCGCAACGTCAATATACGAGAAACCAACATACACAGGATTGAACGCTAAATTTATATAATATAAACGTAACTGAATTCTAACTCTAGTCATTAGGACTTATAACTTGTGCCCCTCATATTTTTCTCTACATAATGAGCCACAGTTTTTGAGAGAGACCCTGTACCAAAATGGATTCCCAGCTAAATTTGTAGACAAGTTTATCGGTATACAACGAACTAAACTAAGAACTACTGCTTTGAAAGTAACTCATACTGTTGAAAAAGCTAAAGATTATTTTGCAGTACCCTACTTAGGTCCTAAATCTAATTTTTTACGTAGTGAAATAAAGACTAATTCACGGCTTTTATACCCTTAGATATAGTTGATGGTGGTACTTAAATCGTCCCCAAACCTGTTTCGGTGCTTCATGTTCTAAGGCCGAGTCCCAGATGTCCTGCAGTCCTTGATGATGTATCAGCTTCAGTGTGAATGCTATGATGCAGCCTATATTGGTCAAACCAAGCGCCATCTAGCTACAAGGATTGCCGAACATCAGGGAAGGTCTCATAAGACAGGACTCCCCATCTTGAAACCATCTTATTTGGCTGTTTGAAACCATTGTGAATCGAAAAGCCACCCTATAAACAATAGAATTTTTCGAATTTTGTTCGTGAAACCAACCAATGAGCCACCCTATAAACAACAGAATTTTTCGAATTTTGTTCGTGAAACCAACCAGTGAGAACCAGCACAGTTCAGAGACGCGAGCGGCAGTACAAGTGCCACGGGTAGGAGTCTCGTCCGCTCTATATGAAGGCTCTATCGTCACCCGTGGAGGCAATGTTATCGCCCCAGGAGAAGCCGTCGTCGCCCCTGGAGGCCCTGCCGTCGCCCGAAGAGGCCCTGTCTTCGACCCAAGAGGCCCTGTCGTCGCACCAGAGTGAACTGAAGTCTTCGTCTTGACTGGCTGTTAGCTTTAGATGGAATACATACGGCCTAATGCCCACATAATGGGTGATGGCCATTAAGCCACACTAAAAAAAAAAAAAAAAAAAATGTTCACTGCACTGAACGACTTGACGAGAGTTTTAGAGGAGTACCTACTTGCAGCAGGGCTACGACCAGCCCTTGGCTCACGCGACTCCTCTACACAGTTCCTCTGTTTTTAATTGATAAATTATATATACCGCACTGTATTCTATGCAGTGTTCCTCTATTTCCTGTTCTTTTATATATATATATATATATATATATATATATATATATATATATATAGTGCCTGCATTCTTGTGTGTACAGTCATAAGAAAAACTACCGTTACCCTTCAGAGCTATGCGCAATGACACAACGACTAAGTGTTGTGGGATGATGGGACAGGAAAGTTTTTTACCTCAAACCCGTCAGTGTCGATTATGTGAGACACAGATATTAGAATTTGTGCTAGAGGTAATAAAAGCTAATTAGATCGTTTGGCTTCTGTGCACAGAAACAATACATTTTTTTTTTTTATCGGGCACTGAATTCACTAAATAAAAATATAACAGAATGGCGTAGAGTCGGCAACACACATGCAGACGGACAATGAGTATGTGCACCCGCGCCAGACGTATGATAGTACTTCAGCCGATACAAGCCAAGTTAGTAAATTTCAGTGTAATAATGATATGTATTGCTTTCTACATATAATAAATTGTAAGTAGAAGGAAAATAATAATACGTGTTCAGTCTCATTGTTTAATATTTTGTATACCCACCCCCTGCTTCCATAACAGCCTCTAAACGTCGACGCATGGATGCCACTAACTGAAGCATCCATCTGAAGCATTTTACCAACCATCTAAAGCAAACAAATGAACTCGTGCACCCTTGCTACTCTATCATAAAAAAACAGTCGATGCCCAAAGATTTAATAGACTTCAAAATAATTTATTAGTTGTATTCTATAGATAATAAGTGTTGAATAGTAAGAAAATAATAAACGTGCAGAGTTTCATTCTTAATCCCCGGTTGGGCCCTCAGGGTAACGCAAACACGTCCTTTATAATCTCCGAGCCATATGGCTCATTCTTGCTCATTATTCCAACTCTTGTAATGGGATTTTGATATGGCAACACTAGATGGGGGAGGGGCAACAGCAAGGACCCGCCCACATAGCCTAGCTAGCATTACTTTTGCATCGAACATAATTGGGGTAACGATAGTTTTTCTTATGACTGTACACACACACACCCACACACACACACACACACACACACACACACACACACAGATATATATATATATATATATATATATATATATATATATATATATATAATTTCCTGTGGCACCCCATGGGATGCATAGGGCCTCGATGAACTCACTCCACCAATATTTTGTCTCTTGCCATCTCCTTCAGGTCCCACCAACACTCCTCTCCTGCTTCTCTTTTCATTGTCCTCAACCAGGTTTCCCTCGGCCTACCTCTACCTCTTCTTCCTCTAGCAGTCCACTCTGGCACATCCTGTATTAAACTGCCTTCTTTTCTGTATAAGTGACCCAGCCACTTCCAACGAGACAGTCTCACGTATTCATTAACCGGTTCCACTCTCGTAATATCCCTTATTCTTTCATTTGTAACTCTGTCTTGCCACTTTACCCCAAGAATCCTTCTCAGAGTTTTATTCTCAAATCCTAATACTTTCTGATCTGTTGCAATTGTACTGTACCATGACTCATGCCCATAAATTAAAATTGGTCTAACCATGGACTTGTAAATTTTCACTTTAGTATGTACCGAATGCATATTATTATTCCAAACAGATTTCAATATTCCAACAGCTTGCCAAGCCTGTCTAATCCTCTCCTCAATTTCATTGTTTAATGATCCATTAGATGATACAATCGTTCCCAGATATTTAAAGTTTTCTACATTCGTCACCACATTATTCCCAATTACACAATCGATTTGGTTCTCCACGTTCATATTAATCATTTCAGTCTTTCCACAGTTTATTACCAATCCCACTTTTTCTCCTTCCTCCATCAGATAATCAAGCACCCTCTATATCTCGTAAATATTTCCGCAAACCAGTACAATATCATCAGCATAGTCCAAATCCATCAGCTTCTTATTTTCTTTCCAGTTAATTCCTGCACCTGTTCTCCTTACAACCTTTCTCATAACATAATCCATAACCAAAACAAACAACAATGGCGAAAGAACTCCTCCTTGAATCACTCCTGGCCTAACTTGAAATGGATCACTCAAAGAACCACCCACCATTACCTTACAAAAAGTACCTTCTTGCAGGCTTCTAATAATATTTACAAACTTTTCTGGTATACCATAGAATCTCATAATTTTCAACATGGCTCCACGTGAAACACTATCAAACGCCTTTTCAAAATCCACAAAACACATACTAAGTGGCAGTCTCATCCCATTAGCTTGTTTTTTTTTTTTTAATGCGAGGAAGAAGGAACCAAAGGCATTAGATGCCTTACAATAAAAATCTGATCATTACAACCTCGACCCTTTCTAAATCCCACTTGTTCTTCTCTTAAAATTTTTATCAATTACTGGCTCTTTTCTATTCAACACGATTTCGGAAAAGTCTTTTGCAACTACAGGTGTCAAAGTTATCCCCTTGAGTTGCCACAAACACTTAAATCTCCCTATTTTGGTATTTTTATAATCACTCCATTTTTCCAATCTTCTGAAATTCCACCATTATCCTAAGCCACATTAAAAAGTTTCAAAAGCGCATTCATCAACTTTTCATTTTCCACCTTAAGCATTTCAGGAAATATTCCATCCTCTCCTGGGGCCTTAAAATTCTTTAACTCCTTTATTGATTTTGCTACCTCTTCCAAGGTTATATCCCCTGTTTCTATCTGCAAATCTCTCTCGGCTGGCAAAATGTCCTCTTCAGCTGGGATTGGTCTGTTTAGAACAGATTAAAAATGCTCTTTCCACATTCCTTATATATCCATATCTTTAGTCATCAAATAACCATTTCTATCTCGTACAGGTATTTCCTTCCTTCTCTTTTCAGTCCCATTTAACTCCTTTATGGCCTGATACGCTGCTCTTGTGCTCTGACCGTCATTTTTACTTAATTTAATTTCTGTCTTTGTTGCCTTTTCATCATATAGCCTCCTCTTATCAAGTCTAACGAGTCTTTTTACTTCAGAATGTAAATTCAAGTACTTTGCTCTAAGTACTTCAACTACCTGGCCATCAACATGTTGTTCTTCACTTCTTAACTTAGCCTCTTTCCTTTTCTGAATTGCATTCCATGTTTCACCTGACATCCACTTTTTCCTTCTCGCTTTTCCCTTTTTCTTAATAGTAACCTTAGCACTCTCACGCAAAACCTCTTTTACCTCTCTCCACATTTGATTAATATCATTGTCTTCAGATTCCATCAAAGTCTGCAGGACTAGAAACCTGTTCCTACATTCCCACCGAAACTTTTACTTCTTGTTCTCATCACTTCTCAGCTCATCAAAATTATAATTATTACCTCCTGTACAATTACCATTAACGTTTCTCTTAAGTTTTACTTTAATCTTTGACACAAGTTGATGATCACCTCCTATATCTGCCCCAGTCTGCAAACATCTTGCAAATAACTCTCTCTCTCTCTCTCTCTCTCTCTCTCTCTCTCTCTCTCTCTCTCTACCATATATATATATATATATATATATATATATATATATATATATATATATATATATATATATATATATATATATATATATATATATATATATATATATATATATTTAATCATCATCAGCCGTTTGAGTATCCACTGCAGGACCGGCCTATCCCGACCGAAGTCGGGACGATACAGCCATTGTATCTCTACCAAGTGGCTTGGGCTGTCTAGTAGAGACTGTATGTAGGGTGAGAAGTGCTTGTAAATGTAATTGTATTGTTGGGGAGTGGCTTTGGATGTGTGTGTAGTCTGTGAACCAATTGTAAACGGCCTGCGCAAGCCGACTGGGTGAAAGCATACTTTATAGTAAGCGACACTGCTTCAACCACAGCATCCCTTGTGTCCGCCAATGCAGTACGTGGCCGGGTGAACACTCCCAAAGTGTATTACCCTGGCGGGGCGCGAACCCTGGTTCACCCGTGTACGAAATGCACACTCTACCACAGAGGCTCCATATATATATATATATATATATAGCGAGAGAGAGAGAGAGAGAGAGAGAGAAAGAGAAAGAGGTGTGTGTGTGTGTGTGTGTGTGTGTGTGTGTGTGTGTGTGTGTGTGTGTGTGTGTGTGTGTGTGTGTGTACACAAGAATGCTGGCAGCTCAAAAGATCAGGGAACAACAGTACTGTAATGGTAAAATTCGTCTTGGCGGTAGTTGGTATGCTAACTTGCTCTCCCTTCATAATCACTCAGTGAACGGGGTCTGGGTTAACCAGAGTTATTTATTTAGCATACTTCAATTCATAGTGTGTACTGTATGTATTTATGGTGAATCTAGTGTTCTAGGCTGGGTGTATGGAGAGACGAATGGGCTGCTTTTGTCCGTACACAAGCTTTGAGGTGTACGGCTGTGTGACTGTACTGAATGGCTCCGTGCAGGAGTTCATCCAGCGTATCGGAACACGGGAAGATTGTGATTTGTGTTGCTAGACGGACTGCAGTCAATAACCTTTGAAAACAGGTTATTTTCTACAGTGAAGTGCATTGTGCAGAACAAGGAATACGCTGTCTGTGTCCCTATATCCTGTATAGCTACATATACCTGAATTAGTTCTTAGTCATACAGAAGGTATGGAAAAGAAGTATGAGTATACGCGCTGACTTCATATAGCTCTATTGCGACACTGGTGAATACGTCTGAATATTCTGCACAAGCATTTGATTTGGAATATTTAGTAAAAACTACGAGTGATATGCAATGCAGTACGATCTATTAAAAGGTGAAAGAAAAGTGCGCATGGCCATCTATAATGCCTAAATCCTGGGCATCTAAACGTAACAACCATGATTTCCTGCCGATGAGCAAGTTGAACACTATATTTTAAAAACATCATTTTTTTTCGCAGTAGTTAATTAATATGGCATTACGTGTGGCAGGAACTGTATTCAGATTTCTTTTTTTGGAATATAATTCAGCATACTTTATAGTTTCAAAATATATTGTCAGATATCGGATGGGTAAAGGTAATCCTGGCGGTGCTGGGGAAGGTGACCATCACCAGTGTGTTTGGGGAGGGCTACGTCTACTCCTCCGAAGTGTTCCCCACAGAGGTGAGGCTGCAGGGACTGGCCACAGGGCTCCTCTTCTCTCGCCTGGGTGCCGTTATAAGCCCATTCATCAATGATATTTTGGTAAGAACAGTTAAACTCTCACTTGAAATAATCATCTATATATCGATATAGCTGTCTCTGTCTTGCTGGACACCGTAATACTGGATGGGTGGCAACGACAGCACAGGCTTCTGAAAAATGCTGTAACTGTTCAGCAGTCGTTCTTTCATTACGCGCAGTCCTTCTCCTCGTTATATCGTTGGTTCAGTATTAGTTTGAGAAGGATAACATTTACTGGCTTCAATCCTTTAAATCATATCTTAAAAAAAAAAAAAAATCATTCGTAATAAAATCCTCGTTCATATATATATTTTTTCTCCTGCCACCTCATACACATACGCTCTGCTATAATTCAGCCACTTCCCTCGTTCGATAGCTAAGGAAACATTTTTAGCGTACAATGTTTCGCATTCGCCTTTTATCTAATATACTATAGCACTAGCCGTGTGTGTGTGTGTGTGTGTGTGTGTGTGTGTGTGTGTGTGTGTGTTTTGGGCATCCGAAACTACACATTCAAATCGCACCCAAATTGGCGCAAAAATCGCAAAAAATTCTCTGATGTGAAAAAACTTGCTCCCATCACGATTGAAAAACTTTAAATATGAGCGATCACATTTTGACAAAAAAAAAAAAAAAAAAAGAAAAAAAAAAAAACACGCCTCTCCTGGCGCCCGGCATAGGAGCTCCGTAGAATTTTTTTGCCCACAGGTACAACTGAAGTATTTCGGACTTGCGTTCGGACAACTTGGGTTCCATTCCCGAAGTTGCAAATAACACGATCAATTGGTTAGCTGCAAAAAATCAAAGTGACAATGGTACAGTAGAACAGCACATAAACGCGAGAGCCCTCCGCAGGAGCAAGTGCGAGGGGCCTGAAGGACCCACGAGCACTTGTATTCCACAACTGTTGTTGGCTCAATGTTACTGCTACTCTCCTCCTAGCAGTACCATTGCCTTCATTTCACCATCCACGTTACCATCCACAATGAAAATGTGCCTAAATACCTGAATATCCTATTGTCTATAATCCACGGTATATATTCCCACGTAATACAACTGAGATAAATTTCTGGTTAAGTAAGAGTGGAAGCAGGAAACATACTAGCCTACATAGGTCGTTCGTAGTATTGTTCACCTCAGCCAAGACCGAATAACGTAATATCTTCATTTACATCAGATGTATTCTCGGCATATGCATAGTCTTCAATTGTTGTGTATAATACCCTGGCTGTTGCTGTTAATTCACAGAAAATAATTTAACATCACATTATTTCAGTAAGGAATGCCTTTACTTCCATTGCAACAATTTACACGTCCCCCTTCTTCTTCCCATTTAGTGCTGTATAACGAACTCGGGGAAAGCAACTACTAATCTTAGCCAACAGTGTCATGTTCCTATCCTGTGCAGGTGCCAGTGTTCCCTTGGATGTCGTCAGTAGTGTTCGGGGGATTGTCAGTGGTGGCCGGCCTCGCCACTTGCTGCCAGAGACACGAGGCGCCAGGATGCCGGATGTCGTAGCTCATCTCAAGGTCACACGGACAAGTAAAAAATTTTGCACTTAGTTTTTACAGTTCTCATTCAGTAAAGTGTCCAAAACATTACTTGATTTTTCCTTCATGGTATAACCAATCAGTTCAGCTATTTCAAACATGGACAGATCTAATCAAAGACACTTAGCATCAAGGAAATACGGACAGACATTTCCATCATTGCAATTTGCATTGCTTGTTTTTCGGTTAGTCATAGACGAAGAGTTAAAGGATACTGTGGTTTATTATAGAGCTTGGGCCAATTAGTTAGAAGGATGTTGATGTATCTCTGCCTCTGTATAAAGGCATGTGGGACAAACGGAATGCTCGTATTTTAAAGCCATAAGATTGCTTAGTGTGTGAGTGATGAGTGGAAGAGTAGTTTAGCATAATGAACACCATGTTAAGGAGAACATGCCAATTTTAGGTGCTGAAGTGGGTGTGTGAATCCGGTGTTTCCTGTGAGAATTATGGGTAAGGATATAAATATAGAAGAGGATGGATTTTTGTAACTTTTATGAACATTAAGGATGCATAAGACAGAACTTATAGAAGTTTTTTAAGGTGAGTGTTATAGCGGCAACTAAGACTTTACAGAGTGTACAGTTAAGAGTTCTTACCAGACAAGTAAGGCATGTGTTGAGAGTGGGATAAGAAGAAAGGGAATGATGTGAGGTAATGGCAGGGTTGCGTCAACGATAAGTAATGTCACCCTTGGCTATTTAATTTGTTCATGGACGAGCTAGCCTAATTGTACGAGCATAAGGTAATTTTATTCCAACGGATAAAATGGTGGTGTATGTGACATCGTATGTTTATAAGTAAATTTCGCAATTACCTCCCATGAATCTCAGTTGGTGGCTGAGATCAGACAGTTCAACAGACAAGTTGCCTGGCGTGAAGTGTCGAAAAAAGGACAGGGAGAGGGGGAGACTGGAATGTAAATCAGTTGTTGTTTGCAGACGATTGAGCATTGGGCGCAGGCTCAGTAGGTAGGCTACTCTTCAGCAGTTACTGAATCTGACAAAGTCTGTGAAAAGAGGAAGCTGAGAGTATATGCAAGAAAAATCAAGGTGATGAGATGCAGTACAGAGCTATAAATGGAACTGAACGAGAAGGGAGTAACTTTATATGTAGAAATTTTGGAGGGAGTGAAGTGCTTTAGCAACTGGGAATCGACAGAGCAGCAGATGAAACACGCAGGCCGGAAATAAGTCACAGGAGAGGTGAGCATGCAAAAGTACTAGTGGCGTTGTGAAGTGTGTAAACGGAAGATCAGTGTCTGTCTAGGCGATGATAGGTTGTTGTTCAAGATTTTCCTCCAGTTGGAGGACCGGGCCATATAAGGGCCCGCCAGAGAAAGAGCTTGGATGAAGGCAGCTCTTGTGACAGCAGCCGTGTAACGATGAAGATGATGGGTATAAATGAAAGCTTAACGATACCGACAGCGGTGTACTGACGCAAGGCATGGCCCTTGAATGCTAGTGAGCAAAAAAAAAAAAAAAAAAGTTTTGGACATGAAGTGCTAATAGATTTTATTTGGGGTAAGGTGATTTCACGCAGAAAGATAAAAACACTGTAATAAGACGTAGCATAAAGGGATGGTCAAACCAGGTTACGTTGATGTAGTGCGGCCATATGGAAAGAATGGGTGACAGAAAACAGATACAAAAAAAAAAAATACAAATCAAAATTGAAGGGAATGAGGGAAGGGAGGAGGCGTGGAAGATGGATGAAGAACAATGAGAAAGAGTTTGAATCATAGAGGTCTGAGCATCCAAGAGGTAGGAGGTGTGTATGGAAGAGAATTTAATGTAATGAAGTGGTTATTGGGAGATGGGGGAATGACTCGTCGGCATTCGTCTGTAAGAGGCATGATGTGAAATGACTGGGTTAAATGTAAATCAGAAGGACAGGTAGTGAATGGTTTAATGTTCCTCAATGTAGACCAATGTATACGACCCCTGAGAGACTGACTATAAGTGGATGTTGTTTTACCTGCTTTCCGGCACCACCCTAATGGAGTGAGTAAGGGAGAACAAATATAAAAAGATCAGAAAATTTATTGTCGCCTGACTGCAGAAGGGACAAGGGAACAATGCTCAGTAAACAGGTTAATGATAATCGAAACAATATACTTCTTCACTCTATTTGGTTACTCTTGTAGTTTATGTTATCATTTTTTAACATCATACATTAAACGATACCCATAACAAAACAAATGAGTACTGTCTAGCAGGATTATTATGTCTCTGGAAGCCACGTCTGACTGAAGGATGCTCATTGTAGGAAATAATTTGTGAGGAAGGCTGGCTCCATACTGAGGGATCCGGAGGCAATTAAATGGTCGAAATTAAGAAAACGTCCTTCACTAGAATGATTTCGTACGACGGAGAACTGTATATAGCTTGCTTGGGGTGCTGGCAGCGATATGTAATCGATAAGGAGATGAATTACGAAAGTTGTGATGTGAAATACCACTGATAGTGTGGTGGATACTTACTAAGCTCTAATTCATTCTCTGTGGTATTACTGTAGTTATGGTACGATGTTCAGCGCTGTTCTCCACTATAGCAGTGGTCATCATCATAATTATCCTCCACCTGTTGGCTGCGGTTGATAGGTAGCTTATTTGATTCCCATTATGGTTACCCTCCAGCGGTAATACTTCTAATACTTCTAATGCTACTTGATAGCAGCTTTATACCTACATGTGGGAGAAACGTGCTAAAGCGCTCCAAAGAGCTGAGCGCATCACATAGCAACGGAAATTGTTTTATATCACCGCCGTATGAATGTATGCTACAAAGACTAGGGATTGATGCTGAACGCTCTTTGTGCCTTATAATTAGGTCCGGTCTGCATCATATTATTTTCTTGTTTTAATTTCTTTAATACGAGAGTGTACTTCGTAATATATTCTGACTAACACCAAGAGATTTTATTCGGTTCAGAGGAGACCCTATAGATTGCAGGCGTTATGTAGGCTACTTTTTATTTTAGATTACTGAAGTGCATTCGTATATTCTTCCACAGTCCGACATGTGACTATAGTTCTAATGTGTTTGTCCTACAGCCACAGCGCACGACCAAGGACTGGACAAAAATGACATGGATCAGCATCCCGAGAGATAAATCGAGTGAATACTACACTGGAACTGGGTGATGTGATCTGACAGGAGAGGAAGGACTACCTTCATCTGTTTTATGACGGTGAAAGAAAATAATGTGTGCATCAACGTATTGGTTCTTCAGCTTGTGTTGATTTAGTCTAAGCTACTGATTTATTCTTCCATGTATTCATCATAATCATCATATTACTGATGCTAATGTTATATGCTACGGGGAGATAATAAAATCAATATTCACAATTTTATATAAAAGTTTTCGAAGTGATATGTGTTTAATATTTCCAAAGTAAGCCACTGTGTGTTTAGCCTGCATATGCCGGTAGATATTAGGTAGTGTTTTGATCTGGAGATGTTAGGAACCTTCTAGAAATTGTTTTGTGGGTGTTGGGCTAATGTTTATGTCGGGGGGAATATTATGGAGATTTTGGTATGTCTGTTTTACAGTATTTTCTTTCTATCTTATAGGAATTAGTTCTTGTCGTTATTGTTATTGTGCATTGTTTATTTCTGCATTATTGCATCTGAAAATGTGAGATCTGTACTAGGTTCTTGAATGTTCTGGGCTGTATTGTTAGGAGTATTTAAAGAGACCATCCTGTTGCTAAGACAGTTGAGTTTTAGTCAGTGAGCCACAAGTGACATGGTGTGAGTTGTGTTTTTTGTTAGTGAACAGTCAGTAAATCAGTGACAGAGTTAGTCACACAGTGAAAGTAATCAGGTAAGGATGAAGTAGTTAAACAGTGAGTCAGTAAGTGAGAGTTAGTTAGCCAGTTAACAAGTAGTAGTGAACGAAGGACAGAGTTAACTAGGGAGAGAAAAGTCAGTGCTTTGCAAGTGTACCTTAGCTGTTCCTTGAAGAAATAAAACCCAGAAGCGTTCATCTGCCTTTGATTAACTGCCTAACCTGTCTATGTGTCGTTCTTGTCGTATCAACGAAACCCCAACGGTGTAACAATTGGGGTCAGGATTGGGATGAATCCTACAATTGTAACAATTGGTGTCAGGAGTGGAGATTCGTCTTGAGAGATGAAGACGCATGGACAGGCTGCCAAAATGGCAGATGTATGTCTGGCAAATATCCTTGCAATATTCAAAGCACACCAAGAACAAAAGAAGGATATACAAGTAATATTCAGAGCACAGCAAGAAGAGCAAAAGATTTAAATATGCTCGCAATGATCAGAGCACAACAAGAAAAACAAAAGCCCCAGCACAACACTATGCAAGACTAGAGGAACAACTAAATGGGCAGAGACAGGAGCTTCACCAGCTATAGGAGGAATTTGGAGAGAGGCCGATCTTGGAATCAAGAGTTTCAAGAGGTTTTGTGAGAAGCAGCATTGCCACTTAGGTGTAATTTCAAGATGTTTGGGTTCAAATTTTCAAGATTGGGTAAAAATGTTCAAGGTACTATATATTCTTAAAAATAGTAAAAATATACATTAACTGAATCTCTGATGCCATAAAGAATCGGCATATGTACTTTCTGACTATCGATTTAAAATTATTTTCCTCGAGAATTTTACAATTTCTAAAAGTGTTACTTACCTGACTATCCAATTTTAATACTGCTCGAGTTACTACATCACATAGATTATTCTGAAAAGTACTTTATCAACAGAAAAGCAAGGTGAATGAGACAAATGACTCAATAAGCAAAATCTTCATTGTTCATTCATGACACCAGACAGGCAACAAACTCAATAATAAATATTCTGTTCAGAGGCCCCAAAATAAAGATACATATAATTAGAGGTATAAATGAAAAACGAAAAACTATTTTCAGTAAATCCCCTTCAGTACGTGAGCTTTTCCTTATTGAATAAAATAATCTTGATTCCCCCCCCCTCGAAAAAAAAAAAGTTATCCTTAACTCTTTGGGGCGCGGTGGGACATACATTTACAAGTGAATAGATCAGCGTATATCGGACCTATGAGCTGGCAAATCTGCGCAAAATACCCTGTGCCTCAAAAAGTCAAAGGGAGTCATTGTACTGAAGAGGTTGTCTCCATCGCTAGCCTGATGATGTAACATACCGTATGTTCCAGAAAAATACAGCTCAGGCTACAGTAGATAGCTTTGCATAGGCACAGCAAGTTCATTTGATTTTTCAAGAATAACACTGTTTTCCTGTTTTACTTGTTCAAGATATTCTGTGTACCTCTTGGGACAACGTCCATTTATGACATCAGCAATTATTGATTTGGGTGGCATCCACCACACGCCACAGCGAGGAATGGGAGTGCTTATGCTGGCTGCCTGTAGTTGTCAGGGTTGGGGGTTTGGCGGCCAGTTTAAATAATAATAGCAATACACATTGAAGTTATTTAACACAAAATCATAAAATTAATTAGTTCCATACAGTCATATGACTGATTTTCTCTGCTTAATTTAGCTAGTGATATTGCATGTGGAAAAAAGATAAAAACATAAGTTAAGGAGAAAATTGGAAAAAATATTGCATTTTTTCAAGGTTTTGATTTTTTCTTTTAAAGTTGAGGTCCATTTTTCAAGATTTTGAAAATTTTTTCAAGCAGTGGCAACACTGGGGAGAAGTGGTATGGGAAGCTGCATGATGTGACCAGGAAAATTAAGTAACAATATGAAGTGGTATGTAGCGAGACAAAGAATAAGCGACCAAGTATGAGAAGAGAGTGATGAGGTTTTCTGTACAGTGGGGAACAAAGTGAGAAGTGCAATACACAGCAAGGTTGAGATAATAAATGACCAGGTGAGAGAAGTGAGGGAAGAGGTTTCATATATAGCACAAGATAAAATGAGAAGCGAAATACGGGAGGTGAGTAACGGGGTAATAGCTCTTGAACAGTGACTGGATGAGGGTCGGCATCCAACGCACCCTTTAGGTGCCAATGACCGGGTGTGGAGGGAGATGGCAAGACTGAGGAAGTAGCACCCCCAGTGGTCACTGACACAGGATGTGAGAGGCAGCTGGAAGTAGTGGGTCAAAGGCAGCCTCCAGAGACTTTGCAGTGGCTGTCTGGAGTTACTGAACACTGCACTGGGTTTGGAGGACCAGTGGGTGTTGGGATGCGACAGGGAGGTAAGGAGGAGCCCTTGGCCGTGTATGTTGCTGACATAAGGAAGAACTACAGCTTGGGTCTAAACTGCCTGGTGTCCCACTGCTGCCGGCTTGCCTTCCATTCGATGCAAATGCAGCCAGGATGAATGAGTGTCTTGCTGAGAGCTGTGGAGCATGGAAGGTTACTAGAGACCACCAGACGAGTCACAGTTATACCCCCTGAGTCAGAGATGCTGCTACCCTGCACGGTCTATATCTATGACACGCTGCACACTTCCCTGGGATTGGAGGAGCACAGAAGCCATGGCATGATATAAGGGGGAGTGATGGTGGGCAGGACATTAGTTGACCCTACGGCAGAAGTACCCATTGTAATAGCCAACTTTTCACTTCGTCCTAAGAAGATACCTCATGGCACAGTTATGGGTTGTGCCAAGAAGTCGATAAGGAGCCACCAAGCAATGTATGCAAGAGGAGTACTGTTAAGCCTCGGGAAGAACTACCTGATCATTTTGCCGAAAGTGCCCAGTGTCTGGAGAAGCCACAGATGGAGCAGCTGGTGGAGCTGTTGATGAGGCACGCTGATATATTTTCCGCGGGAGATATGGACCTGGAAAGTGCACTTGAAGTGGAGCCGGGGACCTCCTGTACAGCGGGGATAAAAGGAGGGCCAAGGAGAATGATGTTGACACCACTGGAGGTCCAGTTCTTCACACCGTGGAACCTGGACAGCAGAGGCGACAACGACAGCCTACTAGGAAGGAACTTTATGCTGTATACTGTATACTTGTATATAGGATTAGGTGGATGTGTTGGGGACGACACAGTTTTGAGAGAGGGGCAGTGTTTTTCTGGTTGGATTAGGGTAGAGTTTTATACCCAGAGGTGTGAAGAACCTTCTAGAAATTAAGCATTCTGTTGTAGTTTTAGACTAATGTTTACATCTGAAGATGTGAGGAACATTCTGGAGATTTTGACATGTTTGTTTTATTTTGTGTCTGTCTTATCTTAGGATTGAGCTTTGTCGTTATTGTTATGATGCATTGTTAAATTACATGCATTATTGCATCAGAAAATGTGAGTTCCCTACTAGGTTCTTGAATGTTCTGGGCTGTACTGTTAGGAGTATTCAAAGACAAATTTGATTTTAGTCAGATAGCCAAGAGTGACAGACGGAGTAAGTTGTGTTTTTTGTCAGTGAACAGTCAGTGAATCAGTGACAGAATGAGTCAACCAGTGAGAGTAATTAGTGAAGGACGGAGTAGTTAGACAGTCAGTAAAGGAGAGTTTGTCAGCCAGTGAACAAGTAATAGTGAGTGCAGGACAGAGTTAATGTGAGAGGGAAAAGTCAGTGTTTTGCATGAGTACGTCAACTATACCTAGAATGAATAAAATCCAGAAAGGTTCATCTGCCTTTGCTTAACCGCCTGACATGTCCACTTGTCATTCTTGACATATAGCTGAACCCCGACGGTGTAACAATTTATGTTCATGGAACAAGTCGATTTGATCGTTTGATAAAGGACCTTTGTCGGAAATAATTCTCTTAAGTATAAGCACACACACACACACACACACACACACACACACACACACACACACACACACACACATGCAGTTTTAAGCAAGTACCAAGAAGCTATTTGACAAAGAACTTTATTAATCCTTAGGTGACTATATAATGAGGTGCTTATAGTAAGCACCGCTGGGATTAGCGGATACCTACCCAAGAATATATCATCAGCAGCATCAGAATGCGATTTTCAATATTTAAAACTGAGTGATGTGAACGAGAAAAAATGTAAAAAAGCGAAATATTTATCACCACTTTCTAGTAAAAATACAACAAACCTCCATTAAAAGCTCTCAAGCCTTCAAAATTCATGACTATAAGGCAGAACCAGCCACACTAACGCACTACAGTTCGTATGATTAAGTCACTCTCACAACACCTGTCCGATAGAACCATTTTCTTATAATTCCGAATACGGGTTAAGACAGGAGAGGATCGCCATTGCGTCATGTTCACGGTAAACTACATGCACTGTACACATCACACTCTCTAAATAAAAAATAATCCATCCGATCTCGAATCCCTCCAAGAGGGAGAGGGGGACATACTCGTAAATGCCCCCACCATCCACCTTTCTGCGGGCGACGTTCAAAGGAGATGTCTTAGAGCTTTGTCTAATACCTTCTATATATTTCTTCATCATTCTTGTCCTTTCATTGAATTTCCTCTCTGTTAAACACCATTTCTCCTCTAAACCTCACCTTCTTTTCCCTACTGAGGCTCGGCTGTCTGAGTTTACTATTAGCAGACCATTTTCTGTGTCCCTCTATTTTCTCATTTTAAAGACAAAGCTAGTTTCATGCATGTATATAGAAACCTAAGCTGTTCTTGTGTTCCCGAACTTATTTCTTTTGAATTCTCTACACTGTGACTTTTGCTCTTCTGTCATTCTGTGACTTAATATATCTGTGCCGTTTACATGTACAGTAATTAAATTGACAGTCTAACTTCTTAAGTGAAACACTTTCCTAATCGTTCCTCCATTCTCTGGAATCTTTATTTTAGGAGGTATCACTGTTCCCGAAAACCTTTACTTCTCCTCTCCATTCCTTGTTGAACATGGTGAACAAGCCAACATCATTTATGTCCATACAGATTCTGATGAATTTGTATAGCACTCTACTATTAACCCTGACCTCCAGGAAGAGAATCCCAACACACTTTATCTTCTTACAGCTAGTCCCTTTACTTCCTCTGCTATTCTTTTCTCTACTTTGGTCTCCTCTTATCACGTCTTATCACAGTAAACTATCCTGTAGCCGCAGTAAAGACTGTACACGCATATATATATATATATATATATATATATATATATATATATATATATATATATATATATATATATATTGTTACAAAGCCTATGATTTCATCATCCTTTGTATAATTCTAACGTACAGTTGCTGCATATTTGATCACGATTCGCCTCGTGGCTTCCATAGTGACCAAGCTTCCGTGTTCTACCTCACTCCCCCTTCCTCCCTTATAGTAGAGTAAGTCATTCTTTCTGTTGTTCAGAGCAGGAGTGTCAACTCTTTCTCCCCTATGGCTTCATTTGCGCGTCCTTCTTACAAGTTGTATCAAGCTCTGCTGGCCCCTATATAATGAGCTCAGTCTCTGCATTAATTGCCACTTAGATCTATTCCTCATTTTGTTCACATCTCTGTCCTCCCCTGTACAGTTGTTATTATTTTTGTGAGTGCTCAGGAAGTCTCCAACCATCTAGCTGCTGTGTAATTTGAGTATAAGTGTTATTACATTTTTTTCTTGTACTGTATGGCATAAGGTGTTGATTCGTGGGCCTGGTGAGGTTTTTGTGATTCATGTGGAGTTCTTGATGTCAGCCATTATTGATAAAATTTTGTATCTGTAATAATATATCTTGCATTAACTGATCATTATCCGGTTTTCTCAATTTATCAGGGCTGACTTAGATAAATTTACTCTTGCCAATTTCGTGTTAATAGAGGCTATTGCAGTTAACCATATATTTAACCTGTTTTTTGCCATTACATTATCCTTATGAGTCCTGAATGTTTAGTTGTTAAATTGAGCATTAAACTTTAACTTGTAATTTTACCTAACTCTTTTGTTTTGAACCTGGAACTTTGCGGGACAGTGGTGATTTTAGTGTTCTCATTTTAAGAGTTCATTATCTCTCTCTGTTCCGTAACATAAATTTGGCGACCCTGCCAGGATATTCAGGATATTATCATAAGGATATTGGTTGATATTCTGTGACTGTGATTTATTCATGATGTCTACTATTTCTACGCTTGATGAAGCCAAAGATTTTTGTCAAATGTGCAAACAGTGTGTGATGTAGAAAACAGAACAAACAATGAACTTAAGCTTGTTGCTCAACAACTGGGAATTGCTGTTCGCTCTCATCATTCTAAAGATCAAATTGTTGACATGATTAATAAAAGCTTGTTTAATGTAACTCCTCCAGATGAGCAAACGCAGATTGAAATAGCTAAGTTACAGCTAGCCCTGCAGGAGGCTCGTGCTAAGGAGGCTGAGTTTCAGGTCCGTGTTAAGGAGGCTGAGTTTCAGGCTCGTGCTAAGGAGGCTGAGTTTCAGGCACAAGTTGAACTTGCTAGGATTCAGGCAGACCATGAGTATCGCATGAATTAAGGTGGAGCTGGATCATCTAGCTCTGATGATTTTGATGTGGCTAAAAATGTTAAACTTGTCCCTCCTTTTAATGAATCTGATTTAACAAAGTATTTTCAGTTGTTTGAGAGGGTAGCTACAGGTTTTAATTGGCCCAAAAAGTATTGGCCAGTACTCCTTCAGAGTGTTCTCACCGGTAAAGCTCAAGTAACTTATGCATCTTTGCCTCAGGATCAATCTGATAATTATGATGTAGTTAAGAGCTTGATTCTTAAGGCCTATGAGCTTGTTCCTGAAGCCTATAGAGTAAAATTTAGGACAACTTATAAGCAAGATAAGCAATCCCATGTTGAGTATGCAAAAATCAAAGAAGATCTGTTAGAGCAGTGGTTAAATTCTAAGAATGTAAATTCTGATTTTGATAAATTTAAGCAGATGATTTTTCTGGAGGACTTCAAAAGGTGTATTAATAAAGATGTAAGCCTATATCTTGATGAAAAAAGAATAGATAATTTGTCTGATACTGCAGTTTTAGCTGATGAATATGTTCTCACTCACAAGAGATATTCTAAAGAAAAAAGGAAAGCTGAGAGTAAGTACGTTGCCTCTACTCAGAGTACAGGTAACAGGAAAGAGAATAAAGATGATGTTTCTCAGGAAGTAAATACCAGCTTCACCTCTAGATTTCAGAAAAGTAAATGTACTTATCGTAGTAAGCTTGGTCATACTACAGAGAAATGTTTCAGGAGACAGCGTGATGTGAACAAAAAGGAGTCTTTAAATATTCAGTCAATTGGTCTAGTGTCCACCCGTGAGAGTTCCCAGAATTCTTTAACCGAGTTAACTGAACCTGCTTTGAGGGGTAAAGTAAATTCTCATGATGAAGCTCCTCTTTTGAGCAGTAACGTGGGTGACACTCTCAAGAGTTCATGAGCTAATTTCGGGTCTGATGGTTTTGTCAGTCCTCTGGACAGTAATGACAGGAAATCAGTTAAAATATATCGTGATACAGGTGCTTCCCAATCCCTTATGCTGACCACTTTTCTAGGCTCTAATGTTAATTCCTCTGATGAAACTGTAATCTTACAAGGTGTAGGGAATAATTACTTCTCTGTCCCTCTGTGCAGAGTGAATATAGAGTCTGGTTTTGTTAATGGTTCCGTTATGGTTGGGTTGGTTGTGACACTTCCAATGTCAGGTGTAACTTTCTTACTTGGAAATGATATTGGAGGAAGTCAAGTGTGTCCAGCTCCTCAGTTGTCTAGTTAGCCAGTGGCTGCGACCCAGGATTGTGATGTCTCTGATGTGTTCTCTGCACGTGCTGTCACTAGGGCTAAGTCTAAAGTTACTGGTGACTTAGAGGATAATGATGATGTTAATGTTAGCCTAGCTGACACTTTTCTTGCTAATTTGGACCACTCACCAGATGAGGCAGTACCCCGTAGTTTTGATAATTTGTCTCGTCAAGAGTTGGTTGAATTGCAGGTTCCTGACCCTGAGTTGAAAGGTCTAGCTAACTCTGCTTGCAGTTAGGGAGAGGCAGCTGCTGTTTCTACTTGTTATTATATAAAGTCAGGAGTACTTATGAGAAAGTGGAGACCCCCACCAGCATCAGCCAACTGTGAATGGGAGGTTGTACATCAAGTTATCATCCCTCGTGTTTGTAGGCAGGATATCATTAGAGTGGCTCAAGATTCCAGTTTGGCAGGACACCTTGGAGTGAGGAAGACTGTGGCACGCATTTTGAAACACTTCTACTGGCCAGGTATCTTCAGAGATGTTTCCTGGTATTGTAAGTCTTGTCACACCTGTCAAGTTGTGGGGAAGTGTAATCAGACCGAAAAGGTTGCACCTCTAGTTCCCATTCCTCCTTTTGATGCGCCATTCACCCGTGTGTTGGTGGATATTGTGAGCCCTCTTCCTAAGACTTCTTCAGGATTTTCTTGTGTTGACCCTGATTGATATGGCTACTCGTTATCCTGAAGCCATTCCACTTAGAAATATCTCAGCAAAGAACGTGGTTAAGGAAAGGCTAGGGTTCTTCACAAAGTTTGGTCTGCCCAAGGAGGTACAGTCAGACCGGGGAAGTAATTTCATGTCAAATGTTTTCAAGCAGTCTCTGAAAGAGTTGGGCATCACCCAGATCACGTCTTCAGCTTACCATCCCCAGACCCAAGGAGCGTTGGAGAGATATCATCAAACACTCAAATCGATGCTCAGGAAATACTGTTTGGAACATCAGAAAGACTGGGATAAAGGTCTTCCATTCGTTGTATTTGCCGCAAGAGAATCTCCAAATGAATCACTGGGCTTCTCACCCTTTGAACTACTGTTTGGCCATGAAGTAAGAGGACCCCTTAAGCTACACAGGGAATGCTGGCTGTCGGAGGAATATGACGTCAACCTGCTGGAGTATGTGATGAAGTTCAAAGAACGGCTGTCCACTGCTTCACAGCTGGCGAGAGAGAATTTAGGAGCTGCTCAGGAGAAGATGAAGACTTGGTATGATAAGAAGTCCAGGTTACGCCACTTTCAGCCAGGAGATCAGGTTTTGATTCTGCTACCGGTGCATGGGCAACCTCTTCAAGCCAAGTTTAGTGGTCCTTATTTCGTGGAGAAGAAACTCAGTGATGTCAACTATGTCATCGCCACACAAGATCGTAGAAAGAACTAGCAACTTTGTCACATCAACATGCTAAAGTTATATCACAGGCGGGACGAAAATAACCCAGTCTACACTGTAGCTGTTCCACCTGAGTCTGCAAGTGAAGTTCTCCCATGCAGCATGAGCCTGAGTGATAGTTTGGGGAAGAATCCTGATATCATGAATGATCTCCAGACTAAGCTTTCTCATCTAGCTCCCGAGGAAAGGCAGGAGTTTTCGGCATTACTGCAGGAGTACCTGCAAGTGTTCCGTGCCACTCCAGGAAGAACCACTGTGTTGATGCATGATGTCGATGTTGGAGACGCAAAGCCAATTAAACTGCCTCCTTACCGTGTAAACCCAGTGAAAGTTCCTCTCATCCAGAAGGAGCTTGACTACCTGTCGGACCACAAGATGATTGAGCCCTCTCAGAGCGAGTGGAATTCTCCTGTCACTCTAGTCCCTAAGCCAGGTGGGTCACAGCGGCTTTGCATCGACTACCGACGTGTTAATCAGATAACCAAAACAGACACTTACCCTCTCCCACGCGTGGACGATTGCATAGACAAGATCGGATAGGCTAGGTACATAAGTAAGTTTGATTTGTTAAAGGGATACTGGCAAGTACCTATGACTGAACGTGCTAGGGAGATCTCATGTTTTGTAACACTAGGAAAGACTTTTGTGTGTTCTGTAATGCCGTATGGTATGAAGAATGCACCAGCTACATTTCAGAAGCTCATGAATGTTGTAACAGAGGGTTTGGCAGGGTGTGTTGTTTATATTGATGATGTATTAATCTTCAGTGACAACTGGAAAGATCACCTATGCCATGTCAGTAAATTTCTTGAGCGTTTGGTTCAGGCTAATCTTGTAGCTAATTTATCAAAGTGTGAGTTTGGTCAAGCTAAAGTTCAGTACCTTGGGTACGTAATTGGTGATGGACACGTTGCACTACCAGCAGCTAAGGTTCAGGTTGTAAGTGATCTTCCCAGACCTAAAAGTAGGAAAGAGCTACAAAGATTTTGGGAATGGTAGGTTATTACAGGAGATTTGTTCTTAACTTTTCAATTCTTGTATCACCACTTACAGACCTACTGAAAAAGGGAGTTAAATTTGTCTGGACCGATAACTGTGAATCCTCTTTCAGCAAACTTAAAGCTATCCTATTAAGTCAGCCAGTGCTCGCTACTCCAAATTTTGCTAAGCCTTTTAAGATGGCTGTTGACAAAAGTGATACAGGAGCTGGGGCTGTTTTGCTGCAAGAGGATGATCAGGGTATTGAACACCCTGTATCTTATTACAGTAAGAAGGTCACTCCACCTCAAAAGAACTACTCAACTATTGAGAAAGAGCTTTTGGCCTTGATTTTGGGTTTACAGCATTTTTCATTTTATTTGTGTTCTAGTTTTGACCCCCATAGTCATTGATACCGATCATAACCCACTGAAATTCCTTAGTAAGTTTAAAGATAAAAATCAGAGATTGACAAGATGGAGTCTACTTCTTCAGGAGTATTCATTAGACATACAACATGTCAAGGGGAAAGAAAATGTTATTGGAAATTGCTTATCTAGGCTTTAGACAGATTGTTTTAGAGTAATAAGAAATTTCCTTTGTAAATTTCTTTTTTTTTGTGGGGAAGTGTTACAAAGCCTATGATTTCATCATCCTTTGTATAATTCTAACGTACAGTTGCTGCATGTTTGATCACGATTCGCCTCGTGGCTTCCATAGTGACCAAGCTTCCGTGTTCTACCTCAATCCCCCCTTCTCCTCCCTTATAGTAGAGTAAGTTGTTCTTTCTGTTGTTCAGAGCAGGAGTGTCAACTCTTTGTCCCCTATGGCTTCATTTGCGCGTCCTTCTTACAAGTTGTATTAAGCTCTGCCGGCCCTTATGTAATGAGCTCAGTCTCTGCATTAATTGCCACTTAGATCTACTCCTCATTTTGTTCACATCTCTGTCCTCCCCTGTACAGTTGTTATTATTTTTGTGAGTGCTCAGGAAGTCTCCAACCATCTAGCTGCTGTGTAATTTGAGTATAAGTGTTATTACATTTTTTTCTTGTATTGTATGGCATAAGGTGTTGATTCGTGGGCCTGGTGAGGTTTTTGTGATTCATGTGGAGTTTTTGATGTCAGCTATTATTGATAAAATTTTGTATCTGTAATAATATATCTTGCATTAACTGATCATTATCCGGTTTTCTCATTTTATCAGGGCTGACTTAGATAAATTTACTCTTGCTAATTTCGTGTTAATAGAGGCTATTGCAGTTAACCATATATTTAACCTGTTTTTTGCCATTACATTATTCTTATGAGTCCTGAATGTTTAGTTGTTAGTTTGAGTATTAAACTTTAACTTGTAATTTTACCTAACTCTTGTTTTGAACCTGGAACTTTGCGGGACAGTGGTGATTTTAGTGTTCTCACTTGAAGTGTTCATTATCTCTCTCTGTTCCGTAACAATATATATATATATATTTATAATCATCATCATCATGTCCACTGCAGGACCGGCTTATCCCTACCAAACCAGGGACGATACAGCCAATGTATCTCTACCCAGTGGCTTAGGCTGTCTTGTAGAGATTGTATGTAGGGTTAGAAGTGCTTGTAAGTGTAACTGTAGTGTTGTAGTGGCTTTGGATGTGTGTGTAGTCTGTGAACCAAGTGTAATCGGCCCGCCTTAAGCCGATTGCGTGCAAGCATATTAGTATGCGACACTGGTTCAACCACAGCACCCCTTATGTCCGCCAAATTAGCAAGTGGCTCAGTGAACGATTCCCAAAGTTTTTACAACTCTGGCGGGAGGCGAACCCTCGTCCACCAGCGTGCGAAACGCACACTCTACCACTGTACCATTATATATATATATATATATATATATATATATATATATATATACTCATATATGGAACCTTTGTGGTATAGTGGTAGTGTGTGCGCTTTCGCACGTGGGAGAACGAGGGTTCGCGCCTCGCCAGGGTAATAAACTTTGGGAGGGGCCTTCTGGCCATGTACTGCTTTGGCAGACATAAGGGGTGCTGTGGTAGAAGCTGTGTCGCATACTATAAAGTATGTTTGCACCCAGTCGGCTTGCACGAGCCGATTGCACTTGGTTCACAGACTACACACATCCAAAGCCACTCCAACACTACACTTACACTTACAAGGACTTCTCATTCTACATACTGTCATGGAGGAATGTAAATTTAGGAATAAATGCTGATGTTAATCGAGGGTAAACACAAGGAATTGACTTGCGAAAATCAAGTAGAGAGTTTTACTTTATGCTGGATTTCTTCGCCAATTCTCGAAAGACGAGAGTTTTATAAACTTTCTCAATAGTACACAGCGGAGACTATCTACTCACGAATGCTGTATCATTAGTACTGTTTACCTCTGAGAAAGTATTCTTACCCCCTGACAATAAATAACTAATACTAATAATGGACAGGTCCTTGCTGGTGCTTAACTCTTAGCTGGCACAATGGATTTAAGTTTTAATATGGAAGAACTAGATTAAATACCAGTCGTGAATAATGTAAGGAGTTCGTGCAAACTGGGAGTGGCAAACTAAATAAGCTTAATGTGGAGAAGTAAAACACGATTCTACATTACATTTACCTCAAAGAAAAGAACTGTAAATTCATTAATTACAATGAAATAAATTTACGTTACATGAATCTCAAAAATGAATTCAAGCAGGGAATTTACTGTCGCAGGGGGACTAGTGAATTCAAATATCATAGGAAATACACTCACTCACTCATTGAAAAGTTAATCAGACTTAAGGCTAGGAAAACAAACGGAAATACTGGTCAGTGGAAGGAACTGAGATGAAACTACATAAGACTGGGCATCTCTGCTAGGGGCAGGCACTGCTCGTTGTTCAGCTCACTGCAACTGATCACTAAACTAGGGGGGGAGATATGGGATATCGTTGAACTGGTAGAGACTGTAGGCACTAGGAGACCTCCTCTCTCAGCTCGGGCACAGCGAACTTACTCCCGTAGCTGCTAAAGACCGACTGACTCATCTCAACAAACTAGGCATGCGAGATGGGGAGCTCAACGGATGAGGAGCAATGTGAAAATGATAACTACACAAAAATTTTAGTTCAGTGAAATGCACTGTCCATACAAAAAGACAGTCACTTATGAAACAATAACAAGGGTTATGAAACATTACGATCTGATTACAAAAGCAAGGCAGTTAACGGTCTGAGCGAAAGTTTATGCATTTCATTGAAATTCAGACATTCCCTTATATAATACTAATACAATGTCGCGAATTAATTCGTGACATTATGCCCCATCAATATGAAATTTTTCATAGAAAATTTAACAGTAGGTGATATTTACATCCTAACTCAGTCACACCAGATTCACACTGTGGTTTGTGTACTATCCTGCTACAGGAGAAAATCACTGTCGCCAATGAGCATAAAAACCTCGTATTTACATTAATAGAAGCAATCTTGAGGGAAAAACTCCGTGACGACAGTGAAAAATCCTGTACTCAGGTCAAACTGGGCGAAAGTTCACTACACTTACATTAACAACTAATTTTTATGTAGCGTGGTGTATGTAATACATGGTGTAGATGTGACAGTTGTAGTGTAACTGTACCTACGTGTAAAATGATGTAATACAAATTAATGGAGACAACGAAATAGAAGAAATCAGCTGATCTGCACGGGAAAATTGCTACGTCCGCCATCTGTACCCGCGAAATCAATGAAGGTGGAGCATCAAAAGTGTCAATGTGACAAACAATTTTTATTAAATTACAATTTCTTTCTCTGCCTAGTAGTCAGTAAACATGCTAAAAAAAAGTACACTATTATTTTCTTAATGGATACATTATTAACCAGGAAACGTAGTCCCAGGACAGAATCTCAAAGGACCCTTGTAGTTTACTGGTTAAACCTCCGTTATTATTAACCAGGAAACGTGGCCCCAGGACAGAATCTCAAAGGACCCTTGTAGTTTATTGGCTAAACCTACGTTATTATTAACCAGGAAACGAGGCCCCAGGACAGAATCTCAAAGGACCCTTTTAGTTTACTGGTTAAACCTACATTATTATTAACCAGGAAACGTGGTCCCAGGACAGAATCTCAAAGAACCCTTGTAGTTTAGTGGTTAAACCTAACTCAGCACTTATGATTAATATCGGCAAGCTGAGAATCCCTATGCAATCTCGGACAGGTCATATTTTAACATCCAACATGAGTATGAACTCGTGGATTATGTGTATTCTCCGGGAATCCTCAGAGAGGCCCACAGCTCGAGACACACCATAAGGTAATTCAGACACAGCCTCGGATTGCCTCTGTGGGGGTCTCGAACTTCCCTCTTAACCTACAGTACATATGTATGTACAGGCCCAGGACATAATGTGTCCTGTGGGGCCAATGGGTGAGACATCAGGTCTGCACCCTCATCACCACTGCCATCTCTCTCAACTGACTCAGAGATTATGGGCGTGGTTTCAAACAGCACAGGAAGGACATGTCCCTGATTGGTGGTACGTTGAAACACATCGCAGGAACATACAAACCTATCTATTTCCTGTCCCATTCCTGGCCAGAAAAAGTCAGCATGGATGCGGTCGGAGGTTTTCTTTTGGCCCATGTGACCTCCCATCACTGAATAATGACCTAATTCAAATACTGCTCGGCGATACTTCGTGGGAACGACAAACTGCAGTCGAATCTCGCTGTGGGGTGTTTGTGACTCATGGTACAGCCGTCCTCACTTACGAAGGAACCTGGCTTAACCTCCCCGTGAATACTTAATCACATTACCTTCCAGCTTTTTACACACTGAGGCAAGTGTCGGGTCAGACTATTGTTCTTGGATAACATCTCAATTACGAATCAGATCTTGCGGCATTACGACGGTCAACAGGGTGACATGGTTCAGAGCCTTGGCTATGGCTCATGTTACTGCAACAGCCGAAGTCTGAGTAGCAGCATCTATGGTGCAACTTTTTTTGACGCGTGGTATGTTACCTATAATGAGGTCAAACAAAGGTTCTGGCATGACAACGGCAGCTGTCAAGCCAGTGTAGAAAGGCGATGCCACCTGGATACATGCCTCAGGGAACAATCTCATTGATCCATCATTAAGTCTAACTTGGGTCTGCCTACCTGTGTACTCATCGGGCTGAACTAAACTCTGCTTGATGCAGCAACCTGAAGAACCACTGTCTCTCAGAACATTTACCGAAACACCTCCCACAAATCCCGGCTGAACAAGAAAGGCAGTGTTGCTGGTGGAAGGGTCTGAGGAGGTAGCAGCTAGTCATTGATGAGACTGTGGAACGAAAGATGAGCAAATTGACGCCCTGAGAACTAGATGCCTGAGGGGTCGTGCTCACCATCTAAGGAGTTGGAGCACTGACCACCTGTGGAGGAGGGTTCACTGTCACAGGGGAACTAGTGAACTGTGAGGATGTACCTGTACTGGTGGGAACGGCACCACCGTGCTCTTGTTGTGGAATGAATGCTGCATTAGCCTCCTGCCTTCGATATACTAAAGTTGATTGTCCTGACTGAGGGTTACGTGGTTTGTCCTTGTTCTGCTGCTGCTTGGGATACTGCTGCTGGTTAGGGTTCTGCTTGTACTTCTTCCAAATGGGTTTCTGCATATTTTGCCCCTGGTCCTTCTTCTGTGGTTTGTTTCGACTGTGGCCATTGTTCTGAGAACAGCCTTGATGCTGGGGTTCAGTCTGAGATGGCTTCAAAGACTTGGCAGTATCCTTTCTGTTCCAGGTGCATTGCTTACGAGTTTGGGACCCATACACAGTAAAGAATGCATCAGCCTTTTCCACCATTTGGCTGGCATCCCTTACCTGGCAGATCTTAAGCTGAGCCATAAGCTCAGCAGGCCATGACTTTTCTAGCTGTGTGTGCAGCATAAGGTCAATTATCCCCTCACGTGTGCATGGGGTCTCATCTTTCTCCATCCACTCATCTAAGTAAGCAGTGAGATGGTCGAGGATCTGAACAGCAGTCTCCTTTTCTTGTAGACGCGCCCTCATGATCTGACTCCTGGCATCGTCAACTGTGAGACCATACGCTTTGATGAGTGCAGCCTTCATCATCTCATACGTGAAATTGTCTCCACGAATTCTGCGGAGAATATCGAGGGCAGGGCCCTCAAACATGCTAAGAAACTGGAGCCGCTTAGCTGCTTCATCCAGCTGGTACAGCTGCACCATGCCTTCAAAACGAGCTATGAATGGCTCGATTCACTCACCTTCCTTATATGAAGGAAGCTTGAGGCACGGGTTTGCCAGAACATTTGCAGGGAGAGCACACGTGCTTGGGTTGGCTGCACCAGATGTGCCTGAAGCCAAGGAATCTCTCTTGAGTTTCAGCATCTGAAGTTCATGTTTCTCATGTGCCTCACTCTCGGCACACTTGTGTTGACGTTCTCTCTCACGTTCCTCGCGCTGTTCTCGCTCGCGTTCACATTTTCTCTCTCGTTCCTCGCGCTGAATTTTATGCTCTTCACGGGCATCACTCTCGCATTGCTGTTCATAAGTGTACCGTGAGAGCATATAGTCTTTAATTTCCTTGGGATCAGTAAGCCCCAATCTCTAGCTTCCTGTACATATATATTAGTAGCCATGATGGTAACTCAACTAAGGCTGACTGGACTAAAGACTGAGTACTGACTGCTGTTTCGCAGAGAAATGCCAATAATCGAAAGTAAAGAATATAGGCACAGGCTGGTGGTGACCAGTCTTATCTCCTGTGTAGGAGGTTTCACTGTTGCAGGGGGACTAGTGAATTGTGACTTATTTTATCTCCTGTGGAGGAGGAGTCACTGTCGCAGGGGGACTAGTGAATTGTTATTTCATTTTATCTTTTGTGGAGGAGGATTCACTGTCGCAGGAGGACTAGTGAGTTGTTACTCATTTTATCTCCTGTGGAGGAGGATGCACTGTCACAGGGGGACTAGTGAACTGTTACTCATTTCATCTCCTGTGAAGGATTCACTCACGGGGGGACTAGTGAACTGTTACTTGATTTATCTCCTGTGGAGGAGGATTCATTGTCACAGGGGGACTAGGGAATTGTGACTCGTTTTATCTCTTGTGGAGAAGGATTCACTGTCGCAGGGGGATTAGTGAATTGTGACTTGTTTTATTTCGTTAAACTGGTAGGATTCACTGTCTCAGGGGGACTAGTGAATTGTGACTAGTCTTATCTAGTTAAACTGGTAGGATTCACTGTCACAGGGGGACTAATGAATCGTGACTAGTTCTATCTCGTTAAACTGGTAGGATTCACTATCGCGGGGGGGACTAGTGAATCGTGACTAGTGCTCATAGCCTTTAATAATACCTAGGTGTGAGTGAGTGAGTATTATTTTGTTAATAACTTTAGAGCTAGGAGTTAATATCCTGGAATGAGGTTGCCAGATGTCACGGGGGGGATGTAAATTTAAGAATAAATGCTGATATTAGTCGAAGGTAAACACAAGGAATTGACTTGTGAAAATCAAGTAGTGAGTTCTACTTTATGCTGGCTTACTTCGCCAGTTCTCTTAAGACGAGAATTTTATGAACTTTCTCAACAGTACATAGCAGAGACCGTCTACTCAAGAATGCTGTATCTTTACTACTGTTAGCCTTTGAGAAAGTATTCTAACCCCCTGACAGTCAATAACTAATACTAATAATGGACAGGTCCTTGCTGGTGCTTAACTCTTAGCTGGCACAACGGATTTAAGTTTTAATATGGAAGAGCTGGCTTGAATACCAGTCGTGAATAATGTAAGGAGTTTGTGCAAACTACGAGCAGCAAACTAAAGTAAGCTTAATGTGGAGAAATAAAACACGATTCTACATTACATTAAGCTCAAAGAAAAGAACTGTAAATTTATTAATTACAATTAAATAAATTTATGCTACATGAGTCTCAAAAATGAATTCAATCGGGGAATTCACTGTCGCAGGGGGACTAGTGAATTCAAATATCAAAGGAAATACACTCACTCACTCATTCAAAAGCTAATCAGACTTAAGGCTAGGAAAACAAACGGAAATACTGGTCAGTGGAAGGAACAAGGAAAGGAGTTGAAGCTACACAAGACTGGGCATCTCTGCTAGGGGCAGGCACTGCTTCTTGCTCAGCCCACTGCAACCGATCACCAAACTAGGCGGGAAGATAGGGGAAATTGTTAAACTGGTAGAGACTGTAGGCGCTAGGAGACCTCTCTCAGGTCGGGCACAGCAACCCTACTTCCGTAGCTGCTGAACACCGACTGACTCATCTCAACAACTAGGCACGCGAGATGGGGGGCTCAACGGACGAGGAGCAATGTGAAAACGACTAAACCAAAATTTTCGCTCAGTAAAACGCACTGTCTATACAAAAAGGCAGTCACTTATGAAACAATGACAAGGGTTATGAAACTCTTTAAATCTGAGTACAAAAGCGAGGCAGTTAACGGTCTGAGAGAAAGTTTACGCATTTCAATGAAATTCAGACATTCCCTTAGATGATACTAATACAATGTCGCGATTTAATTCATTACACATACAATCTCTACCAGACAGCCTAAGCCACTTGGTGGAGATATATAGGCTGTATCGTCCCCACTTCGATCAGGATAGGCCGGTCCTGCAGTAGGCACTGAAAAGGCTGATGATGATGATGATGTACTCGTATATATGTGTGTGTGTGTGCTTATGATTATTCCTTTACTCAAAGAGAGAACTAAAAATTAAAAATGCACAAAGGTATTCCTTCCAAGAAAAAAGTAATAAAGGAAGCCAAATTCACGTTCCATTTGGAATGAGAGGTCTGGAAACATTACGTTGACAAGGCTGTAAAATACAGATCGAGGAAGACTTCTGGAGTTTATCTACTGCATACAGGAATAACTGAGAGTGTAGGTTAGTCTTTGCAGTGGAGCAGGGTTGTCCAAGTTTCCGCATCTTGTGTATCCCTAAGCCATATTTATCCCAAACTACGGACTCCTATGTCATTAGTTTTTTTTTTTTATACGGATAAAAGATTGAATTACCATCCAAATTATACTATATCATACTTAATTGTAAAGGTGTAGAACCAAAGAAAATGCTGTCAGAATTATGAAAAAATGTATACAGTATATTCAAAACTTCACAATAACAAATTCTCCTTTTGCCTGAAGTTTGTAAAGCATGTGTAATGCTAGTTTAAGGAGAAAAAAGTAGAAAGTTCGGTAAGGCTTCTAGTTTTGCATTTTACTAATGAGCAATGGAAGCGAGGAAGATTGGGTGAGAATGGAAGATGCCAGCAGGATATAAAATACGATTGCATCCTAGGGACAGTTTATGCACCCCTGCTGATGCTCCTTGTACCCCTGGTTGGAACCCCCCCTCGCCATGATAGAGCTGAAGAGAAATGAGGTGAGAGTGTACTGTCAGACGGGTACTTATTACTCCAAAACTTTGGAGGCCATTATGACATGGGGAGAGACGAAGACACGTCAGGATGGGATGGGGCAATGGGTGGGTGGGGATGTTGGAGAGAAGTGAATAGGTGGAAAAGTAAGAGAGGGGCGAGCAGAGACAGGCTGCTGGAAGGAAAGAGGTGGTGGAGGGGTGGATGTGTAGAGGATGAGGAAACACAGAGAAGTTTTGTGTGAGAGGGTGAGGTTGGGACACAGGTGGAATGGCGGGACCCGGCAGGGAGGAGGTGGGAGAATGACAGAGGTACTAGAAACAGGGGAGACTCTGTCTGGTGTTAACAGTGAATCAAGCAAATGTGGAAGATTGAAGTGAGACAATACATACAATAGGAGACGGTGTATGTGGTCATACTCTTTTAGCAGGAGATGCAGTTGGTGATCGAATGTCTGGGGTGAGGAATCAAGGAGGGAGGGGAGAGGAGAGGAGGTAGCAGTTTGCTGTGGAGCATGGGGCGGAGGAGGGGGAGGGGCAGAAAGGGAAGCAAAGGGGATGAATATCATTTGACGAGCAGAAGCAGGGGCAAGGGCAGAGTGCTGGCATGGGCAGTCCCAGTGCCATGCAGTGACACCTTCACGTCCACATGGGGGCAATGGAACTACTATGACTGTAGGAGGTAAGGATGAAGCAGTCATGGGGTCAGTGGGGAATGGTGGGGCGGGCTGCAGAATCAGTGCCGGGAATTCAGATGACTGGGGATCAGGTGCACGAGGGGTGGGAGTTAGAACAGCAGCAGTGGGCAGGACAGGGCAGGACTTGGTTAAATGGGGGTCCTTCCGCAGACTACATCAATTGGCAGAGCGACAGTAGCATGTGATGTGGCCCATTTCATAACATCGGCAACACAAGGGTGACAAGATACTGGCTTCTCCGAAGGTGCAGGGTGGCAGCAGCGGGTTGTGACTGTACATATCAGGGGGAGAGTCTGACCCCTCCCACGCCGTAGTGGTACGGTTTATGGGTTCATCCTGGGCATTAAAGTGTCTGACTGACGCTCAGTAAGCCGTGTAGGACAGTGACAGGACAATTACGAGTTAGACGCTTGCTGAGTTATTCAGGGAGCTTTCAAATTTGACCCCAAAGTCTCCCTCAGTGGTGATGGTGGTAATGAGGGCAAGACAGTTCCTGTTGACATATATGTTTGGAGGAGCAGGAAACATCAAACGAACAGCTTCATGAGGATGTTGAGTGATGAGGTGATGTTCAGTCAAGCAAGCGCCATGCACCATGGACTGCAGGGGAGAAAGATCAAACGAAGGTTAATCTAGCAAACTGGTCCTGTGGTATAACTGAGAGGAGACAGGGCCGAGGAGGAGGCCGTGGGTCCACAGGAGGGATGTATGGGACTTGGGTAGGGGCGGATCTGTAAGGGCAAGAAAGGTGACAAGTAATGGCAGGGATTCATTCTGGGAAAGTGGCACTGGGTGCCAACGACGCAGGGTCATTATAGGCATACTTCCCTACCATGAGCTAGAAGCACCATCATCACCAACAGCACCGCCATCAATTCCAGGGCCACCGACAGCCATCATCAGGCCAGGGGCAAGATTATCGACAACGGGCCCATCTCCCCCTGAAAATTTTCCCAAATATATTCTACACACTACACTTCATTTTTCCAAAATTGAAATAATCATGGCAGCACAACACGTGGCCTCAGAGTTCCCAGGGGGGGGGGGACCATAAATGCCCCCACCTTCTGCCCCTCTTCCTATGATGACTAGAGCTGCCTGGAACCATTGTCTGACTCTCTTCTTCTTCATTTCTGCAACATTCGAGGCCTTTCTTCTAACTTTTGCTCTGTTGAGCACCACCTCTCCTCCTCTAAACCTCACTTTCTTTCTCTAACTGAGACTCAGCTGTCTGAGGCAACTGACAGAAAACCCTTTTCTGTATCCTCCTACTTTCTCTATACTCATTTCAAAGCCAAAGGTGGCTGTTGTGTATATATACACAACGACTTATCTTGCTCTCGTGTTTCTAAACTCGATTCTTCTGAATTCTCTATGCTATGGCTTTGGCTTTCCTGTCATTCTCTGACTAAATATATCTGTGCTGTTTACTTATCTCCTAATTCTACTGACTATCAAAAATTCGTTAACTATCTTACTTCTACAATGGAACACATTCCATCCATTTCTCCTTTCTCTGAAATCTCCTCTCCTTTCACTGATCCACCTGGTGAACAAGCCTACACCTTTTCTATCCTAAATGACCTAGAGCAGCTTGTACAGCACCCTACCCGTATCCCTGACTGCCTTGGAGAGAGCTCTAACATACTTGACCTCTACCTTACAACTAATCCTTCTGCTTACACTGTTAATCTTTTCTCTCTGTTGGGCTCCGATCACAACTTTGTCACCTTAACCTGTCCTATCGCTTCGGTACAGCCTGCAGACCCTCCAAAGAAACGTTGTCTGTGCCACTTTGGAGCTGCAGATTAGGAGGCCCTCAGGCAGTACTTCTTTGATTTTCCCTGGAAGAATTATTGCTTCCATGGCCTGGAGCCATCTGAGTGTGCTTTGTGCATTACAGAAGTTATTCTCTCGGGCATGGAAGCACACATTCCTTTCTCATATCCTCTGACTAATGCAAGAAAGCCTTGGTTTAATCACGCTTGTTCTAATGCTGTCCGCAACAAGGAGAGGGCCTATAAAAGGTACCGGAGCCAACCCACCCCTGAATCACATCTTTTATACATTTCTGCCCAGAATCGTGCTAAGTCTGTTCATCGCTCTGCTAAAAATAATTTCATCTGTACTCAATGCTCTCAGCTCCAACTCGAATTCTTCCCACTCCTTCTGGCACCTTGCCAAAAACCTTTCTAACAACTTTACCTCATCATCCTTCCCTCCTTTTTCCTACTCTGATGGCTCTGTATCTATTTCTTCTACTGATAAAGCAGATCTCATCACTGAGACTTTCTCCTCCAGTTCCACCTTAGACGATTCTGGTGCTGTTCCTCCATCACTTCCCTCCTCTGACTTCCTCACGACTAACATTAAAATTTCTTCAGCTGATGTATATTCTGCCATCACAGGCCTCAATACTACTAAGGCATATGGGCCTGATGGAGTCCCTCCTGTTGTTCTCAAGAACTGTGCTTCTGTGCTTACACCCTGCCTAGGTAAACTCTTTCGCCTTTCTCTATCAACTTGTACCTTTCCTTCTTGCTGGAAGTTTGCCCTCATTCAGCCAGTCCCAAAGAAGGGTGACCATTCCCAACCCTCTAACTATCGTCCAATTGCTATAACATCCTGTATCTCAAAAGTTTTTGAGTCAATTATTAATAGAAAAATTTTAGAGCATCTTTCCTATCACAACCTTCTTTCTGATCGTCAGTATGGGTTCCGTCATGGACGCTTCACTGGCGATCTTGTCACCTACCTTTAAGACTCCTGGTCATCTTCCTTTCGGGACTTTGGCGAAAGCCTTGCCATTGCACTTGACATCTCAAAGGCTGTCGATCGAGTCTGGCATAAAGCTTTAATTTCCAAACTGTCCTCGTACGGTTTTTATCCTTCTGACTGTGCCTTCATCTCTAGCTTCCTTTCTGGTCGTTCGATAGCCGCTGTTGTAGACGGCCATCGTTCTTCTCCTAGATCTGTTAATAGTAGTGTTCCTCAGGGCTCTGTCCTATCACCAACTCTCTTCCTTTTATTCATCAATGACCTTCTAAGCTGTACATCTAACCCTATCCACTCATATGCTGATGACTCCACCCTTCACCTTTCCATTCGGTTCCCGCAACGTCCATCTCATCAGTTACTTCAACAAACAAAGGATGAGGCTATGGCACATCTAATGTCTGACTTGGCTCGTATCTCTGACTGGGATAAAAATAATGTGGTTGTTTTTAATGCATCAAAGACTCAGTTTTTACACCTATCAACCCGACAAAATCTTCCACAGGTATACCCACTAATGTTTAATAATATTCAGCTTAATCCTGCATCATCCTTGAACATGCTTGGGGTTTCATTTACTCGGGACTTATCTTGGAAAGATCATATTACATCTCTTGTACAATCTGCTTCCAAGTGATTAGGTGTGCTAAGCCGACTCCGTTCCTTCTTTACGCCTGCACAATTGTTGACTCTATACAGGGGTTTTATCCTCCCCTGTGTGGAGTACAACTCCCATGTGTGGGGAAGCTCCCCACACTCAGCTTTTCTCAATAGGGTGGAGTCAAAGGCTGTTCGTCTCATTAACTCTCCTCCTCTTACTGACTCCCTTCCACCTCTATCTCTTTGTCGCACTGTTGCATCTTTATCTCTTTTCTATCGCTACTTCAATGGTCACTGCTCCTCTGAACTGTCTGCATGCATTCCTCCATCTCTACGACGGGTGCTTAGCACCCGTCTAGCAGCAAACTCTCATCCCTTTTCTGTCCAACTCTCTAATGCAAGAGTTAACCGTTACTCCCAGTCCTTCATTTATGCAACAGGTCAGCTCTGGAACTGTCTCCATCCGTCTGTATTTCCTGCTTCCTATGATCTCCAGTCTTTCAAACGCAGTGTGTCCAGGCATCTCGAAATGAATGGATCTTGAATTTGGCTCTCTCTTGTACCGGTATGTTGTTTTTCTCTAGGAAGGAGCAATTTTGCGGGCTCGCGGCCCTTGGTTCCTTCTTCCTCACATAAAAAAAGAATAATCTATGTATGTACCTATCTATCTATCTATCTATCTATATATATATATATATATATATATATATATATATATATATATATGTGTGTGTGTGTGTGTGTGTGTGTGTGTGTGTGTGTGTGTGTGTGTGTGTGTGTGTGTGTGTGTTAATTTAGGTTCTTTATTTATCATTCAGTTCAAGCCCCAACACTCTGGGGAGCACTGTCGTTCAAGGACAAGCAGGGAAAGGTGCATGAGAGCAAAAGGTTACAGTGACACATATTGCATAAAAGGAATCGAAGCAATTATCATTACATATATTGTAGTGAAGAAAGATATACAATGACACATACATGATACAAAGTTATTGCAGTAATGATCATTACAAGTTCAGGAATGAGCAAAGGGAGACATTGACTCACACATTCGTACATACATATGAAAAGACAGGCACATATTCACACATACAGATACGTATACAGCATATCTTTACATTTTTTGATATAGTCATGCACATGTAGCCATAGACATACTGTATGTACAGGATAGGTACGCATAGCTTTTGTTCCTCTGATTTCCTAATAACTCAGCGACAGAAAGATAAAAGTAGATGATGTATATTCCAATTTCCACTCAACTAACGCCGGTGTGCCACGAGGATCAGCCCATGCTCCAACCTTATTCCTAATTCATTTTAATGATCTCCTATCTGTCACCCATAATCCCATCCATTCATATGCAGATGACTCAACACTTCACAGTTAATTCACATTTAAACACCCATTCACAAAGTTTAATATCTCTAACTCACAACTCAGTACAGCCATTTCCATAAATCAAGACTCATCTAGGATCACTGAATGGGGACAAAATAACCTTTTCTCATTGAATGCTAGTAAAACCATGTAGCTATACAATTTACTAACAGACAGATATTGCCAGATTCCTGTATTACCTTCAATGCTACTAATATTCCTATCTCCAAAAGTATTGAAATTCTCTGTGTTTCACTTACCAATGACCTCAGCTGGACCTCTCATGTCAGATCACTTGCGAAAACCGCCTCAAAGAAATTTGGATTATTGTACAGAGTTCGTAGCTTCTTCACTGACGAGCAGTTGGCTTTAATTTATAAGAGTCATGTGCTCTCTCAGCTGGAATATTGCTCACCCTTGTCGAGTGGATGTGGGGAAGTTGCACTAAAGCAACTAGACAAAATTCAGAACAAAGCTGTTAGAATTATTAGTAACCCTGGTATTACAAATAAACTACCTCCCCAACATGTAAGACGGAATGTTGCCTCCCTTGCATTATTTTACAGATATCTTTATGGCAAATGCTCAGACGAAGTTGCATCCACTGTGCCACCTTTCTATGCCCTTCACTGTACTACACGGGAATCTTGTAGAGCTCATGACTGGAATGTCACACAGCCATATTGAAGAATTTTCACCTACCAGAAATCTTTTATTCCCCGAACTCCATCTCTTTGGAACTCTCTTCACGATTGTTGTTTTCCCCTAAACTTCAACCTACAGCTGTTCAAGTCCAACCGTTACAGATTTCTTATGAACGGAGGACACCAGTAATCTGGTGAATGGATTATTTTCTTATCCATTTGTTTTTCCTTGCTCTGTTCTGCTGTTTGAAAATATGTAATATATGGGTATGTGTACAGACATGCATACATATACATATACTACATGCACATATATGTGATATTCAGTATATTTAAACACACACACACACACACACACACACACACACATACATATACTGTATATATATATATATATATATATATATATATATACACTTAATAGGCTAGATACATATACACATAGTCACTTACAAGGTAGGTAGATAGAAACGATACTCATTATAGGGTTATCTCTTGATCCAAAACCCCTGCACAAGGACAATACATCACATGCACCTGATGTGTAAGTGTGTAGACAACGCGCGCGCGCACCCACCCACCCACCCACACACGGTTGCATATATGTATATACCAAAGTGTTCCACCACTGTCACAGTGCCAGGGCATTACACTGAAAGGACGTCGGGGTGAAGGGTGAGAATGCCATCGAGTACATCAAGATGTGTGATGAGGTAGGTACACAAAGCAGAAAACAAGAGTCCAGAGGGTCTGAAGGGGACAATACCTGGGCAGTTAACGATATGATGGGATAATGCTTCATCCATGGGACTGGCAGAGTTTACATAGCCTGTTGGTGGTCTGTCGTTCTGTGATTTCCCCTGGGAAGCGATGCCCCAGGAGAATGCGGGCGATGGCCACGTCACAGCGGCGGGTGAGGGTGGAGTGCTTGCCATAGGTGGGTCTCACGCCACGGTAGGTGTCATAGTGCTGGATGATAGTTCAGCATCGGTACACAGACTAGATCCTCCCTGGACTCCTCGAGAAGGATTCTCCTGACAATTGTTGTGGACACAGGGAGCCGGATGGCAACTAGAGGGATGTTACAGGCAACTCAGACCAGGCGCTCTGCCTGGTCGAGGCGGATGTGATGAACATGGGCTGGGATCCAAATAAAAGAAATCTTGAGATCAAGAGCATGAGCCTGATGGAGGTCGGAATAGAGGGAGGCGAAGAGAGGGCAGGGGAGGGGGGGGGAGGTAGCGTATTAGAGCTAGGGCAGCTCAGGAATCGCTGATGATGAGACCTGGTACGTGATGAGAGAGAAGGAAGTCAAAGGTAGAGATATAACAGATTGTTCACACTGGGTATTGCTGGCCTACCCACTTTGGAAGGCGGTGGGAGGTGGAGAAGACAGGGGAACCAGAAGTAGTAAAGGCAGTGCAAGCAGTTCCTCCCCTGCCGTTAGCGAGGACAGAACCGTCAATGTAGACGTGAATAGGATGGAAAAGGTAGGTGCGGGCTACGGGGTTAAGGGTTTCAGTGATGGAGAGCTGTGAATTGACTGGTAAACAGTCAGAAGCAGTGGCAGAAGGTGTATAGTGCACAGCAAGAGTCGTACGTGTCCAGGTAGGAGGCAAAGGGTCAGTAGGGATCGGAGTGACAAGAGCAGCACGGATTCTGGCGGGATCACGGCCAGAAAGCTGGATAGGACATTTGAGTGCCGAACGGATTATTTTTAGCGAGGATGTCAGGCCTGGCACGTGAATATGCCGGATCCGTTCGAGGTGAGTGGAATCTGAGAGCATGTCAACCAGTCGAGAGGAAAAGGATGGAGCAGAAGACGGAAATGTGGTAAGATACTGCGTGGCAAAGCAGACTCCAAGCATATGGATGCAATCGGTGATGGGACACAAATTGAGTTCAGGGAGCATGTTGACTACTCTGGCAGACCTGGAGCAGCGAAGAATGAGATGCATCGCCCGATTTTGTACCAGATCGGTAATTTTTAAATTTTATTTAGGTTCTATGTTTACCATTCAGTTCAAGCCCCAACACTCTGGGGAACACTGTCCCTGAATGCCAGGTAGGGAGGGGTGCATGAGAGCATTAAAAAAAAAAAAAAAAAAAAAAAATCAGTACCTTACGGCAAAGAAAGTCTGGAAGTAATTATCATTACAAGCACAATAATGAATCAAGACATACGATGACACATACATGGTAGTAAGTTGCTGCAGTAATTATCATTACATGTTTTGAGATGAGCAAAGTGCTGCACATATGCACAAATACGTATCTGTATATATCCATGCATATATGTATATATTCACGCACATATAGCCATGAACATACTGCATGTACAGCCGAGGAAAGTCCCACTTTGTAACTCACCATTTCGAAATAGTACATGTGAGACAAGTGGTAGCGAAGTAGTAGCCAACATTCGTCTATCTGGTAACTGTGTGAGAAGGATGGGGAGGGAAGAGGGAGGGGTAGGAATTATCAGCTGCCCCATGCCTTCCTCCTGCCTTAACTTCTCCCCTCCCACACAGTGATGCCAGACATATGAGTGTCTGGCTACTGCTCCATTATCTCACGCATAAAGGTCCGAACTTGCAGGCAGGTGTATAAGGCGGAACTTTCCTCAAGTGTACAGGATAGGTACTCTTATATAAAGATATGGGTAAGTGCACAGGCGTGCATATAGATAGATAGATAGATAGATAGATCTATATCTATCTATCTAATTATGCAACATGCACATCTCTCTCTCTCTCTCTCTCTCTCTCTCCAGACAGGGAGACACACACACACACACACACACACACACATATATATATATATATATATATATATATATATATATATGTAATGCTGTGTTTTTAAGGCGACTTCTCGTCGTAAAAACACGAGCACTGGAACGGGGTCCTTTTACTAGACCAGATGTAATGCACTAACAAAGGAACAGGGCATAAAAAGAGACAGTATACCGTATCACATCTACTGCTTAAGTTCTACTCATTACAGTGTACATACAACGATATTTAGTACATAGGAGAACAGAGATACGAGATTACACTCATCTGCATAGAATGATCCAATATATATTAACACTGTGGCACAGGGCAGTCGTGGATATTCTTTATTGTTACTAGAATGGAATATTACATCACTGTGGTTGTTAATTTGAATTAATTGTTGTATCACTGCAAGATAATAATAAACTGGGGAGTTTCACTTTGGATCACTGCGATTGGGAGTCTGTGTCGGAGATATTACTATAATAGAGGTAGGGTGCGGATGGCGACACTCGACACTGTCACCACGTCGCGGGGGCACATACACTTGCCTTTCGGCTCACTCACGCACCTACCTCTAGTTTCACAGAAAACTCCCTGATTCCTTGATGCGGGGGAACTAAGTTATTTATCACTTTACACTTCGTACCCTGATTACACGAATTTCTATTATGCCACTGTTTAATATATCTTCCACAAAACACTGTCACTGTATTCTGGATTACTGTCACTGTCACTGTCTTACCCTTGTTTCCTGGGTTATTAAATCACTGGTACTTACTGTCAGGGAGGCTCCCTTGTCTGGGGCCTCGACCTGAGGGGCGGCTCCTTTCCTAGGACCGCGCTGGTGGGGTGCAGGGAGGCCCTGTGGTCTGGGGGCCTCGACCTGATCGGGGGCCCTCGGGGCTAGGGCCGAACAGCCGGAGTTTTCGGGCCTGCTTCCTCTGCCTCCGGGGAGTGAGGGAGCCTGGATCTCCGTCGTTTTAGACTGCGGTGGAGGGCCTGGGCGTCCTGGGACTGCGGGTGCTCAGGGGGAGAGGCGCCGTCAGGGCTGGGCTGCGGCAGCGTCTCCTGTAGGACTCCAACAGGGCTAAGGAACTCCCGGGTGTGGGCGGTAAGTCCGTTATCGGGCCTTGCCACCACTCTAGTGCCTCCTCCTGGCCTATAAGCCTGGATGGCGACGAAGGGCTCCTCGAAGGGAAAGAGGCTAAAGGGAGACTCACGCTCTTCGTGGTTCCCTGAGTTTGTCTATAGGTCTGAGTCAGGGCTCTACTTCCCCTATTGTGCACCTTGGCTGTAGCCGTGAACTTGCCCGGCGTGCGGGGGACACCTATAGGGTGATCGAGGTCGCCCTTTCGCCGTGGCAAGGTACCGCCGGCGTGGTGTTCCTCCCGCAGTAGGAGACAAGCCGGAGTGAGGGGCTCAGAAGCCGCACTCTCTCCAATACGGACAGATCCTACCGTCAGGGAATTCTCCACCCTGGTACGTGCCCCGGCCGAAACCGAGTGTCTGCCCGTACGGAAAACGACTAACGGATGAACAGGTTCACCCGTCCGTTGCAGCAAGATACCGACCCCGGGACGCCGCTTCCGTAATTGGGTAGCGCTACACGTACGGTAGCAGGGTCTCTCTACCCTGGACCGTATTCTGGCCGTAGCCAAAGAACAACTGGAGAGGGATGCACACAGGCAACTCTCTCTCCTCAGCGTGTTAAGGCCGGAGCCTGGGGTCACCTTCCCCTTTACACACTCTGTCAGGCCGTAACCTGTGTCTATCTCTCTTTCTCTCTTTAGGCCGTAGCCTTGGGCCTCTTGCCCTTGGGCCTCCTGCCCTAGAGGGTGTAACAAGACCGTCAATACGGTGTTACCTGGGACTGACCTCTTTTCAGTCCCACCCCTGGTCTGACGGTCACTACCCCGCCCGCACAGTAGTTCAGTTTGCCTGAACGCCTGGGGTTGGGGCATTTGCGGGGAATAGGGGCTCAGGGTCGGGATGCCCCGATGACCCTCTTGCCCGGGGCTACTAACCTCACTGGTGTGTCCTCCTGGGGTGGTGGTGGGGTGGCGGCTCGGTGGTGGTGTGGGGGGTGGTGAGGTGGGAGGTCCTGCGGCGGGCACGGCGGGTATTTTACCACCCTCCGCGTCGTTGAAGTCATGGCCCCGTGACTGGAGGTGGTAGGTGGTGGAGGTGGCTGTCTGGTAGGCCGGGGTAAGGTGTTGGGTGAAGGTGACCCAGTGCGTGGTGAATTGGTTGGGCTCCTGGTGGGGGCTGAGCGTGAAGCGGAGGGAGGACGGCTGGTTGGTCCGACGTAGGAGGCGTAGCAGGTGGTCGGTGCCTCTGATTCTGGTTGGTGGGTGGTTGTAAGGTTGCCATCGGACTTTTGTCACCTTCATCTCGGGGAATGGTGCCTGGTGGGGAGATGAAATTTGAATGCTGGAGAGTGATGGGAGGTTGGTGCTTTTATTTGGGCTAATTTGGTGGGAGGAGCGTTGTCCTTTGGGGAATTGGGAGTTGGGAAAGTTCCAACGTGCTTGGTGGAGGGGTAGGGTTATGGGGGAGGTGTTGGGGGTGGGTGGGGATGGTGGATTTTGGGGTAGGTGTGTGCTGGGTGGAGGTTTCGGGGTGTATCTTGCGGGTGGGCATGAGAGTCGTCCTGATCTGGTGGTGGTTGTGGTTATGGTGGGTGTGGGTGGTGAGGCTGGTTGAGTGCGTGGTGGCGGTGAGGGTGTACAGTGGTGAGGGGGGAGGATGGTTGGTGGTGTGGTGTGGCGTGTATAATGGGAGTGGTCATGAGGGAGGGCGGTGGTGGGTGTGGGGGTGGCGTGACTCTCGGGGGAGGTGGGCGGCTGTGGTGACAAGGGCGGCCTGGGTGGGGTGGGTTGAGAGGTGGTGGGTGGAGGGGTGTTCGGTGGGTGAATGTCTGGTTGTGAAGTAGTGGTGGTGGTATGAGGTTGTGGTGATGGTGTATTGGGGGGTGGGCTGGTAGCTGGAGAGTTTGAGGAGGGGGGTGAGGAGTATTAGTAGGAGTCTGGGAGGTGATGTTGAGGAAGGTCAGGGTGGCCAGGTGTGCGTTTGCCGGGGTGGAGGTAGGCTTAGTGCGGGGGTGGGTGGTGTCGGATGGGTTGAAGGGGCGCACGTGGCGGTTTCTATATGTGCGGTGTTGCCCCTGTTGATCCACGGTGACTTGGTATGGGTTAGGTACTCACACAATTTTGTAAGGTCCGTTGAATCGGGGGGAGGTCTTCGCTGGGGTAGGGAGGTTTGCAACCACAACAGACTGGCCAGGTGTGTATGGGTTGGAGTGGGTTGTGTCAGGTGCTAGATCTCGTTTTGAGTGTAGGTGGTGGAGGCGGCGTTTGAGGTGGTGGAGAGGGTCGGTGGTGGAGGATGGAGTGGGCGGTTGTAGGTGGTGGCGGAGTGGCAGGAGTAGGGGTGGTTCCCCGAAGACTCTCTCGTGCGGGGTTATTCCGTCTTCTCTTGGGCACGTATTTAACCCCCATTGTATGATCTTGACGTGTGCAGGCCAGTCTTCATTCCCCGTTTGCATAATGCGTGTGCGGACCTGATTCATAAGGGAGCGATGGCTTCTCTCACATACGCTGTTGGCTTGGGGCCAGTAGGGGGATGAGTGAGAGATGTTGTATCCGAATATGCTGGCTAGTTCTTCCCAAATTTTTCCCGTAAATTCTGGAGCATTATCCGAGTGAAGGGCCTGTGGAATCCCAAAATAAGGGAAAACATGTCTGGTGAGGGCGTCGGCGACTGACAGTGCGGTGTGATCCTTGGCGGGGCAGGCGATGATGAACTTAGAATATACATCCACGAAGGTAATTATGTACTTGTAGCCTGCTTTTGGTGTAAGGGGGCCGACGACGTCTAGGGAGAGTAGTTGCCACGGTTTTTGTGCTGTGACTTTTCCTTTAGGGCCTGGCGTTCGGGTGATGTCCTTCCCAAGGGCGCATGCTCGGCATGATTGTATGGTCTTCTTTGCGATGGTGGATGGGTTTGGGGTCCAGTACATATCGTTAAAGATTTGTAGCAGCTTCTTCGTTCCCAGGTGGATGCCGTTGTGGGCATGGAGGTGGAGCATGGTGTCGTGGGCCGTAGCTGGGCTGAGGACAATGTGTCCGTTCGGGTCAAAGAGATGTTCACCATGTGGGTGGAGTTTGGTGAATGTGGTCTGTGGAATCCAAGTTGGGCGTTGTTTATTATTCCACATTTGGACCAGGTCGGGTTCTGTCTTGATGGCGTTGATTGGGAGACGGGATAGGGCATCGGCGTTGGTGTGTAGCTTGCCTGGTCGGTATGCGATTTCGAAGTCATATTCTTCGAGGGTTTCTCGCCAGCGTATCAGTTGGGCATTGTTTGTGTTTGACTGCCGTAGCCACTGTAGGGATTGGTGATCCGTAATGACTACTACGTGGGTGCCTGAGATGTAGGACTTGAAATATTCTAGGGACCAGATGATCCCTAGGCACTCACGCTTTGTGGCCGCGTAGTTTCGCTCTGCCGTGTTCAGGGTGCGACTGGCACAGGCGATGATGTGTTCTCTCCCATTTTGTACCTGCGCAAGGACAGCTCCTATGGCGATGAGGGACACATCAGTATACAGGCGGAATGGGAGGTTGTAGTCTGGGAACGCGACTACTGGGGCGGTAGTTAATTTTGATTTGAGGGTGGTAAAGGCCGTTTTTCTTGTCTCGGTCCACAGAAAAGGCTCACCTTTTTTTGTTAGTTCGTGAAGGGGTTTTGCGATGTCAGCGAATCCTTTGACGAATCGCCTGTAGTACGATGTTAACCCCAGGAAGGCTCTGACTTCGTGCACGTTGCGGGGTAGTGGGATGTCTGCGATGGCTCGAAGCTTATCTGGGTCTGGTGAGATGCCCTCGGCATTAATGAGATGTCCCAGGAAAGACACTGATCTCTCCACCAATACGCATTTCGTTGGTTTCAGTTTTAGTCCTGCTTGGCGTATGCTGTGAAACACTTGCTTGAGGCGGTGAAGGTGGTCGGTCCATGTACGACTAAAGACAATGACGTCGTCGAGGTATGCTAAGCAAGTCTCCCAAGTTAAACCACTGAGGACGGACTCCATTAAACGGGAGAATGTGGCAGGGGCGTTGCAGAGTCCGAAAGGAAGGACATTGAATTCATAATGTTTGCCATTTGATGTGGAGAAGGCGGTTTTGTGTTTGTCATCGGGATGCACAGGGACTTGCCAGTAACCTGACTGCAGGTCTAAGGTGGAGAACCATGTCGAGCCATGTAATGAGTCAAGTGAGTCGTCGATGCGTGGTAGGGGAGTGGCGTCTTTGATTGTGACATCATTGACTTGGCGGTAGTCAACACAAACGCATTGTCCCGTCTTTTTTTCTAACGAGTACCACCGGAGAGGACCATGGGCTAGTAGAGTTGGAGATTACGCCGGCATCTAGCATGTCCTGGACCTGCCGGTCTTCTTCCTCTCGTTGCTTAGGATTTTTCCGTCGTAATGGTTGGCGAATTGGAGGTCCTGTCATGTGTATCTCATGGCTGAGATAGGTGGTATGGCCAAGGTCGGTCGGGCCTGAGGAGAATAGGTCTTGAAAATCCAGGAGGAGTTGTCGGAGGCTGTTGGTTTGGGTCGGGGATAGGTGTGATGGTAGGGCGGGGAGAGTGGTTGGGTCTGGGGGTGGCGTTTGGCATGGTTCGGCTTCTTCAGTATCGCCGATGATGAGTCCTCTTGGTAAGGTTAGTGGTGTAGTAGCGAGGTTGGCAATACGGATTTCCTGGGCATGTGGGGGGAGGAAGGTGGGGCTTACTAGACAGGAAGAGAGTGGTCCGGTGGGGATGGATGGTGAGAAGAGAACGGAGGTATGGGAAGGTTTGTTCAGTTTTACCCAAGCTTCATGGTGTGGTGGAATGGTGATAGAGGAGGCGACAGTGGCAGAAAAAGATGGGGAGGGATGCAGATGATGAGTAGTAGGTGGTGGTGATGGGGGTCTAGTGGTGTGAGGGGATGGGTTGGGTTTAGGTGTGTCTGTGGTATGGGACAGGTGAGTGTCTGATGGTAGTGTGTGGGGGTGGGTGTTCTTGTTGTGCCTTCGATGTTTTTTTTTTTCTTCTTCTTCTTTCTTCTTGACTGCTGGTTGGTTGTGGTGGGCTGGACTGAAGTGGAGGCGGCGTTGATGGCAGTCAATGGTGGCGTGTAATTTCTGGAGGAGGTCCAGCCCTAAATATCCATCATATTGACTGCATGTTGAGTCGAATATGATGAATGGGTGGCTAGTGGATATTTGCTGATGGGTGTGGGTCTGAAGGGCCCGAGTTTCCCCACGGATAGGCAGGGGGCCGTCCCCCGCGTAGACGAGGTTGGCTGAGGTGGGAAAGAGGGGGCCGAATGCACCCATGTGGCGGGAGTAGAAGTGGGAGTAGAGGCACGATCTGGCTGCTCCCGTATCCACTAGTAGACGTGCCTTGACCCCGTTTAGCCAAATCTTGTCGTAAACTGGGGGTCTGTAGTTCTGTGAGGTGGCCCCCGCCACCGTGGGGAGGTGCGGGGGCGGGCCTAAAAATCCATCTGTTGTGGAGTGGTGTCTTCTTGGTCGTCGTCGTCTGTTCCCGAGAGAGCTTGCGGCGGTGCGTCGTCTTCCTGGGCGGCGGCGTCTAAGGAGGAGACTTTCTTGCGCCCTTGTTGAAAGCTTCTGTGCCTGCTAGCTTTGAGCTGTTCCCTAATGTCGTGTAGAGGGCAGGTGCGGCTGCAAGCCGTGAATTCCCAGGGGTTAATAGTGATGAGGTTTCCTTGCTCCCTGGGGTTTGGTCGCTTCTTCTGCGGGTAAGCTCTAGGGACTGTGGGGGGCGGCTCAGTAGTTGGCTGGTGAGGCGGCAGCTTAGGTTTGGAAGGGGGGTGTTGCCTTGTAGGAAAACGTGTCACTGCGTGGAGTGGCTGTGGTGTGGGGCGGGCGGTGAGCAGACGTCGGACGAGTTGTAGGTCATTTTCCATGTCCCCTGACGGGTCGTAGATTGAGAAATGCTCCCTGACTATGCTGGGGAGGATCCTCAATAGAGCATTGAATGTATGGATATCTCGGGCATTTGGTGGTGCCTCAGGATAGGCAGCGCTGACGAGGCGCCTAGCCTGGGTGAATGTGTCATCCAGGTTTCCGTCGTAGGTGAGGGCGTCGAGTTGAGAGAGAGCGACAACTCGCCCTATTGATGGCGTGAATGCCTGTCTCACTATTTGTGAGAATTGGTCCCATGACAGTTCTGGGACGATTTTTGGTGCGAAACTAGTGATTATTTTACCCAGGTTAGGTAGTGTGACAGCGATCTTTTCTCTGTCTGAGTCGAACCCTATGTCCAGGAGGGGTTTGACCATGTCCAAATATACGTCTATGTCGCACTGGTCCGGGTTGAACCTCGGCAATTGGATGTGTGGTTTGGCTGCCATTGTAAGTTCCCTTTTGCATTCCTCCGTGCGTTACTCGGATCTAGAACCACCGCTTGCCACCAGTGTAATGCTGTGTTTTTAAGGCGACTTCTCGTCGTAAAAACACGAGCACTGGAGTGGGGTCCTTTTACTAGACCAGATGTAATGCACTAACAAAGGAACAGGGCATAAAAAGAGACAGTATACCATATCACATCTATTGCTTAAGTTCTTCTCATTACAGTGTACATACAACGATATTTAGTACATAGGAGAACAGAGATACGAGATTACACTCATCTGCATAGAATGATCCAATATATATTAACACTGTGGCACAGGGCAGTCGTAGATATTCTTTATTGTTACTAGAATGGAATATTACATCACTGTGGTTGTTAATTTGAATTAATTGTTATGTCACTTCAAGATAATAATAAACTGGGGAGTTTCACTTTGGATCACTGCGATTGGGAGTCTGTGTCGGAGATATTACTATAATAGAGGTAGGGTGCGGATGGCGACACTCGACACTGTCACCACGTCGCGGGGGCACATACACTTGCCTTTCGGCTCACTCACTCACCTACCTCTAGTTTCAGAGAAAACTCCCTGATTCCTTGATGCGGGGGAGCTAAGTTATTTATCACTTTACACTGCGTACCCTGATTACACGAATTTCTATTATGCCACTGTTTAATATATCTTCCACAAAACACTGTCACTGTATTCTGGATTACTGTCACTGTCACTGTCTTACCCTTGTTTCATGGGTTATTTAATCACTGGTACTTACTGTCAGGGAGGCTCCCTTGTCTGGGGCCTCGACCTGAGGGGCGGCTCCTTTCCTAGGGCCGCGCTGGTGGGGTGCAGGGAGGCCCTGTGGTCTGGGGGCCTCCGCCTGATCGGGGGCCCTTGGGGCTAGGGCCGAACAGCCGGAGTAGTCGGGCCTGCTTCCTCTGCCTCCGGGGAGTGAGGGAGCCTGGATCTCCGTCGTTTTAGACTGCGGTGGAGGGCCTGGGCGTCCTGGGACTGCGGGTGCTCAGGGGGAGAGGCGCCGTCAGGGCTGGGCTGCGGCAGCGTCTCCTGTAGGACTCCGACAGGGCTAAGGAACTCCCGGGTGTGGGCGGTAAGTCCGTTATCGGGCCTTGCCACCACTCTAGTGCCTCCTCCTGGCCTATAAGCCTGGATGGCGACGAAGGGCTCCCCGAAGGGAAAGAGGCTAAAGGGAGACTCACGCTCTTCGTGGTTCCCTGAGTGTGTCTATAGGTCTGAGTCGGGGCTCTTCTTCCCCTATTGTGCACCTTGGCTGTAGCCGTGAACTTGCCCGGCGTGCGGGGGACACCTATAGGGTGATCGAGGTCGCCCTTTCGCCGTGGCAAGGTACCGCCGGCGTGGTGTTCCTCCCGCAGTAGGAGACAAGCCGGAGTGAGGGGCTCAGAAGCCGCACTCTCTCCAATACAGACAGATCCTACCGTCAGGGAATTCTCCACCCTGGTACGTGCCCCGGCCGAAACCGAGTGTCTGCCCGTACGGAAAACGACTAACGGATGAACAGGTTCACCCGTCCGTTGCGGCAAGATACCGACCCCGGGACGCCGCTTCCATGATTGGGTAGCGCTACACGTACAGTAGCAGTGTCTCTCTACCCTGGACCGTATTCTGGCCGTAGCCAAAGAACAACTGGAGAGGGATGCACACAGGCAACTCTCTCTCCTCAGCGTGTTAAGGCCGGAGCCTGGGGTCACCTTCCCCTTTACACACTCTGTCAGGCCGTAACCTGTGTCTATCTCTCTTTCTCTCTTTAGGCCGTAGCCTTGGGCCTCTTGCCCTTGGGTCTCCTGCCCTAGAGGGTGTAACAAGACCGTCAATACGGTGTTACCTGGGACTGACCTCTTTTCAGTCCCACCCCTGGTCTGACGGTCACTACCCCGCCTGCACAGTAGTTCAGTTTGCCTGAACGCCTGGGGTTGGGGCACTTGCGGGGAATAGGGGCTCAGGGTCGGGATGCCCCGATGACCCTCTTGCCCGGGGCTACTAACCTCACTGGTGTGTCCTCCTGGGGTGGTGGTGGGGTGGCGGCTCGGTGGTGGTGGGGGGGGTGGTGTGGGGGGAGGTCCTGCGGCGGGCACGGCGGGCATTTTACCACCCTCCGCGTCGTTGAAGTCATGGCCCCGTGACTGGAGGTGGTAGGTGGTGGAGGTGGCTGTCTGGTAGGCCGGGGTAAGGTGTTGGGTGAAGGTGACCCAGTGCGTGGTGAATTGGTTGGGCTCCTGGTGGGGGCTGAGCGTGAAGCGGAGGGAGGACGGCTGGTTGGTCCGACGTAGGAGGCGTAGCAGGTGGTCGGTGCCTCTGATTCTGGTTGGTGGGTGGTTGTAAGGTTGCCATCGGACTTTTGTCACCTTCATCTCGGGGAATGGTGCCTGGTGGGGAGATGAAATTTGAATGCTGGAGAGTGATGGGAGGTTGGTGCTTTTATTTGGGCTAATTTGGTGGGAGGAGCGTTGTCCTTTGGGGAATTGGGAGTTGGGAAAGTTCCAACGTGCTTGGTGGAGGGGTAGGGTTATGGGGGAGGTGTTGGGGGTGGGTGGGGATGGTGGATTTTAGGGTAGGTGTGTGCTGCGTGGAGGTTTCGGGGTGTATCTTGCTGGTGGGCGTGAGAGTCGTCCTGATCTGGTGGTGGTTGTGGTTATGGTGGGTGTGGGTGGTGAGGCTGGTTGAGTGCGTGGTGGCGGTGAGGGTGTACAGTGGTGAGGGGGGAGGATGGTTGGTGGTGTGGTGTGGCGTGTATAATGGGAGTGGTCATGAGGGAGGGCGGTGGTGGGTGTGGGGGTGGCGTGACTGTCGGGGAGGTGGGCGGCTGTGGTGACGAGGGCGGCCTGGGTGGGGTGGGTTGAGAGGTGGTGGGTGGAGGGGTGTTCGGTGGGTGAATGTCTGATTGTGAAGTAGTGGTGGTGGTATGAGGTTGTGGTGATGGTGTATTGGGGGGTGGGCTGGTAGCTGGAGAGTTTGAGGAGGGGGGTGAGAAGGAGTAGTAGTAGGGGTCTGGGAGGTGATGTTGAGGAAGGTCAGGGTGGCCAGGTGTGCGTGGGCCGGGGTGGAGGTAGGCTTAGTGGGGGGGGGGGGGGTGTCGGGTGGGTTGAAGGGGCGCACGTGGCGGTTTCTATATGTGCGGTGTTGCCCCTGTTGATCCACGGTGACTTGGTATGGGTTAGGTACTCACACAATTTTGTAAGGTCCGTTGAATCGGGGGGAGGTCTTCGGTGGGGTAGGGAGGTTTGCAACCACAACAGACTGGCTAGGTGTGTATGGGTTGGAGTGGGTTGTGTCAGGTGCTAGATCTTGTTTTGAGTGTAGGTGGTGGAGGCGGCGTTTGAGGTGGTGGAGAGGGTCGGTGGTGGAGGATGGAGTGGGCGGTTGTAGGTGGTGGCGGAGTGGCAGGAGTAGGGGTGGTTCCCCGAAGACTCTCTCGTGCGGGGTTATTCCGTCTTCTCTTGGGCACGTATTTAACCCCCATTGTATGATCTTGACGTGTGCAGGCCAGTCTTCATTCCCCGTTTGCATAATGCGTGTGCGGACCTGATTCATAAGGGAGCGATGGCTTCTCTCACATACGCTGTTGGCTTGGGGCCAGTAGGGGGATGAGTGAGAGATGTTGTATCCGAATATGCTGGCTAGTTCTTCCCAAATTTTTCCCGTAAATTCTGGAGCATTATCCGAGTGAAGGGCCTGTGGAATCCCAAAATAAGGGAAAACATGTCTGGTGAGGGCGTCGGCGACTGACAGTGCGGTGTGATCCTTGGCGGGGCAGGCGATGATGAACTTAGAATATACATCCACGAAGGTAATTATGTACTTGTAGCCTGCTTTTGGTGTAAGGGGGCCGACGACGTCTAGGGAGAGTAGTTGCCACGGTTTTTGTGCTGTGACTTTTCCTGTAGGGCCTGGCGTTCGGGTGATGTCCTTCCCAAGGGCGCATGCTCGGCATGATTGTATGGTCTTCTTTGCGATGGTGGATGGGTTTGGGGTCCAGTACATATCGTTAAAGATTTGTAGCAGCTTCTTCGTTCCCAGGTGGATGCCGTTGTGGGCATGGAGGTGGAGCATGGTGTCGTGGGCCGTAGCTGGGCTGAGGACAATGTGTCCGTTCGGGTCAAAGAGATGTTCACCATGTGGGTGGAGTTTGGTGAATGTGGTCTGTGGAATCCAAGTTGGACGTTGTTTATTATTCCACATTTGGACCAGGTCGGGTTCTGTCTTGATGGCGTTGATTGGGAGACGGGATAGGGCATCGGCGTTGGTGTGTAGCTTGCCTGGTCGGTATGCGATTTCGAAGTCATATTCTTCGAGGGTTTCTCGCCAGCGTATCAGTTGGGCATTGTTTGTGTTTGACTGCCGTAGCCACTGTAGGGATTGGTGATCCGTAATGACTACTACGTGGGTGCCTGAGATGTAGGACTTGAAATATTCTAGGGACCAGATGATCCCTAGGCACTCACGCTTTGTGGCCGCGTAGTTTCGCTCTGCCGTGTTCAGGGTGCGACTGGCACAGGCGATGATGTGTTCTCTCCCATTTTGTACCTGCGCAAGGACAGCTCCTATGGCGATGAGGGACACATCAGTATACAGGCGGAATGGGAGGTTGTAGTCTGGGAACGCGACTACTGGGGCGGTAGTTAATTTTGATTTGAGGGTGGTAAAGGCCGTTTTTCTTGTCTCGGTCCACAGAAAAGGCTCACCTTTTTGTTAGTTCGTGAAGGGGTTTTGCGATGTCAGCGAATCCTTTGACGAATCGCCTGTAGTACGATGTTAACCCCAGGAAGGCTCTGACTTCGTGCACGTTGCGGGGTAGTGGGATGTCTGCGATGGCTCGAAGCTTATCTGGGTCTGGTGAGATGCCCTCGGCATTAATGAGATGTCCCAGGAAAGACACTGATCTCTCCACCAATACGCATTTCGTTGGTTTCAGTTTTAGTCCTGCTTGGCGTATGCTGTGAAACACTTGCTTGAGGCGGTGAAGGTGGTCGGTCCATGTACGACTAAAGACAATGACGTCGTCGAGGTATGCTAAGCAAGTCTCCCAAGTTAAACCACTGAGGACGGACTCCATTAAACGGGAGAATGTGGCAGGGGCGTTGCAGAGTCCGAAAGGAAGGACATTGAATTCATAATGTTTGCCATTTGATGTGGAGAAGGCGGTTTTGTGTTTGTCGTCGGGATGCACAGGGACTTGCCAGTAACCTGACTGCAGGTCTAAGGTGGAGAACCATGTCGAGCCATGTAACGAGTCAAGTGAGTCGTCGATGCGTGGTAGGGGAGTGGCGTCTTTGATTGTGACATCATTGACTTGGCGGTAGTCAACACAAACGCATTGTCCCGTCTTTTTTTCTAACGAGTACCACCGGAGAGGACCATGGGCTAGTAGAGTTGGAGATTACGCCGGCATCTAGCATGTCCTGGACCTGCCGGTCTTCTTCCTCTCGTTGCTTAGGATTTTTCCGTCGTAATGGTTGGCGAATTGGAGGTCCTGTCATGTGTATCTCATGGCTGAGATAGGTGGTATGGCCAAGGTCGGTCGGGCCTGAGGACAATAGGTCTTGAAAATCCAGGAGGAGTTGTCGGAGGCTGTTGGTTTGGGTCGGGGATAGGTGTGATGGTAGGGCGGGGAGAGTGGGTGGGTCTGGGGGTGGCGTTTGGCATGGTTCGGCTTCTTCAGTATCGCCGATGATGAGTCCTCTTGGTAAGGTTAGTGGTGTAGTAGCGAGGTTGGCAATACGGATTTCCTGGGCATGTGGGGGGAGGAAGGTGGGGCTTACTAGACAGGAAGAGAGTGGTCCGGTGGGGATGGATGGTGAGAAGAGAACGGAGGTATGGGAAGGTTTGTTCAGTTTTACCCAAGCTTCATGGTGTGGTGGAATGGTGATAGAGGAGGCGACAGTGGCAGAAAAAGATGGGGAGGGATGCAGATGATGAGTAGTGGGTGGTGGTGATGGGGGTCTAGTGGTGTGAGGGGCTGGGTTGGGTTTAGGTGTGTCTGTGATATGGGACAGGTGAGTGTCTGATGGTAGTGTGTGGGGGTGGGTGTTCTTGTTGTGCCTTCGATGTTTTTTTTTCTTCTTCTTCTTTCTTCTTGACTGCTGGTTGGTTGTGGTGGGCTGGACTGAAGTGGAGGCGGCGTTGATGGCAGTCAATGGTGGCGTGTAATTTCTGGAGGAGGTCCAGCCCTAAATATCCATCATATTGACTGCATGTTGAGTCGAATATGATGAATGGGTGGCTAGTGGATATTTGCTGATGGGTGTGGGTCTGAAGGGCCCGAGTTTCCCCACGGATAGGCAGGGGGCCGTCCCCCGCGTAGACGAGGTTGGCTGAGGTGGGAAAGAGGGGGCCGAATGGCGGGAGTAGAAGTGGGAGTAGAGGCACGATCTGGCTGCTCCCGTATCCACTAGTAGACGTGCCTTGACCCCGTTTAGCCAAATCTTGTCGTAAACTGGGGGTCTGTAGTTCTGTGAGGTGGCCCCCGCCACCGTGGGGAGGTGCGGGGGCGGGCCTAAAAATCCTTCTGTTGTGGAGTGGTGTCTTCTTGGTCGTCGTCGTCTGTTCCCGAGAGAGCTTGCGGCGGTGCGTCGTCTTCCTGGGCGGCGGCGTCTAAGGAGGAGACTTTCTTGCGCCCTTGTTGAAAGCTTCTGTGCCTGCTAGCTTTGAGCTGTTCCCTAATGTCGTGTAGAGGGCAGGTGCGGCTGCAAGCCGTGAATTCCCAGGGGTTAATAGTGATGAGGTTTCCTTGCTCCCTGGGGTTTGGTCGCTTCTTCTGCGGGTAAGCTCTAGGGACTGTGGGGGGCGGCTCAGTAGTTGGCTGGTGAGGCGGCAGCTTAGGTTTGGAAGGGGGGTGTTGCCTTGTAGGAAAACGTGTCACTGCGTGGAGTGGCTGTGGTGTGGGGCGGGCGGTGAGCAGACGTCGGACGAGTTGTAGGTCATTTTCCATGTCCCCTGACGGGTCGTAGATTGAGAAATGCTCCCTGACTATGCTGGGGAGGATCCTCAATAGAGCATTGAATGTATGGATATCTCGGGCATTTGGTGGTGCCTCAGGATAGGCAGCGCTGACGAGGCGCCTAGCCTGGGTGAATGTGTCATCCAGGTTTCCGTCGTAGGTGAGGGCGTCGAGTTGAGAGAGAGCGACAACTCGCCCTATTGATGGCGTGAATGCCTGTCTCACTATTTGTGAGAATTGGTCCCATGACAGTTCTGGGACGATTTTTGGTGCGAAACTAGTGATTATTTTACCCAGGTTAGGTAGTGTGACAGCGATCTTTTCTCTGTCTGAGTCGAACCCTATGTCCAGGAGGGGTTTGACCATGTCCAAATATACGTCTATGTCGCACTGATCCGGGTTGAACCTCGGCAATTGGATGTGTGGTTTGGCTGCCATTGTAAGTTCCCTTTTGCGTTCCTCCGTGCGTTACTCGGATCTAGAACCACCGCTTGCCACCAGTGTAATGCTGTGTTTTTAAGGCGACTTCTCGTCGTAAAAACACGAGCACTGGAGCGGGGTCCTTTTACTAGACCAGATGTAATGCACTAACAAAGGAACAGGGCATAAAAAGAGACAGTATACCATATCACGTCTATTGCTTAAGTTCTTCTCATTACAGTGTACATACAACGATATTTAGTACATAGGAGAACAGAGATACGAGATTACACTCATCTGCATAGAATGATCCAATATATATTAACACTGTGGCACAGGGCAGTCGTGGATATTCTTTATTGTTACTAGAATGGAATATTACATCACTGTGGTTGTTAATTTGAATTAATTGTTATGTCACTTCAAGATAATAGTAAACTGGGGTGTTTCACTTTGGATCACTGTGATTGGAAGTCTGTGTCGGAGATATTACTATAATAGAGGTAGGGTGCGGATGGCGACACTCGACACTGTCACCACGTCGCGGGGCACATACACTTGCCTTTCAGCTCACTCACGCACCTACCTCTAGTTTCACAGAAAACTCCCTGATTCCTTGATGCGGGGGAACTAAGTTATTTATCACTTTACACTGCGTACCCTGATTACACGAATTTCTATTATGCCACTGTTTAATATATCTTCCACAAAACACTGTCACTGTATTCTGGATTACTGTCACTGTCACTGTCTTACCCTTGTTTCCTGGGTTATTTAATCACTGGTACTTACTGTCAGGGAGGCTCCCTTGTCTGGGGCCTCGACCTGAGGGGCGGCTCCTTTCCTAGGGCCGCGCTGGTGGGGTGCAGGGAGGCCCTGTGGTCTGGGGGCCTCCGCCTGATCGGGGGCCCTTGGGGCTAGGGCCGAACAGCCGGAGTAGTCGGGCCTGCTTCCTCTGCCTCCGGGGAGTGAGGGAGCCTGGATCTCCGTCGTTTTAGACTGCGGTGGAGGGCCTGGGCGTCCTGGGACTGCGGGTGCTCAGGGGGAGAGGCGCCGTCAGGGCTGGGCTGCGGCAGCGTCTCCTGTAGGACTCCGACAGGGCTAAGGAACTCCCGGGTGTGGGCGGTAAGTCCGTTATCGGGCCTTGCCACCACTCTAGTGCCTCCTCCTGGCCTATAAGCCTGGATGGCGACGAAGGGCTCCCCGAAGGGAAAGAGGCTAAAGGGAGACTCACGCTCTTCGTGGTTCCCTGAGTGTGTCTATAGGTCTGAGTCGGGGCTCTTCTTCCCCTATTGTGCACCTTGGCTGTAGCCGTGAACTTGCCCGGCGTGCGGGGGACACCTATAGGGTGATCGAGGTCGCCCTTTCGCCGTGGCAAGGTACCGCCGGCGTGGTGTTCCTCCCGCAGTAGGAGACAAGCCGGAGTGAGGGGCTCAGAAGCCGCACTCTCTCCAATACAGACAGATCCTACCGTCAGGGAATTCTCCACCCTGGTACGTGCCCCGGCCGAAACCGAGTGTCTGCCCGTACGGAAAACGACTAACGGATGAACAGGTTCACCCGTCCGTTGCGGCAAGATACCGACCCCGGGACGCCGCTTCCGTAATTGGGTAGCGCTACACGTACGGTAGCAGGGTCTCTCTACCCTGGACCGTATTCTGGCCGTAGCCAAAGAATAACTGGAGAGGGATGCACACAGGCAACTCTCTCTCCTCAGCGTGTTAAGGCCGGAGCCTGGGGTCACCTTCCCCTTTACACACTCTGTCAGGCCGTAACCTGTGTCTATCTCTCTTTCTCTCTTTAGGCCGTAGCCTTGGGCCTCTTGCCCTTGGGTCTCCTGCCCTAGAGGGTGTAACAAGACCGTCAATACGGTGTTACCTGGGACTGACCTCTTTTCAGTCCCACCCCTGGTCTGTCGGTCACTACCCCGCCCGCACAGTAGTTCAGTTTGCCTGAACGCCTGGGGTTGGGGCACTTGCGGGGAATAGGGGCTCAGGGTCGGGATGCCCCGATGACCCTCTTGCCCGGGGCTACTAACCTCACTGGTGTGTCCTCCTGGGGTGGTGGTGGGGTGGCGGCTCGGTGGTGGTGTGGGGGGTGGTGAGGTGGGAGGTCCTGCGGCGGGCACGGCGGGCATTTTACCACCCTCCGCGTCGTTGAAGTCATGGCCCCGTGACTGGAGGTGGTAGGTGGTGGAGGTGGCTGTCTGGTAGGCCGGGGTAAGGTGTTGGGTGAAGGTGACCCAGTGCGTGGTGAATTGGTTGGGCTCCTGGTGGGGGCTGAGCGTGAAGCGGAGGGAGGACGGCTGGTTGGTCCGACGTAGGAGGCGTAGCAGGTGGTCGGTGCCTCTGATTCTGGTTGGTGGGTGGTTGTAAGGTTGCCATCGGACTTTTGTCACCTTCATCTCGGGGAATGGTGCCTGGTGGGGAGATGAAATTTGAATGCTGGAGAGTGATGGGAGGTTGGTGCTTTTATTTGGGCTAATTTGGTGGGAGGAGCGTTGTCCTTTGGGGAATTGGGAGTTGGGAAAGTTCCAACGTGCTTGGTGGAGGGGTAGGGTTATGGGGGAGGTGTTGGGGGTGGGTGGGGATGGTGGATTTTGGGGTAGGTGTGTGCTGGGTGGAGGTTTCGGGGTGTATCTTGCTGGTGGGCGTGAGAGTCGTCCTGATCTGGTGGTGGTTGTGGTTATGGTGGGTGTGGGTGGTGAGGCTGGTTGAGTGCGTGGTGGCGGTGAGGGTGTACAGTGGTGAGGGGGGAGGATGGTTGGTGGTGTGGTGTGGCGTGTATAATGGGAGTGGTCATGAGGGAGGGCGGTGGTGGGTGTGGGGGTGGCGTGACTGTCGGGGGAGGTGGGCGGCTGTGGTGACGAGGGCGGCCTGGGTGGGGTGGGTTGAGAGGTGTTGCGTGGAGGGGTGTTCGGTGGGTGAATGTCTGATTGTGAAGTAGTGGTGGTGGTATGAGGTTGTGGTGATGGTGTATTGGGGGGTGGGCTGGTAGCTGGAGAGTTTGAGGAGGGGGGTGAGAAGGAGTAGTAGTAGGAGTCTGGGAGGTGATGTTGAGGAAGGTCAGGGTGGCCAGGTGTGCGGGCCGGGGTGGAGGTAGGCTTAGTGCGGGGGTGGGTGGTGTCGGGTGGGTTGAAGGGGCGCACGTGGCGGTTTCTATATGTGCGGTGTTGCCCCTGTTGATCCACGGTGACTTGGTATGGGTTAGGTACTCGCACAATTTTGTAAGGTCCGCTGAATCGGGGGGAGGTCTTCGATGGGGTAGGGAGGTTTGCAACCATAACAGACTGGCTAGGTGTGTATGGGTTGGAGTGGGTTGTGTCAGGTGCTAGATCTTGTTTTGAGTGTAGGTGGTGGAGGCGGCGTTTGGGGTGGTGGAGAGGGTCGGTGGTGGAGGATGGAGTGGGCGGTTGTAGGTGGTGGCGGAGTGGCAGGAGTAGGGGTGGTTCCCCGAAGACTCTCTCGTGCGGGGTTATTCCGTCTTCTCTTGGGCACGTATTTAACCCCCCATTGTATGATCTTGACGTGTGCAGGCCAGTCTTCATTCCCCGTTTGCATAATGTGTGTGCGGACCTGATTCATAAGGGAGCGATGGCTTCTCTCACATACGCTGTTGGCTTGGGGCCAGTAGGGGGTTGAGTGAGAGATGTTGTATCCGAATATGCTGGCTAGTTCTTCCCAAATTTTTCCCGTAAATTCTGGAGCATTATCCGAGTGAAGGGCCTGTGGAATCCCAAAATAAGGGAAAACATGTCTGGTGAGGGCGTCGGCGACTGACAGTGCGGTGTGATCCTTGGCGGGGCAGGCGATGATGAACTTAGAATATACATCCACGAAGGTAATTATGTACTTGTAGCCTGCTTTTGGTGTAAGGGGGCCGACGACGTCTAGGGAGAGTAGTTGCCACGGTTTTTGTGCTGTGACTTTTCCTGTAGGGCCTGGCGTTCGGGTGATGTCCTTCCCAAGGGCGCATGCTCGGCATGATTGTATGGTCTTCTTTGCGATGGTGGATGGGTTTGGGGTCCAGTACATATCGTTAAAGATTTGTAGCAGCTTCTTCGTTCCCAGGTGGATGCCGTTGTGGGCATGGAGGTGGAGCATGGTGTCGTGGGCCGTAGCTGGGCTGAGGACAATGTGTCCGTTCGGGTCAAAGAGATGTTCACCATGTGGGTGGAGTTTGGTGAATGTGGTCTGTGGAATCCAAGTTGGGCGTTGTTTATTATTCCACATTTGGACCAGGTCGGGTTCTGTCTTGATGGCGTTGATTGGGAGACGGGATAGGGCATCGGCGTTGGTGTGTAGCTTGCCTGGTCGGTATGCGATTTCGAAGTCATATTCTTCGAGGGTTTCTCGCCAGCGTATCAGTTGGGCATTGTTTGTGTTTGACTGCCGTAGCCACTGTAGGGATTGGTGATCCGTAATGACTACTACGTGGGTGCCTGAGATGTAGGACTTGAAATATTCTAGGGACCAGATGATCCCTAGGCACTCACGCTTTGTGGCCGCGTAGTTTCGCTCTGCCGTGTTCAGGGTGCGACTGGCACAGGCGATGATGTGTTCTCTCCCATTTTGTACCTGCGCAAGGACAGCTCCTATGGCGATGAGGGACACATCAGTATACAGGCGGAATGGGAGGTTGTAGTCTGGGAACGCGACTACTGGGGCGGTAGTTAATTTTGATTTGAGGGTGGTAAAGGCCGTTTTTCTTGTCTCGGTCCACAGAAAAGGCTCACCTTTTTTTGTTAGTTCGTGAAGGGGTTTTGCGATGTCAGCGAATCCTTTGACGAATCGCCTGTAGTACGATGTTAACCCCAGGAAGGCTCTGACTTCGTGCACGTTGCGGGGTAGTGGGATGTCTGCGATGGCTCGAAGCTTATCTGGGTCTGGTGAGATGCCCTCGGCATTAATGAGATGTCCCAGGAAAGACACTGATCTCTCCACCAATACGCATTTCGTTGGTTTCAGTTTTAGTCCTGCTTGGCGTATGCTGTGAAACACTTGCTTGAGGCGGTGAAGGTGGTCGGTCAATGTACGACTAAAGACAATGACGTCGTCGAGGTATGCTAAGCAAGTCTCCCAAGTTAAACCACTGAGGACGGACTCCATTAAACGGAAGAATGTGGCAGGGGCGTTGCAGAGTCCGAAAGGAAGGACATTGAATTCATAATGTTTGCCATTTGATGTGGAGAAGGCGGTTTTGTGTTTGTCGTCGGGATGCACAGGGACTTGCCAGTAACCTGACTGCAGGTCTAAGGTGGAGAACCATGTCGAGCCATGTAATGAGTCAAGTGAGTCGTCGATGCGTGGTAGGGGAGTGGCGTCTTTGATTGTGACATCATTGACTTGGCGGTAGTCAACACAAACGCATTGTCCCGTCTTTTTTTCTAACGAGTACCACCGGAGAGGACCATGGGCTAGTAGAGTTGGAGATTACGCCGGCATCTAGCATGTCCTGGACCTGCCGGTCTTCTTCCTCTCGTTGCTTAGGATTTTTCCGTCGTGATGGTTGGCGAATTGGAGGTCCTGTCATGTGTATCTCATGGCTGAGATAGGTGGTATGGCCAAGGTCGGTCGGGCCTGAGAAGAATAGGTATTGAAAATCCAGGAGGAGTTGTTGGAGGCTGTTGGTTTGGGTCGGGGATAGGTGTGATGGTAGGGCGGGGAGAGTGGGTGGGTCTGGGGGTGGCGTTTGGCATGGTTCGGCTTCTTCAGTATCGCCGATGATGAGTCCTCTTGGTAAGGTTAGTGGTGTAGTAGCGAGGCTGGCAATACGGATTTCCTGGGCATGTGGGGGGAGGAAGGTGGGGCTTACTAGACAGGAAGAGAGTGGTCCGGTGGGGATGGATGGTGAGAAGAGAACGGAGGTATGGGAAGGTTTGTTCAGTTTTACCCAAGCTTCATGGTGTGGTGGAATGGTGATAGAGGAGGCGACAGTGGCAGAAAAAGATGGGGAGGGATGCAGATGATGAGTAGTGGGTGGTGGTGATGGGGGTCTAGTGGTGTGAGGGGCTGGGTTGGGTTTAGGTGTGTCTGTGATATGGGACAGGTGAGTGTCTGATGGTAGTGTGTGGGGGTGGGTGTTCTTGTTGTGCCTTCGATGTTTTTTTTTTTTTCTTCTTCTTCTTTCTTCTTGACTGCTGGTTGGTTGTGGTGGGCTGGACTGAAGTGGAGGCGGCGTTGATGGCAGTCAATGGTGGCGTGTAATTTCTGGAGGAGGTCCAGCCCTAAATATCCATCATATTGACTGCATGTTGAGTCGAATATGATGAATGGGTGGCTAGTGGATATTTGCTGATGGGTGTGGGTCTGAAGGGCCCGAGTTTCCCCACGGATAGGCAGGGGGCCGTCCCCCGCGTCGACGAGGTTGGCTGAGGTGGGGAAGAGGGGGCCGAATGCACCCATGTGGCGGGAGTAGAAGTGGGAGTAGAGGCACGATCTGGCTGCTCCCGTATCCACTAGTAGACGTGCCTTGACCCCGTTTAGCCAAATCTTGTCGTAAACTGGGGGTCTGTAGTTCTGTGAGGTGGCCCCCGCCACCGTGGGGAGGTGCGGGGGCGGGCCTAAAAATCCTTCTGTTGTGGAGTGGTGTCTTCTTGGTCGTCGTCGTCTGTTCCCGAGAGAGCTTGCGGCGGTGCGTCGTCTTCCTGGGCGGCGGCGTCTAAGGAGGAGACTTTCTTGCGCCCTTGTTGAAAGCTTCTGTGCCTGCTGGCTTTGAGCTGTTCCCTAATGTCGTGTAGAGGGCAGGTGCGGCTGCAAGCCGTGAATTCCCAGGGGTTAATAGTGATGAGGTTTCCTTGCTCCCTGGGGTTTGGTCGCTTCTTCTGCGGGTAAGCTCTAGGGACTGTGGGGGGCGGCTCAGTAGTTGGCTGGTGAGGCGGCAGCTTAGGTTTGGAAGGGGGGTGTTGCCTTGTAGGAAAACGTGTCACTGCGTGGAGTGGCTGTGGTGTGGGGCGGGCGGCGAGCAGACGTCGGACGAGTTGTAGGTCATTTTCCATGTCCCCTGACGGGTCGTAGATTGAGAAATGCTCCCTGACTATGCTGGGGAGGATCCTCAATAGAGCATTGAATGTATGGATATCTCGGGCATTTGGTGGTGCCTCAGGATAGGCAGTGCTGACGAGGTGCCTAGCCTGGGTGAATGTGTCATCCAGGTTTCCGTCGTAGGTGAGGGCGTCGAGTTGAGAGAGAGCGACAACTCGCCCTATTGATGGCGTGAATGCCTGTCTCACTATTTGTGAGAATTGGTCCCATGACAGTTCTGGGACGATTTTTGGTGCGAAACTAGTGATTATTTTACCCAGGTTAGGTAGTGTGACAGCGATCTTTTCTCTGTCTGAGTCGAACCCTATGTCCAGGAGGGGTTTGACCATGTCCAAATATACGTCTATGTCGCACTGGTCCGGGTTGAACCTCGGCAATTGGATGTGTGGTTTGGCTGCCATTGTAAGTTCCCTTTTGCATTCCTCCGTGCGTTACTCGGATCTAGAACCACCACTTGCCACCAGTGTAATGCTGTGTTTTTAAGGCGACTTCTCGTCGTAAAAACACGAGCACTGGAACGGGGTCCTTTTACTAGACCAGATGTAATGCACTAACAAAGGAACAGGGCATAAAAAGAGACAGTATACCATATCACATCTATTGCTTAAGTTCTTCTCATTACAGTGTACATACAACGATATTTAGTACATAGGAGAACAGAGATACGAGATTACACTCATCTGCATAGAATGATCCAATATATATTAACACTGTGGCACAGGGCAGTCGTGGATATTCTTTATTGTTACTAGAATGGAATATTACATCACTGTGGTTGTTAATTTGAATTAATTGTTATGTCACTTCAAGATAATAATAAACTGGGGAGTTTCACTTTGGATCACTGCGATTGTGAGTCTGTGTCGGAGATATTACTATAATAGAGGTAGGGTGAGGATGGCGACACTCAACACTGTCACCACGTCGCGGGGGCACATACACTTGCCTTTCGGCTCACTCACGCACCTACCTCTAGTTTCACAGAAAACTCCCTGATTCCTTGATGCGGTGGAACTATGTTATTTATCACTTTACACTGCGTACCCTGATTACACGAATTTCTATTATGCCACTGTTTAATATATCTTCCACAAAACACTGTCACTGTATTCTGGATTACTGTCACTGTCACTGTCTTACCCTTGTTTCCTGGGTTATTTAATCACTGGTACTTACTGTCAGGGAGGCTCCCTTGTCTGGGGCCTCGACCTGAGGGGCGGCTCCTTTCCTAGGACCGCGCTGGTGGGGTGCAGGGAGGCCCTGTGGTCTGGGGGCCTCGACCTGATCGGGGGCCCTCGGGGCTAGGGCCGAACAGCCGGAGTAGTCGGGCCTGCTTCCTCTGCCTCCGGGGAGTGAGGGAGCCTGGATCTCCGTCGTTGTAGACTGCGGTGGAGGGCCTGGGCGTCCTGGGACTGCGGGTGCTCAGGGGGAGAGGCGCCGTCAGGGCTGGGCTGCGGCAGCGTCTCCTGTAGGACTCCGACAGGGCTAAGGAACTCCCGGGTGTGGGCGGTAAGTCCGTTATCGGGCCTTGCCACCACTCTAGTGCCTCCTCCTGGCCTATAAGCCTGGATGGCGACGAAGGGCTCCCCGAAGGGAAAGAGGCTAAAGGGAGACTCACGCTCTTCGTGGTTCCCTGAGTGTGTCTATAGGTCTGAGTCAAGGCTCTACTTCCCCTATTGTGCACCTTGGCTGTAGCCGTGAACTTGCCCGGCGTGCGGGGGACACCTATAGGGTGATCGAGGTCGCCCTTTCGCCGTGGCAAGGTTCCGCCGGCGTGGTGTTCCTCCCGCAGTAGGAGACAAGCCGGAGTGAGGGGCTCAGAAGCCGCACTCTCTCCAATACGGACAGATCCTACCGTCAGGGAATTCTCCACCCTGGTACGTGCCCCGGCCGAAACCGAGTGTCTGCCCGTACGGAAAACGACTAACGGATGAACAGGTTCACCCGTCCGTTGCGGCAAGATACCGACTCCGGGACACCGCTTCCGTAATTGGGTAGCGCTACACGTACGGTAGCAGGGTCTCTCTACCCTGGACCGTATTCTGGCCGTAGCCAAAGAACAACTGGAGAGGGATGCACACAGGCAACTCTCTCTCCTCAGCGTGTTAAGGCCGGAGCCTGGGGTCACCTTCCCCTTTACACACTCTGTCAGGCCGTAACCTGTGTCTATCTCTCTTTCTCTCTTTAGGCCGTAGCCTTGGGCCTCTTGCCCTTGGGCCTCCTGCCCTAGAGGGTGTAACAAGACCGTCAATACGGTGTTACCTGGGACTGACCTCTTTTCAGTCCCACCCCTGGTCTGTCGGTCACTACCCCGCCCGCACAGTAGTTCAGTTTGCCTGAACGCCTGGGGTTGGGGCACTTGCGGGGAATAGGGGCTCAGGGTCGGGATGCCCCGATGACCCTCTTGCCCGGGGCTACTAACCTCACTGGTGTGTCCTCCTGGGGTGGTGGTGGGGTGGCGGCTCGGTGGTGGTGTGGGGGGTGGTGAGGTGGGAGGTCCTGCGGCGGGCACGGCGGGTATTTTACCACCCTCCGCGTCGTTGAAGTCATGGCCCCGTGACTGGAGGTGGTAGGTGGTGGAGGTGGCTGTCTGGTAGGCCGGGGTAAGGTGTTGGGTGAAGGTGACCCAGTGCGTGGTGAATTGGTTGGGCTCCTGGTGGGGGCTGAGCGTGAAGCGGAGGGAGGACGGCTGGTTGGTCCGACGTACGAGGCGTAGCAGGTGGTCGGTGCCTCTGATTCTGGTTGGTGGGTGGTTGTAAGGTTGCCATCGGACTTTTGTCACCTTCATCTCGGGGAATGGTGCCTGGTGGGGAGATGAAATTTGAATGCTGGAGAGTGATGGGAGGTTGGTGCTTTTATTTGGGCTAATTTGGTGGGAGGAGCGTTGTCCTTTGGGGAATTGGGAGTTGGGAAAGTTCCAACGTGCTTGGTGGAGGGGTAGGGTTATGGGGGAGGTGTTGGGGGTGGGTGGGGATGGTGGATTTTGGGGTAGGTGTGTGCTGGGTGGAGGTTTCGGGGTGTATCTTGCTGGTGGGCGTGAGAGTCGTCCTGATCTGGTGGTGGTTGTGGTTATGGTGGGTGTGGGTGGTGAGGCTGGTTGAGTGCGTGGTGGCGGTGAGGGTGTACAGTGGTAAGGGGGAGGATGGTTGGGGGTGGGGGGTGGCGTGTATAATGGGAGTGGTCATGAGGGAGGGCGGTGGTGGGTGTGGGGGTGGCGTGACTCTCGGGGGAGGTGGGCGGCTGTGGTGACGAGGGCGGCCTGGGTGGGGTGGGTTGAGAGGTGGTGGGTGGAGGGGTGTTCGGTGGGTGAATGTCTGATTGTGAAGTAGTGGTGGTGGTATGAGGTTGTGGTGATGGTGTATTGGGGGGTGGGCTGGTAGCTGGAGAGTTTGAGGAGGGGGGTGAGAAGGAGTAGTAGTAGGAGTCTGGGAGGTGATGTTGAGGAAGGTCAGGGTGGCCAGGTGTGCGGGCCGGGGTGGAGGTAGGCTTAGTGCGGGGGTGGGTGGTGTCGGGTGGGTTGAAGGGGCGCACGTGGCGGTTTCTATATGTGCGGTGTTGCCCCTGTTGATCCACGGTGACTTGGTATGGGTTAGGTACTCACACAATTTTGTAAGGTCCGTTGAATCGGGGGGAGGTCTTCGATTGGGTAGGGAGGTTTGCAACCACAACAGACTGGCTAGGTGTGTATGGGTTGGAGTGGGTTGTGTCAGGTGCTAGATCTTGTTTTGAGTGTAGGTGGTGGAGGCGGCGTTTGAGGTGGTGGAGAGGGTCGGTGGTGGAGGATGGAGTGGGCGGTTGTAGGTGGTGGCGGAGTGGCAGGAGTAGGGGTGGTTCCCCGAAGACTCTCTCGTGCGGGGTTATTCCGTCTTCTCTTGGGCACGTATTTAACCCCCCATTGTATGATCTTGACGTGTGCAGGCCAGTCTTCATTCCCCGTTTGCATAATGCGTGTGCGGACCTGATTCATAAGGGAGCGATGGCTTCTCTCACATACGCTGTTGGCTTGGGGCCAGTAGGGGGTTGAGTGAGAGATGTTGTATCCGAATATGCTGGCTAGTTCTTCCCAAATTTTTCCCGTAAATTCTGGAGCATTATCCGAGTGAAGGGCCTGTGGAATCCCAAAATAAGGGAAAACATGTCTGGTGAGGGCGTCGGCGACTGACAGTGCGGTGTGATCCTTGGCGGGGCAGGCGATGATGAACTTAGAATATACATCCACGAAGGTAATTATGTACTTGTAGCCTGCTTTTGGTGTAAGGGGGCTGACGACGTCTAGGGAGAGTAGTTGCCACGATTTTTGTGCTGTGAATTTTCCTGTAGGGCCTGGCGTTCGGGTGATGTCCTTCCCAAGGGCGCATGCTCGGCATGATTGTATGGTCTTCTTTGCGATGGTGGATGGGTTTGGGGTCCAGTACATATCGTTAAAGATTTGTAGCAGCTTCTTCGTTCCCAGGTGGATGCCGTTGTGGGCATGGAGGTGGAGCATGGTGTCGTGGGCCGTAGCTGGGCTGAGGACAATGTGTCCGTTCGGGTCAAAGAGATGTTCACCATGTGGGTGGAGTTTGGTGAATGTGGTCTGTGGAATCCAAGTTGGGCGTTGTTTATTATTCCACATTTGGACCAGGTCGGGTTCTGTCTTGATGGCGTTGATTGGGAGACGGGATAGGGCATCGGCGTTGGTGTGTAGCTTGCCTGGTCGGTATGCGATTTCGAAGTCATATTCTTCAAGGGTTTCTCACCAGCGTATCAGTTGGGCATTGTTTGTGTTTGACTGCCGTAGCCACTGTAGGGATTGGTGATCCGTAATGACTACTACGTGGGTGCCTGAGATGTAGGACTTGAAATATTCTAGGGACCAGATGATCCCTAGGCACTCACGCTTTGTGGCCGCGTAGTTTCGCTCTGCCGTGTTCAGGGTGCGACTGGCACAGGCGATGATGTGTTCTCTCCCATTTTGTACCTGCGCAAGGACAGCTCCTATGGCGATGAGGGACACATCAGTATACAGGCGGAATGGGAGGTTGTAGTCTGGGAACGCGACTACTGGGGCGGTAGTTAATTTTGATTTGAGGGTGGTAAAGGCCGTTTTTCTTGTCTCGGTCCACAGAAAAGGCTCACCTTTTTTTGTTAGTTCGTGAAGGGGTTTTGCGATGTCAGCGAATCCTTTGACGAATCGCCTGTAGTACGATGTTAACCCCAGGAAGGCTCTGACTTCGTGCACGTTGCGGGGTAGTGGGATGTCTGCGATGGCTCGAAGCTTATCTGGGTCTGGTGAGATGCCCTCGGCATTAATGAGATGTCCCAGGAAAGACACTGATCTCTCCACCAATACGCATTTCGTTGGTTTCAGTTTTAGTCCTGCTTGGCGTATGCTGTGAAACACTTGCTTGAGGCGGTGAAGGTGGTCGGTCCATGTACGACTAAAGACAATGACGTCGTCGAGGTATGCTAAGCAAGTCTCCCAAGTTAAACCACTGAGGACGGACTCCATTAAACGGGAGAATGTGGCAGGGGCGTTGCAGAGTCCGAAAGGAAGGACATTGAATTCATAATGTTTGCCATTTGATGTGGAGAAGGCGGTTTTGTGTTTGTCGTCGGGATGCACAGGGACTTGCCAGTAACCTGACTGCAGGTCTAAGGTGGAGAACCATGTCGAGCCATGTAATGAGTCAAGTGAGTCGTCGATGCGTGGTAGGGGAGTGGCGTCTTTGATTGTGACATCATTGACTTGGCGGTAGTCAACACAAACGCATTGTCCCGTCTTTTTTTCTAACGAGTACCACCGGAGAGGACCATGGGCTAGTAGAGTTGGAGATTACGCCGGCATCTAGCATGTCCTGGACCTGCCGGTCTTCTTCCTCTCGTTGCTTAGGATTTTTCCGTCGTAGATGGTTGGCGAATTGGAGGTCCTGTCATGTGTATCTCATGGCTGAGATAGGTGGTATGGCCAAGGTCGGTCGGGCCTGAGGAGAATAGGTCTTGAAAATCCAGGAGGAGTTGTCGGAGGCTGTTGGTTTGGGTCGGGGATAGGTGTGATGGTAGGGCGGGGAGAGTGGGTGGGTCTGGGGGTGGCGTTTGGCATGGTTCGGCTTCTTCAGTATCGCCGATGATGAGTCCTCTTGGTAAGGTTAGTGGTGCAGTAGCGAGGTTGGCAATACGGATTTCCTGGGCATGTGGGGGGAGGAAGGTGGGGCTTACTAGACAGGAAGAGAGTGGTCCGGTGGGGATGGATGGTGAGAAGAGAACGGAGGTATGGGAAGGTTTGTTCAGCTTTACCCAAGCTTCATGGTGTGGTGGAATGGTGATAGAGGAGGCGACAGTGGCAGAAAAAGATGGGGAGGGATGCAGATGATGAGTAGTGGGTGGTGGTGATGGGGGTCTAGTGGTGTGAGGGGCTGGGTTGGGTTTAGGTGTGTCTGTGATATGGGACAGGTGAGTGTCTGATGGTAGTGTGTGGGGGTGGGTGTTCTTGTTGTGCCTTCGATGTTTTTTTTTCTTCTTCTTCTTCTTTCTTCTTGACTGCTGGTTGGTTGTGGTGGGCTGGACTGAAGTGGAGGCGGCGTTGATGGCAGTCAATGGTGGCGTGTAATTTCTGGAGGAGGTCCAGCCCTAAATATCCATCATATTGACTGCATGTTGAGTCGAATATGATGAATGGGTGGCTAGTGGATATTTGCTGATGGGTGTGGGTCTGAAGGGCCCGAGTTTCCCCACGGATAGGCAGGGGGCCGTCCCCCGCGTCGACGAGGTTGGCTGAGGTGGGGAAGAGGGGGCCGAATGCACCCATGTGGCGGGAGTAGAAGTGGGAGTAGAGGCACGATCTGGCTGCTCCCGTATCCACTAGTAGACGTGCCTTGACCCCGTTTAGCCAAATCTTGTCGTAAACTGGGGGTCTGTAGTTCTGTGAGGTGGCCCCCGCCACCGTGGGGAGGTGCGGGGGCGGGCCTAAAAATCCTTCTGTTGTGGAGTGGTGTCTTCTTGGTCGTCGTCGTCTGTTCCCGAGAGAGCTTGCGGCGGTGCGTCGTCTTCCTGGGCGGCGGCGTCTAAGGAGGAGACTTTCTTGCGCCCTTGTTGAAAGCTTCTGTGCCTGCTGGCTTTGAGCTGTTCCCTAATGTCGTGTAGAGGGCAGGTGCGGCTGCAAGCCGTGAATTCCCAGGGGTTAATAGTGATGAGGTTTCCTTGCTCCCTGGGGTTTGGTCGCTTCTTCTGCGGGTAAGCTCTAGGGACTGTGGGGGGCGGCTCAGTAGTTGGCTGGTGAGGCGGCAGCTTAGGTTTGGAAGAGGGGTGTTGCCTTGTAGGAAAACGTGTCACTGCGTGGAGTGGCTGTGGTGTGGGGCGGGCGGCGAGCAGACGTCGGACGAGTTGTAGGTCATTTTCCATGTCCCCTGACGGGTCGTAGATTGAGAAATGCTCCCTGACTATGCTGGGGAGGATCCTCAATAGAGCATTGAATGTATGGATATCTCGGGCATTTGGTGGTGCCTCAGGATAGGCAGTGCTGACGAGGTGCCTAGCCTGGGTGAATGTGTCATCCAGGTTTCCGTCGTAGGTGAGGGCGTCGAGTTGAGAGAGAGCGACAACTCGCCCTATTGATGGCGTGAATGCCTGTCTCACTATTTGTGAGAATTGGTCCCATGACAGTTCTGGGACGATTTTTGGTGCGAAACTAGTGATTATTTTACCCAGGTTAGGTAGTGTGACAGCGATCTTTTCTCTGTCTGAGTCGAACCCTATGTCCAGGAGGGGTTTGACCATGTCCAAATATACGTCTATGTCGCACTGGTCCGGGTTGAACCTCGGCAATTGGATGTGTGGTTTGGCTGCCATTGTAAGTTCCCTTTTGCATTCCTCCGTGCGTTACTCGGATCTAGAACCACCACTTGCCACCAGTGTAATGCTGTGTTTTTAAGGCGACTTCTCGTCGTAAAAACACGAGCACTGGAACGGGGTCCTTTTACTAGACCAGATGTAATGCACTAACAAAGGAACAGGGCATAAAAAGAGACAGTATACCATATCACATCTATTGCTTAAGTTCTTCTCATTACAGTGTACATACAACGATATTTAGTACATAGGAGAACAGAGATACGAGATTACACTCATCTGCATAGAATGATCCAATATATATTAACACTGTGGCACAGGGCAGTCGTGGATATTCTTTATTGTTACTAGAATGGAATATTACATCACTGTGGTTGTTAATTTGAATTAATTGTTATGTCACTTCAAGATAATAATAAACTGGGGAGTTTCACTTTGGATCACTGCGATTGTGAGTCTGTGTCGGAGATATTACTATAATAGAGGTAGGGTGCGGATGGCGACACTCAACACTGTCACCACGTCGCGGGGGCACATACACTTGCCTTTCGGCTCACTCACGCACCTACCTCTAGTTTCACAGAAAACTCCCTGATTCCTTGATGCGGGGGAACTAAGTTATTTATCACTTTACACTGCGTACCCTGATTACACGAATTTCTATTATGCCACTGTTTAATATATCTTCCACAAAACACTGTCACTGTATTCTGGATTACTGTCACTGTCACTGTCTTACCCTTGTTTCCTGGGTTATTTAATCACTGGTACTTACTGTCAGGGAGGCTCCCTTGTCTGGGGCCTCGACCTGAGGGGCGGCTCCTTTCCTAGGACCGCGCTGGTGGGGTGCAGGGAGGCCCTGTGGTCTGGGGGCCTCGACCTGATCGGGGGCCCTCGGGGCTAGGGCCGAACAGCCGGAGTAGTCGGGCCTGCTTCCTCTGCCTCCGGGGAGTGAGGGAGCCTGGATCTCCGTCGTTGTAGACTGCGGTGGAGGGCCTGGGCGTCCTGGGACTGCGGGTGCTCAGGGGGAGAGGCGCCGTCAGGGCTGGGCTGCGGCAGCGTCTCCTGTAGGACTCCGACAGGGCTAAGGAACTCCCGGGTGTGGGCGGTAAGTCCGTTATCGGGCCTTGCCACCACTCTAGTGCCTCCTCCTGGCCTATAAGCCTGGATGGCGACGAAGGGCTCCCCGAAGGGAAAGAGGCTAAAGGGAGACTCACGCTCTTCGTGGTTCCCTGAGTGTGTCTATAGGTCTGAGTCAAGGCTCTACTTCCCCTATTGTGCACCTTGGCTGTAGCCGTGAACTTGCCCGGCGTGCGGGGGACACCTATAGGGTGATCGAGGTCGCCCTTTCGCCGTGGCAAGGTTCCGCCGGCGTGGTGTTCCTCCCGCAGTAGGAGACAAGCCGGAGTGAGGGGCTCAGAAGCCGCACTCTCTCCAATACGGACAGATCCTACCGTCAGGGAATTCTCCACCCTGGTACGTGCCCCGGCCGAAACCGAGTGTCTGCCCGTACGGGAAAACGACTAACGGATGAACAGGTTCACCCGTCCGTTGCGGCAAGATACCGACTCCGGGACACCGCTTCCGTAATTGGGTAGCGCTACACGTACGGTAGCAGGGTCTCTCTACCCTGGACCGTATTCTGGCCGTAGCCAAAGAACAACTGGAGAGGGATGCACACAGGCAACTCTCTCTCCTCAGCGTGTTAAGGCCGGAGCCTGGGGTCACCTTCCCCTTTACACACTCTGTCAGGCCGTAACCTGTGTCTATCTCTCTTTCTCTCTTTAGGCCGTAGCCTTGGGCCTCTTGCCCTTGGGCCTCCTGCCCTAGAGGGTGTAACAAGACCGTCAATACGGTGTTACCTGGGACTGACCTCTTTTCAGTCCCACCCCTGGTCTGTCGGTCACTACCCCGCCCGCACAGTAGTTCAGTTTGCCTGAACGCCTGGGGTTGGGGCACTTGCGGGGAATAGGGGCTCAGGGTCGGGATGCCCCGATGACCCTCTTGCCCGGGGCTACTAACCTCACTGGTGTGTCCTCCTGGGGTGGTGGTGGGGTGGCGGCTCGGTGGTGGTGTGGGGGGTGGTGAGGTGGGAGGTCCTGCGGCGGGCACGGCGGGTATTTTACCACCCTCCGCGTCGTTGAAGTCATGGCCCCGTGACTGGAGGTGGTAGGTGGTGGAGGTGGCTGTCTGGTAGGCCGGGGTAAGGTGTTGGGTGAAGGTGACCCAGTGCGTGGTGAATTGGTTGGGCTCCTGGTGGGGGCTGAGCGTGAAGCGGAGGGAGGACGGCTGGTTGGTCCGACGTACGAGGCGTAGCAGGTGGTCGGTGCCTCTGATTCTGGTTGGTGGGTGGTTGTAAGGTTGCCATCGGACTTTTGTCACCTTCATCTCGGGGAATGGTGCCTGGTGGGGAGATGAAATTTGAATGCTGGAGAGTGATGGGAGGTTGGTACTTTTATTTGGGCTAATTTGGTGGGAGGAGCGTTGTCCTTTGGGGAATTGGGAGTTGGGAAAGTTCCAACGTGCTTGGTGGAGGGGTAGGGTTATGGGGGAGGTGTTGGGGGTGGGTGGGGATGGTGGATTTTGGGGTAGGTGTGTGCTGGGTGGAGGTTTCGGGGTGTATCTTGCTGGTGGGCGTGAGAGTCGTCCTGATCTGGTGGTGGTTGTGGTTATGGTGGGTGTGGGTGGTGAGGCTGGTTGAGTGCGTGGTGGCGGTGAGGGTGTACAGTGGTGAGGGGGGAGGATGGTTGGTGGTGTGGTGTGGCGTGTATAATGGGAGTGGTCATGAGGGAGGGCGGTGGTGGGTGTGGGGGTGGCGTGACTCTCGGGGGAGGTGGGCGGCTGTGGTGACGAGGGCGGCCTGGGTGGGGTGGGTTGAGAGGTGGTGGGTGGAGGGGTGTTCGGTGGGTGAATGTCTGGTTGTGAAGTAGTGGTGGTGGTATGAGGTTGTGGTGATGGTGTATTGGGGGGGTGGGCTGGTAGCTGGAGAGTTTGAGGAGGGGGGTGAGAAGGAGTAGTAGTAGGAGTCTGGGAGGTGATGTTGAGGAAGGTCAGGGTGGCCAGGTGTGCGGGCCGGGGTGGAGGTGGGCTTATTGCGGGGGTGGGTGGTGTCGGGTGGGTTGAAGGGGCGCACGTGGTGGTTTCTATATGTGCGGTGTTGCCCCTGTTGATCCACGGTGACTTGGTATGGGTTAGGTACTCGCACAATTTTGTCAGGTCCGTTGAATCGGGGGGAGGTCTTCGGTGGGGTAGGGAGGTTTGCAACCACAACAGACTGGCCAGGTGTGTATGGGTTGGAGTGGGTTGTGTCAGGTGCTAGATCTTGTTTTGAGTGTAGGTGGTGGAGGCGGCATTTGAGGTGGTGGAGAGGGTCGGTGGTGGAGGATGGAGTGGGCGGTTGTAGGTGGTGGCGGAGTGGCAGGAGTAGGGGTGGTTCCCCGAAGACTCTCTCGTGCGGGGTTATTCCGTCTTCTCTTGGGCACGTATTTAACCCCCCATTGTATGATCTTGACGTGTGTAGGCCAGTCTTCATTCCCTGTTTGCATAATGCGTGTGCGGACCTGATTCATAAGGGAGCGATGGCTTCTCTCACATACGCTGTTGGCTTGGGGCCAGTAGGGGGTTGAGTGAGAGATGTTGTATCCGAATATGCTGGCTAGTTCTTCCCAAATTTTTCCCTTAAATTCTGGAGCATTATCCGAGTGAAGGGCCTGTGGAATCCCAAAATAAGGGAAAACATGTCTGGTGAGGGCGTCGGCGACTGACAGTGCGGTGTGATCCTTGGCGGGGCAGGCGATGATGAACTTAGAATATACATCCACGAAGGTAATTATGTACTTGTAGCCTGCTTTTGGTGTAAGGGGGCCGACGACGTCTAGGGAGAGTAGTTGCCACGGTTTTTGTGCTGTGACTTTTCCTGTAGGGCCTGGCGTTCGGGTGATGTCCTTCCCAAGGGTGCATGCTCGGCATGATTGTATGGTCTTCTTTGCGATGGTGGATGGGTTTGGGGTCCAGTACATATCGTTAAAGATTTGTAGCAGCTTCTTCGTTTCCAGGTGGATGCCGTTGTGGGCATGGAGGTGGAGCATGGTGTCGTGGGCCGTAGCTGGGCTGAGGACAATGTGTCCGTTCGGGTCAAAGAGATGTTCACCATGTGGGTGGAGTTTGGTGAATGTGGTCTGTGGAATCCAAGTTGGGCGTTGTTTATTATTCCACATTTGGACCAGGTCGGGTTCTGTCTTGATGGCGTTGATTGGGAGACGGGATAGGGCATCGGCGTTGGTGTGTAGCTTGCCTGGTCGGTATGCGATTTCGAAGTCATATTCTTCGAGGGTTTCTCGCCAGCATATCAGTTGGGCATTGTTTGTGTTTGACTGCCGTAGCCACTGTAGGGATTGGTGATCCGTAATGACTACTACGTGGATGCCTGAGATGTAGGACTTGAAATATTCTAGGGACCAGATGATCCCTAGGCACTCACGCTTTGTGGCCGCGTAGTTTCGCTCTGCCGTGTTCCGGGTGCGACTGGCACAGGCGATGATGTGTTCTCTCCCATTTTGTACCTGCGCAAGGACAGCTCCTATGGCGATGAGGGACACATCAGTATACAGGCGGAATGGGAGGTTGTAGTCTGGGAACGCGACTACTGGGGTGGTAGTTAATTTTGATTTGAGGGTGGTAAAGGCCGTTTTTCTTGTCTCGGTCCACAGAAAAGGCTCACCTTTTTTTGTTAGTTCGTGAAGGGGTTTTGCGATGTCAGCGAATCCTTTGACGAATCGCCTGTAGTACGATGTTAACCCCAGGAAGGCTCTGACTTCGTGCACGTTGCGGGGTAGTGGGATGTCTGCGATGGCTCGAAGCTTATCTGGGTCTGGTGAGATGCCCTCGGCATTAATGAGATGTCCCAGGAAAGACACTGATCTCTCCACCAATACGCATTTCGTTGGTTTCAGTTTTAGTCCTGCTTGGCGTATGCTGTGAAACACTTGCTTGAGGCGGTGAAGGTGGTCGGTCCATGTACGACTAAAGACAATGACGTCGTCGAGGTATGCTAAGCAAGTCTCCCAAGTTAAACCACTGAGGACGGACTCCATTAAACGGGAGAATGTGGCAGGGGCGTTGCAGAGTCCGAAAGGAAGGACATTGAATTCATAATGTTTGCCATTTGATGTGGAGAAGGCGGTTTTGTGTTTGTCGTCGGGATGCACAGGGACTTGCCAGTAACCTGACTGCAGGTCTAAGGTGGAGAACCATGTCGAGCCATGTAACGAGTCAAGTGAGTCGTCGATGCGTGGTAGGGGAGTGGCGTCTTTGATTGTGACATCATTGACTTGGCGGTAGTCAACACAAATGCATTGTCCCATCTTTTTTTCTAACGAGTACCACCGGAGAGGACCATGGGCTAGTAGAGTTGGAGATTACGCCGGCCTCTTGCCCTTGACCCTCCTGCCCTAGAGGGTGTAACAAGACCGTCAATACGGTGTTACCTGGGACTGACCTCTTTTCAGTCCCACCCCTGGTCTGACGGTCACTACCCCGCCCGCACAGTAGTTCAGTTTGCCTGAACGCCTGGGGTTGGGGCACTTGCGGGGAATAGGGGCTCAGGGTCGGGATGCCCCGATGACCCTCTTGCCCGGGGCTACTAACCTCAATGGTGTGTCCTCCTGGGGTGGTGGTGGGGTGGCGGCTCGGTGGTGGTGTGGGGGGTGGTGAGGTGGGAGGTCCTGCGGCGGGCACGGCGGGCATTTTAATATATATATATATATATACACCCTAAATAGATACATAGTCACATACACAGGTAGATAGACAAAAATGGGAACAACAAGCAATCATTTCCTGTGTCACCCTACGGGATGCATAGGGCCTCGATGAACTCTCTCCACCAATATTTATCTCTTGCCATCTCTTCAGGTCCCACCAACACCACTCTTGCTTCTCTTTTCATTGTCCTCAACCAGGTTTCCCTCGGCCTACCTCTGCCTCTACTTCCTCTAGCAGTCCACTCTGGCACATCCTGTATTAAACTGTCTTCTTTTCTATATATGTGTCCCAGCCATTTCCAGCGAGACAGTCACACATATTCATCAACTGGTTCCACTCTCGTAATATCCCTTACTCTTTCATTTGTAACTCTGTCTTGCCACTTTACCCCAAGAATCCAGTATTTCATTCTCAAATCCTAATACTTTCTGGTCTGTTGCAACTGTACTCTACCATGACACATGCCCATAAATTAAAATTGGTCTAACCATGGACTTGTAAAATTGTACTTTAGTATGTAGCGAAAGCAGATTTCAACATTCCAACCTCTCGCCGAGCATTATAAAATCGGTAAAGCTCGTAGTTTCTAATAGTCCTCGATAATACTGGAGATTTAATTCCAGGTTTCTTTCAAGTAGAAACGTTTGAAGAAAACGATGTGCAAAGCTTTGACTCGTCCAATCTTTTTATGTGGTTATGAGTCTACAGCATATGCACGTCTGTACACCTACTCGTATCTTTCTTTATACATGTGTCCCTCTCATGTACTTACAGTATGTCTATGGCTACATGTGTGTGAATATATACATATATATGTATAGATATACATGTACAGGCCTATGCATGTGTGCATGTGCCTCTCTCCGGGGGAGGCGGTGGCTCAATCGGTAGAGAGGTGGCTTGCGGTCCTACTGGACCCGGGTTCAAATCCTGGCTGGGGCAGGGAACGGTTTAAGAATTTGAATTTCATAAAATCAGACTTTACTGATCTACCAGAAAACCCACCGACATGTCGTAAAAATCTATCTATCTATCTATTGCCAGACGCCTCAATCCCGTTTGGGGTGGCCACAAACAAATCGCCTCCAAGTCGCCCTGTCCCCCGCCATTTCACTACCCTGCTCCCAACTCACACTCCCCTCTCTCATATACCTCTCCACCCCATCCCTCCATCTCATCCTCGGCCTCCCGGCCCTCCCTCTTCCCCCCTCCACCTCACTCACATACACTCTCTTCGTCAGCCTTTCACCCTCCATCCTCTCCACATGGCCAAACCACCTCAGTGTGTTCCTCATAACGCTTCCTATCACATCCACATCCACACCACAACACAACGCTCCTTTAAATCCTCATTCGTCAGCCTGTCTCTCCATGTGGCTCCACAGGCTCCTCTTAAATAACTCATTTCCACTGCTCTCACTCTTGACTTGTGTCCTTCCAACAACGTCCAAGCTTCACTTCCATACGTTAAAGTTGGTATCACAATACTGTCATGTAGTAACTTTTTCACTTCCATGCTCACTTCCCTGTTTCTTATCACTGCTTTCAAAGATCCAGCAACCTTTCTTCCCTGCTGTACCCTTTCAAGCACTTCACCCTCCAAACCTCCATCCTTACTCATCATACTACCCAAGTACTTAAACGTACTCACATTTTCCAATTCCTCACCATCCAACCTCTCTGTACATTCAATAACTTCACCTCTCTCAAAGACCATCACTTTACTCTTCCCTACATTCACCTTTAGATTCCGTTTCTTACACACCCTCTCAAACTCATCCACCAAGCCTTGCAGCTCCCCTTCGTCTTCACTCAACAACACAGTATCATCTGTAAACAACAGTACAGGGAGTTTCCAAACACTATCCTCTCTCACCAGGGCCACTCCAACATCCACTACCCTACCTTGTACCTCCTTTATTACCCCATCCATGTACAGATTGAACAACCATGGAGACATGACACATCCCTGTTTCAACCCAACTTTCAAAGAGAAAAATTCACTTAGTTCACCATCCACATGCACCGCAGCCTTCGCACCATCGTACATACTCTTCACAGCATTCAACAACTTCCCATCTACTCCATATATTCTTAACACTTTCCACAATCCTTGTCTATCCACCCTGTCATATGCTTTCTTCAAATCCATGAAAGCCGCATACAACTTCTTTCCCTTCTCTAGAAACTTTTCCACTAAAGATCTAAGAATGAATATCTGATCTACACAACCCCTTCCCTTCCTAAAGCCTCCCTGTTCTTCTCCAATTGATTTCTCTGTTCTTTCTCTAACTCTGTCAATAAGTATCCTACCATACACTTTTCCTATTATACTAAGAAGACAAATGCCCCTATGATTACCACACACTTCTTTTTCCCCTTTTCCTTTGTACAAGGGAATAATTATACCTGACTTCCAATCCTCCGGGACTCTACCTTCCTCCCAGACCAATCTGCACATCTTCCACATCCATTCTACTACTATCTCTCCCCCATACTTCAGCATTTCACCACACACTCCATCAATTCCTGGGGCTTTCCCCGATTTAACTTACTTCATTGCTTCCACAACTTCTATTCTACTGATTTCTTCCTGTCTTCTCACCTCCCTCCTTCTCCCAGCCATTCCTCAGCCACTTATACTCGCATTACGTCCATCCTCTATGTTCAACAGTTCCTTAAAGTGTTCTCTCCATCTGCTCACTTTTTCTCCCTTCTCCACTAGTAATCTACCATTTTTATCTTTCACTCCCCTGCTAACTTCACTTCCACCCTGTCTTACTCTTGTCACCTCTTTCCAGAACATTTTCTTACAGTTCCTCCACTTTACACTCAAACTCCTTCCAAATTCCTCATCCACTCTCTTCTTACTCTCTCTTACTAATCTTTTCACCTCTCTCTTTCTTTCTTCATATAACTCTCTCTTCCGCCTCTCAACTTCTTCCACGCCCCTATTTCTCATCCATTCATTGTATGCTTTTTTCTTTTGTGCCACAGCCTGTCTCACCTTTTCAGTCCACCACGCTGTTCCTTGCACCCCTCTCCGTCTTCTCTTCCTTCCACACACCACATCACATGCTGCACATATTTCTTCTGTAAATATCCTACACACACCTTCCACGTCACCCATCTGCTCCAATTCATATTTGCCCAATCGTTCCTCCACTTCTCTCTTATACTCTGCCTTTTTCTCATCCTCTTGTAACCTTTCCACTCTCCTTGCAACTACTCCTTCCTCTCGTCTTTCCCTTCTTCTATTCCTCCAAATTACTTGAATCCTAATTCTGGCCACCACCAAGTAGTGGTCAGAAAGTCCACTCCCCCAACCTCTATAAGCTCTTGCATCCATTACACATCTTCGCATCCTTTCATCCACACACACATAATCAATCATTGCCTTCCTTTCATTCAGTTCACCACCCACCCTTCTCATCACTCGCCATGTATACCTGTGGATCATTTTATGCATGAAGAGGGTATTGGCTATCACCAACCCCCTCGCAGCACAAATGTGCACTAACGCACTCCCATTCTCATCTATCTCCGCAGGCACACCCCACTCACCAACTATTCGAATACATCCACCTTCACATTCCCAACTTTACCATTCATATCACCGATCAAAAACACTCTCTCATTCCTTCCAAACTTTTCCATGCAAACTTCTACATTTGTCCAGAACTCTTCTCTCACTCTTCTAGCACGATCTTGCGTTGGCGCATACACACACACAATCGCCCACATTTGTATTCAAACTTTCAACTTTACCCACACAATCCTTGACCCAACTGATCCATACTGTCTTATGCTCTTCTTCCATCTTTTACTCACAACTATACATACTCCTTCTTTTGCCCTCTCATTCTCACCTACTCCTGCACATATACCCCATCCATACTCCCATTCTCTCACACTTTCTCCTCTCCATTTTGTTACCCCGCTAATACAAATAAACCAGTCCTGCATGAGACAGCCCTAGCATGTATTTAATATGGACGGTGGGTGTTAGCGCCGAAGTGGTGACATGTAGAGGTGTATGGTATATAGGAAGACTGCTGGGCCTTGCAAGCAGGCTGTGGAGCTTATGCCCAGAGTTGAAAACATAGTATATATATATATATATATATATATATATATATATATATATATATATATATATATATATATATATATATATATATATATCAATGTATCGCTTTGCTCATTCCGAAACTTGTGATGATAATTACTGGAACAACTTTGTACCAGGTATGTGTCATTGTATATCTTTGTTCTTTAATGTGCTTGTAATGTTAATTACTTCTATACCTTTTATGCCCTAAGGTATCAATGTAAGCTTTTGCCCTCAGGCACTTTTCTCTGCTTGGCTTTTAGCGACAATGTTACCCAGAGTGTTGGGGCTTGTACTGAATGATAAACTAAATTTAAAAAAAAATATTATGAATCATTATTTTGTCACTCACCGTGATGAACTGGGGAATAATCTCACCCTCCACGCACTTCCTGTTTGATTCCATACAGCAAAATGCTCCACTTTGTTGATCATTCCTTTTTATTTTTCCCTTTTCCATCGTGCACTCTGTCATTTTCATTGAATATCCTTATCTTTTATTTTCTTTTATTTTATTATTTCCTTTTTCAATATTCTTCACTAAGTATTTATTTTATTTACCTACAGCCAGACACCATAAACCCGTGAAGCTTTGCCGTTTGTCTTTTAGTTAGTTATTTTACTGGGAGGGGCACTAACCCTCCGCCAACCCATCTGCCGACATGTAGGAACGCGTTTGGGTTGGTTATATGGTTATTACCCACCACTGTAAATGGTTTCCTGGCTTATAGGAAGTCAGCATGCTTGCCAGTCAATGTCAGGCCACTTGAAAGGAAAGAAAGTAATAAAAAGTGACAGGAAAGCTGGGAGAAATATGAAGAGAGGAGGGCAGACAGAAAAAGAATGATAAAGGTGAAGGAAGAAGTAGGCAACACTCCATCAGGAGAGAGGATAATGGTCGCCACCACCAACCACCCTAAGTATTTATGCTCGATATGTCCTGCTCCACTGCGTTATTCATTGCTGTTTATTCATTTCATATTTCATTAAACATCCCTTCACTGTACATTGTAGGCTACTTATTCTTTTTTGTTATTGCTAAGTAACGGTTAGCTTTGTATTATAAGTGCCAGTGTTTCACCTTACAGCCTGGTCTTCCCCCAGAGCGTGGGTGCTTGTACTAAATAGTTAATTGAGAAAAAAATTCAACAAGAAAAAAATTCGATTCCTTGTTTCTCAGCTATTTTATGTCTAAGAAAAAGCAAATACAGACACGTTATTACTCAGTTTTCTTAATTTTGTTTCATTCATTCATTCATTGCCAGACGCCATGTATCCCAAACAGGGTGGTCAAGGGCTTAGAGTTAATTGTTTTACAGGGAGGGGCACTAATCCTCCACCAACCCCACTTGACACGTAAACATATCAACACTAATCACACATCAATGTGTTGAATCAATATCTTCACCGAAAATGCACTGTGTACAGTACCTCAAAAAAGTATCAGAACAACTATGTGGTAAACAAATGATAATAGACGAATTATTTATCAAGAGGGAATGTCTGTATGTCAGGCTACTTTCTCCCCAATCCACGCCCCTGATTCATTAAGTCGTAAGCTCCGGCGTATATCTATCTATCTATATAGTATATATATATATATATATATATATATATATATATATATATATATATATATATAGATAGATAGATAGATATATAATAAAAAGGAGGGACTCTCTCTTTCTCTCTCTCTCTCTCTCTCTCAAATAGCCTGTAAACAAGGAGGCTTGTTATGCTCACATTGTCACAGGTGGGTGATATGAGGCTACCGTCACTGTGGGACACCCAGGGAGACAAGGACCACCCTATCCTTCCCTGGGTCTATTATGTCGTATTGTAGCAACTTGTAATGACACCATGAATGCACCAGTCTCAGTCTGTCTGTCTGTCTGTCTGTCTGTCTGTCTCTCTCTCTCTCTCTCTCTCTCTCTCTCTCTCACAATATTCCGGCCCTTCCTCGTATAACGGGTAACGAGACCTGATACTGACTTCCTTATCATAGTGCATCACTACGACGAAACTCCAGCCTTATCAATGACCTTGTGTAATTATACTGGATGACGTGAAGTAGCTTCAGAACCTGGGAGTACTTTGCCTAAAGCGCGGTGGTTGCGGCTTACCATCCAGATGCTGGTGCACCAATGTTGCTGACGTTTACTTGGACGCTCCAGCAGCATTCAACCTTTATCCAACAGTAGGTCCAGCTTATCCTTGCTGTGTTATACTGTATAAGCCTGTATGATGACACGGTGCATAAAACACTCCTTACGTTACACATAAAACTGCATTGTTCACTGTATTAATGTTTCTATTGGTTGAACACAGAACTTCAGACTGCTGGGAGGTGAAAGAGTGTTCAGTGGTCAGTCAGTATAGTTTTGGTTTGGCTGTTATCTTGGCAGGAGTGTGAATAAGTGGGTGAGGTGAATTACCAGACTCCCTGCACAAACAAGTAGACTGTACGCAGTTTTACACTCTTCCTGCAGTACCACGCCACCGATATATTTTGTATAGTCGTGGCCACATGCTAAAACCTCGTGTTATCATGGCAGACAATTGACAGACATGCGTGATAAAGGAAATATTGCTCTATCTGAATGATCAGTAGGTGACTGTAGACACACGATTGAACAGTATAATGCGTCTGGAGCTAAGGAGGGCCTGAATGTGTAATACTTGTATGAAAACTAATGTATGAACGTTTTAAAGGGAATATAATATACGATGATCAATGTTTGTAGATGCTGTGTCACAACTATCCAGACTAAAGAAATAGGACCTCGAAGAAACCGACATCATTTGTGGCTGGACACCCGTAATACAGTTACTTCAATTATTATAATACAAGATATGTATTCATTATGCATATACCTCCGCGTGATCCATCAGTATGATGACTGCACAACATTTTGGCAGAACAAGCCAACAGCTGTCCAACACTCAAAGTAGCTATAATCCTATGCAACAGGACATCTACTAATACCATGGTTTGCGAATATAATGATTGTTTTCCTCACAATAAAATAGACTGGATGATGCACAACATGGCATGACCATTGTGTCACATGCATAATCATGAATCATTTATGGCCACACTGGTTCAGCCACAAAAATATTACAACAGTTGAGTTGCACACTCGCTAGACTCAGGTGAACCACGTTTCGAGACACTGGACATCACACTTTCTAACATTTATACTCAACTACAGTTGTTCACTACATTATATGACGAACATGAAGACTCCAACATTCATCCAATATACGTTATTGCATACGGAGTTACAGATCACCCCAGAACATCTGTACCATCACACTCTTCATCATTCTAAACGAAACACGACAAAGTTTCGATACATGCGCCCCCATCACCTGTCCCTCCTCCCCTCTGTTCCACCTCGTCTCACAGTCATTTCCTGTCAGAGAAACAATGGGAGCCAACGGCATTGCTATTTGTTTTTCTCTCTACCTTCCACTATTCATACGTGGCAAACACTTGTATTTGCAGACAGAGTATGACTTGATGGAACATTGTTTCTGTGGGTACTAGATACTGTAGCAAAGGGGAAACTCTACCGGGTCTGCCCATTCACTTACGATGTAAACAAACACAGTGGTGCCACATCAAACACACCACCCGCTGTACTCGTTAGAAGTGGAGGTAACTGTACGTTCATAGGCACACTGGCGGTCTGAAGTTGTGTCCTTGATCCCCTGGCACGATGAATTCCAACCAGCTGAGGTTCGAACAAAGGTTCTTCGTGAGGACAGAGGTGCGGGGTGTCGGGGTAGCAGGAGAGGGAGGGTTAGAGGGGGGGATTTAGTGTTCGGATCCGTGGGATGATAGGTAACCAGGAGGTGGGTTTAACTCAGTGATAAAGAAAGGTTTGGCTACTTAATCGTTTGTATAAACGCGATTTTCTGTTGTATACTGTAGTTTTATAGAGAAACTAAATTTTTTTTTACCATACGATAATACACCTTTCAGTATTATGGTCACGTATTTTGTCTTCAAATAATATATGAAACATGCCAGACATACAAGTGTTGATGAATATTATCATGATTTCGAGTTTAATAAGGAGTGACGGGAAACAGCTTTGGGACTTCATTCCGCGTGAAGAGACGGTGCTCGGGATGTGATTGAAGTAGACAATAAATAATAATGCACGATGTTATTGTAGAAAAATGATAAAATACATGAGGCATGCAGGTAATGACACATTAAGATGATAATAATCACCATCATCATCATCATCATCATCATCCAGACCTCGCTTCCCATCCTAGGGCAGGGTGAGAAGCAGCAATGTCCAGACAGCCCAAATTTGCCCAGTCCAATGGCCCACACTTCCATTTGCTCACCATTCAAGCCCCGGAATCCTGGCTGTATCTGATACGCCAAAAACATTCACCACGTTCTGTAGCTTCACATAAACGTATCCAATGGAATCAATCTCGAACCTGTCACGTAAGAAACAGGTGCCAAATAATAATAATAATAATAATAATAATAATAATAATAATAACATATATAAGTTATCATCTGTCTGTGTTTGAAAGAACCTTACATGCATGTTTAGTTATCATACTTATCTATGGTAAACCTAGATACCATTAATCCTCACAGGCAAAACAGAAGAATGATCCTGACATACAGAAAACTAGTTCTCAGGCTCTAGTTCTTCCAAGGAATACAGTATCTACGTATCAGGTACTGAAGGTATTACGTGCCAGTGTCAGTTACTAAACACAAGTAATGAATATTACGAAAAAAAAAAAAAAATCTCATGCAAGCACATCAATACAAGGTCCAGCCACCTTGAGCTTCAATAACACCGGCAATCCTCCTGGGTAGTGATGCCACTTGATTACGACAGATGTCTGGACGATTCCTGACAGACTCCCAAACCTCATGGGCTTTATGTTTTATTGCCTGGACACTTCTTTCTTCACCTATGTCCCAGTCCCTGCACATAATGGCCCATAAATTCTCGATTGGGTTCATATCACAACCGTTTGAAGGCAAATCGATGACTTCCACTTCCGGATGTTGAGTAAGGCAATCCTAGACCACTTTGCACATGTGCACAGGACTCCTGTCATGAACAAGGCGAAAAGGATGAGAATGTGGGATTGCAGTATATCGCACGGATGGTAATAACACATTTTCTAACATGTCAATGTATTTCTGCCCTGTGAATCTTCCTTCTATTTTCGTCAACTTTCCTGGTCCATTCGCCTACATCCATCCCCAGAATGATAGGCTCACTCTACCACTGTTGCCCTTCTCCTGTATATTCTTCACATCACACCTTGTGTCTACCAGTCTCCAGAACATCCGAGCCCCTGCTTCCACCGACGTGAAGCATTTCTCATCCGTAAATATGACTGTGTTCCAAAAATCTAACTCTGCCCCTAAGTACAGTAAGGCAAAGCCTAGTCCGCACTCTTTGTTGGCTTGTGACAGTTTATCTTTCTTGGCAGGCCTGTAACAGTGTAGGCCCATCTCATGAATTCGTCTCCTAGTCGTCCGCGGATCGCAGGGAAGCCGTTGAACCTCAGTAACCTCAACTGCTGAACACCTAGGCTGCCTGTTTAACATGTCCATTATGAGGGCTGCATCATGATGACTAAGAACCCGAGGTCTTTCACTGCGAGGCTTTGTTATAATCGTGCCTTTAGTTTGCCACCGTCTAATCCATCGATTAACAGTCCTGACTGCGATGCCTGTCAGAAGGGCGATTTCTCTCGACGTCTTTCCAACTTTCCACATCCTGATGATACAGCCACGGTTCGTAATGACCTCGGGATCGTTTGCACGCTTCCCTTGACCAACCGCATTGTCGCGTCTTTGTGCCATGTCTACAACAAATACAAAATGCAGTATATTACAATGTAGTCTTTGCATATATGTAGTTGTCTGTTCAACGTGTTGCAAGATAGCATTGGCAGACTCGTCAAGCTCTGCCGATCTCTTTTACATTAAAAGCAATCTCTCTCTCTCCCTCTGTTTGTCTGTCTGTCTGTATGTCTGTCTGTCTGTCTCTGTCTCTGTCTGTCTGTCTGTCTGTCTGTCTCTCTCTCTCTCTCTCTCTCTCTCTCTCTCTCTCTCTCTTTTGCACAACCACTCACGACATTTTACTATATACTAGATGCCTTGCGGCTTGAGTGAAGCTAACTTTAGCCTCGGCTTGTGCCGCTTGGAAAGCGAGACCTTTGGCACGGACTGAGAGGGAGTGGATGAAATAGAAAAAGCTCGGACTGGGGCGGACGAACATGATGATAAATATCAGGAAATTGTATTATAGATAACTGGGATCTTCCCCTCTGTCATTGCCACTTTCTTGTCGCGTGTAATATGTTGACGTGCTTAGTTTGAGAGAGATATATCTATCTAATGGGCAGCGTTAGATTTTTGGAACGCAGTCATATTTACGGATGAGAAATGCTTCACGTCGGTGGAAGCAGGGGCTCGGATGTTCTGGAGACTGGTAGACACAAGGTGTGATGTGAAGAATATACAGGAGAAGGGCAACAGTGGTAGAGTGAGCCTATCATTCTGGGGATGGATGTAGGCGAATGGACCAGGAAAGTTGACGAAAATAGAAGGAAGATTCACAGGGCAGAAATACATTGACATGTTAGAAAATGTGTTATTACCATCCGTGCGATATACTGCAATCCCACATTCTCATCCTTTTCGCCTTGTTCATGACAGGAGTCCTGTGCACATGTGCAAAGTGGTCTAGGATTGCCTTACTCAACATCCGGAAGTGGAAGTCATCGATTTGCCTTCAAACGGTTGTGATATGAACCCAATCGAGAATTTATGGGCCATTATGTGCAGGGACTGGGACATAGGTGAAGAAAGAAGTGTCCAGGCAATAAAACATAAAGCCCATGAGGTTTGGGAGTCTGTCAGGAATCGTCCAGACATCTGTCGTAATCAAGTGGCATCACTACCCAGGAGGATTGCCGGTGTTATTGAAGCTCAAGGTGGCTGGACCTTGTATTGATGTGCTTGCATGAGATTTTTTTTTTTTTTTCGTAATATTCATTACTTGTGTTTAGTAACTGACACTGGCACGTAATACCTTCAGTACCTGATACGTAGATACTGTATTCCTTGGAAGAACTAGAGCCTGAGAACTAGTTTTCTGTATGTCAGGATCATTCTTCTGTTTTGCCTGTGAGGATTAATGGTATCTAGGTTTACCATAGATAAGTATGATAACTAAACATGCATGTAAGGTTCTTTCAAACACAGACAGTTGATAACTTATATATGTTATTATTATTATTATTATTATTATTATTATTTGGCACCTGTTTCTTACGTGACAGGTTCGAGATTGATTCCATTGGATACGTTTATGTGAAGCTACAGAACGTGGTGAATGTTTTTGGCGTATCAGATACAGCCAGGATTCCGGGGCTTGAATGGTGAGCAAATGGAAGTGTGGGCCATTGGACTGGGCAAATTTGGGCTGTCTGGACATTGCTGCTTCTCACCCTGCCCTAGGATGGGAAGCGAGGTCTGGATGATGATGATGATGATGATGATGGTGATTATTATCATCTTAATGTGTCATTACCTGCATGCCTCATGTATTTTATCATTTTTCTACAATAACATCGTGCATTATTATTTATTGTCTACTTCAATCACATCCCGAGCACCGTCTCTTCACGCGGAATGAAGTCCCAAAGCTGTTTCCCGTCACTCCTTATTAAACTCGAAATCATGATAATATTCATCAACACTTGTATGTCTGGCATGTTTCATATATTATTTGAAGACAAAATACGTGACCATAATACTGAAAGGTGTATTATCGTATGGCAAAAAAAAATTTAGTTTCTCTATAAAACTACAGTATACAACAGAAAATCGCGTTTATACAAACGATTAAGTAGCCAAACCTTTCTTTATCACTGAGTTAAACCCACCTCCTGGTTACCTATCATCCCACGGATCCGAACACTAAATCCCCCCCTCTAACCCTCCCTCTCCTGCTACCCCGACACCCCGCACCTCTGTCCTCACGAAGAACCTTTGTTCGAACCTCAGCTGGTTGGAATTCATCGTGCCAGGGGATCAAGGACACAACTTTAGACCGCCAGTGTACTTACATGCGTACATACATACTGTACGTACTTATATACGTACTTCCGTATTTACTAGAGTATATGAATATTTAATAATGTTCGTACTCACGAATGCACTATAAGGGGATTATGACCCATTCGTTAACGAAATAGTTTGCATTTTAAAGCTTAACACTAACTTACCTACCAGACCCGTAGTTTTCAACACTTTTTTTTTTTTTTTTAGGGGGGGGGGGCTAGATAAACTGTATATACCTCCGTACTAGAAACTTAAATCGAAACTCTTAAGCTTGCAGACCATCCGATATTTTTCAGTTTGATTCTACCTAAAAGTTGATGAATAATGAGGCATGAATGTTTAGTGATGGGGTTGGTTGCGTAAATAAAAGGCTCCATTTTCTGCCAGTCTGAACGTTCAGCTCAAACGGTGACTAATTTTAATCATGTGGCCATTCTATATTTTTGGCGTGGTATGCTGCACCCACATCAAGATTGTTCCTACACGCCTGCGGTAGGATCCAGGTCGAAACATACTGCCCTGCCTTTATTCTTCTGGAAACGACAAGATAATAATAATAATAATAATAATAAACTGTGTACTATTATGATTTAGTTTATGATCAGTTTGGATCAAATTTGGAAATATTCGATCCAACACGCGTGAATTGTTTGAATTTCCAATAAAACCACTCCAAGTTTTTCTTCCTTTATAATTCCATGTTTAGCCTTATAAGCCTAACGTTATTTTCTTTCATATTAAAGGTCAGTCATCTTCCACAACATAACATGTATTTGACACACACACACACACACACACACACACATTTGCATTCCATCATAAAAACCTTGATCTTGATTTATAGATCTCAACATACGATATCCACAGAATATAAACATTTACTCAACATGTCAGACACGAGCGAACATGGCTTTTCTTCTCTCCGTCGTGTCAACAAATTCGCTCAGAACCGCCTTCAGATCAAGACTGTCAAGTCTCCTAGAATGAACACTCAGCATGTGGTTTAACCGGTTGTGGGTCATTGTGCTCCTAAAGCAAGTCTCTTAATCTCTGGATAGAGTTACGATAACAAAACATAGAAAAATAATTATAAGCACATTATAGAAAATAAACTCACAGGCCAAAAGGCAACAGAGAGCTATTGACAACGTTTGGCGAATGACAAGAACAGCGTTGCCAAACAACTTAAACATTGAAAAACATATAACACTAGCACGGTGCATCTCTAATAGTTGTGCCAACAAGATTTAAGATAATATTCGACAAATAGTATCATATTTTGCTTACAAACTTGATCAGTTTCATGAGTTGTTATTGAATCCTCAATCTTAGTTGAAGTTTTGACATCTTAATATACAGAAAACAATGGGGGGCTATAGCCCCTGTAGCCCCCCCTCCCCAGAAAATTGGGCCTTGCTATGTCGTATTTATATCGCCACAGACTGCACCAACAACATACAAGAGGACGCTGGCATCAGTGTGCTGAAACGAAAAAATAGTTAAGAGAGAGGTATCACGAAATCACTAAAGCCACTTAGAAAATATCCTTATTCGCCATATACCTAAACTATATACTTAGGGAGCCTTACAAATATTGAACGTAATGAAATGAAGATATCATCAGGGGAAGGGGGGGGGGGTTCTAAGTTAGTATTCACTTTCACATGTTCAGTGTATTTCATGGTTTTTATATCAAAGGGCCATATTAGAAATGATATAGCACATTTCGTAACAGCAAGTCTTTAGCTGTTTATCATAAATATTACGACATACGTCTGCAGTCTCAATACTCTAATCGGCCACTTAATGATGCAGGTAATCTGTGATCAGCGGCAGTTTGCATGCACAAGCAACAAAAACCAGAAATGCATTCCACAGGATTAATTCAGCTATAAGAAATACACGACTAACCGTTTACGGAAAGGAGATTCAAATAAACAACACAGATGTGCATCATATATTGGGCAAAGAAATAATATTTAGTAGTTGTACTACTCGTAATATATAATTACAAGAAGAAGAAGCAAAACTTTCACAAGTAAAGCCGGGTGGTAATATGACTTGTATTCCAGGACCAATAGTACAAAAGAATCTACTTATACCTGTAACACAAGCATACATAATACAAAAGAAAGACTGTATTGTATTACACGATAAGTAGGAAATGTGGCAAAAACTTTTAATTCGTGTGTGTATATATATATATATATATATATATATATATATATATATATATATATACACTTGCTTTGTACTATGGGTAAAAAAAATAAGTATCGGTGCACAGGGGGTCCGATGCCTCCCGAAAACATTCGTTCTTTACCAATGTCTCTCTGTACGAACAATGTCTGTTTATATAAAAAAAACATTTGCTACATGTCTGCAAGATGATAATGTTAGTTGGCGATATATAACATCTCCCGACATCAAGGTCACCGTAAGTCAGTCATATTTCCGTGATCTTCGTTCTGCGGTCCCTGATATTATACGCATTTTGTGCACCGATACGTTCTTGACCCATAGTACATCCATTAAAAAAATTATTGTCACTCTATTTGCTTGATAAACTAATGTCACACCGGACGAGAAATCTGCAACAAACTCCTGAGTTAACGTTGCTTGTTGGTATCCCTGATCTGCTGAGCCTTAGGCCCGTATTCATAGTGGCATCGGAGGCTTCGGAGCACCACTTACTAAGCAATTTGTTTTACTTACTATAACTGGTTTTACGGTACTTAAAGGAATTAAGTATTAACATAGTTTTCATGAAAGTTATAAACGAGGATGCTGATGTGTAATTACAGAATAAATCGCTATGCAAGAAGTGTTACGAATCAACCCGAGGCCATTTTGAATATGAGCCCTAGGTGCGATTATTCCGTAGTCGTAGAATGTAACAGGCAGCGTTGCCATTCTGGCGCGGAAATCGCAATTTCTAGCACGGTGAAACACCATTTAGCGATATATATATATATATATATATATATATATATATATATATATCTACATATATATATATCTATCTATATATATATATATATATATATATATATATATATATATATATATGGAGCCTCTGTGGTACAGTGGTATAGTGTGCGTTTCGCACGCTGGTGAGCGGGGGTTCGCCTCCCGCCAGAGTTGTAAAAACTTTGGGAAGCGTTCACCAAGCCACTTGCTACTTTGGGGGACACAAGGGGTGCTGTGGTTGAACCAGAGTCGCATACTAGTATGCTTGCACCCAATCGCCTTAGGGCGGGCCGATTACGCTTGGCTCACAGACTACACACGCATCCAAAGCCACTACAATCACACTCACAAGCACTTCTCACCCTACATACAGTCTCTACCAGAAAGCCTTAGCCACTAGGTAGAGATACATTGGCTGTATCGTCCCTGTTTCGGTAGGGATAGGCCGGTCCTGCAGTGAACCTCAACGGCTAATGATGATGATGATGATATATATATATATATATATATATATATATATATATATATATACTGGGGAGGGAGGAGGTTCTGTAGATCAGATATTCAATCTTATGTCTTTAGTGGAAAAGTTTCTAGAGAAGGGAAAGAAGTTTATGCTGCCTTCATGGATTTGGAGAAAGCATATGACAGCGTGGATAGACAAGGATTGGTGAAAGTATCAAGAATATATAGAGTAAATGGGAAGTTGTTGAATGCCGTGAAGAATATTCATGACGGTGCTAAAGTTGCAATGTGTGTGGATAGAGAACTGAGTGAATTTTTCTATATGAAGGTTGGATTGAAACAGGGATGTATCATGTCCCCACTGGTGTTCAATCTGTATATAGATGGGGTTATAAAAGAGATATTAGGTGGGGCGGTGGATGATGGAGTGGCCCTAATGAGAGAGGGCAGTGTTTGGAAACTACCTGTACTGTTGTTTGCAGATGATACTGTGTTGTTCAATGAAGACAAAGGGGAGCTGCAAGGCTTGGTGGATGAGTCTGGGAGAGTAAGCAACGGAATCTAAAGGTAGTTATGAGAGACAGACTGACAAATGAGGAAGTGGAGGAGTGTTGCGGTGTGGATGTGAATGTGATAGGAAGCGTTAGGAGAAACACACTGAGGTGGTTTGGCCACGTGGAGAGGATGGGGAGCGAGAGACTGACGAGGAGAGTGTATGTGATTGAGGTGGAGGGGGGGAGAGGGAGGGGGAGGCCAAGGATGAGATGGAGGGATGGCGTGGAGAGATATATGAAAGAGGAGGTGTGTGAGCTGGGAGCATGGTAGTGAAATGGCGGGGGACAGGGCGACATGAAGGCGATTTGTTTGTGGCCACCCCTTACTGGATTAAGGCGTCTGGGATTAAATAGATAGACTAAGGCTCATTATAGTTTCCAGTAAATTTCTTTGTGGCCAGTACCATTATAATGGGGATGTCTTGTCGTATCTTTATATTAAACAAGCTTTCATTAATCATGTCGACAATTTGATCTTTAGACTGATTAGAGCGAACAACAATTCCCAATTGTTGAGCAACAAGCTTAAGTTCATTCTTTGTTCTGTTTTCTACATCACACACTGTTTGCACATTTGACAAAAAATCTTTGGCTTCATCAAGCGTAGTAATAGTAGACATCATGAATAAATCACAGTCACAAAATATCAAGCAATATCCTTATGATAATATCCTGATTATCCTGATAAGAGGCCGCCAAATTTATGTTACGGAACAGAGAAAACTGTCCCGCAAAGTTCCAGGTTCAAAACAAAAGAGTTAGGTAAAATTATAAGTTAAAGTTTAATGCTCAAACTAACAACTAAACATTCAGGACTCATAAGGATAATGTAATGGCAAAAAACAGGTTAAATATATGGTTAACTGCAATAGCCTCTATTAACACGAAATTAGCAAGAGTAAATTTATCTAAGTCAGCCCTGATAAAATGAGAAAACCGGATAATGCTCAGTGAATGCAAGATATATTATTACAGATACAAAATATTATTAATAATGGCTGACACCCGAAACACATGAATCACAAAAACTTTACTAGGCCTGCGAATCAACACCTTATGCTATACAGTACAAGGAAAAAATGTAATAACACTTATACTCAAATTACACAGCTGCTAGATGGCTGGAGACTTCCTGAGCACTCACAATAATAACAACTGTACAGGGGAGGACAGAGATGTGAGCAAAATGAGGAGTAGATCTAAGTGGCAATTAAAGCAGAGACTGAGCTCATTATATAGGGGCCGGCAGAGTTTGATACAACTTGTAAGAAGGACGCGCAAATGAAGCCATGGGGACAAAGAGTTGACAATCCTGCTCTGAACAACAGAAAGAACGACTTACTCTACTATAAGGGTAGAAGGGGGGAGTGAGGTAGAACGCGCTCGTGATCAAACATGCAGCATACTGTACGTTAGAATTACACAAAGGATGATGAAATCGTAGGCTATGTAACAGTATATATATATATTGTTACATCTTTAGCAGTTCGTTGATACATCGTGCACGGCACGTAGACAGGCCAAGGAGTTAATCAGACTCAACCGAACACTTCTGGGTTTTATTCCGATCTTGGCACAGCTGAGATACAGTTGCAACTACTGGATTTTCTTTCATATGTTAACTTTGTCCTTCACACATTACAACTCGCTCACTGTCCGTTCACTGACTACTCAGTCTTATCAACTCTGACTACTCCGTCCCTCAGTGAGTACCTCTTACAGTATTGTCTAGCTCACTAACTCTGCCACTGACTCACCGACTGTTCACTGACGAAAAACTGAACTGTCGTTCACACACCTCACTCCAACTGTTACACTTGGCTAATTCACTGTAAGTGGGGAGGGTCCCATAGTATACTTCTTCCTCCTCCTGGCTCCCCCTACTAGTATAGCCCAGAATACTCTAGTAGAGAACTCACAGTTTCACACGTAATGATGCACTTAAATTAACAATACATAATACGAATAATGACAAGAACTAATTCCTAACACGAGAGAAAAAAAATAGACATGCTGAAATCTCAATTGTTCCTCACATCCCCAGACAAACATTAGGCTAATCTTACAGCATAAATAAATAAATAAAGATAGATAGATAAATAGATAGATACGTTTGAAATTTTTCTCCAAAGCTTAATAAATCGTCGGGGAGTAAGCCAATGGCCCTACTGATACCGAGCAACACACACACACACACACACACACACTCACACACACACACACACACACATATATATATATATATATATATATATATATATATATATATATATATATATATGCAAGGTATCAGCTTTACTTATTATTAGCGCTGACCATCACACTTCTAAAGACACTATATGCTGCCTACATGCTGCGGATCATCCAGAGGAAGAAGAAAGATTAGGATAAATGCCTTTCAGTATACTTAAAGCACAATTCATTTTTGCCATGTTACAGTCTTTCGCTGGCATGCGACGTGCAACAGTTGAATTCGCACCAATTCTCCAATAACTGCACAGTACTTATGGGTGAACATGGACATATGTGTATGGGATGGCATTTCACTGGTTGTGGAAGGAGTTTGCTTTGAAAATGGTGGAAGTTGCCCTGATCCCAAAATAATTATAATTAAATATGCAAAGTACAGGAATATATGAATGTATAGAAAAATGTTTCATGTGTAAGTAATCTATGTAGTAAAATCTCATATTCAGATTATTCTTCACATGATAACCGACAATGAGCATTGAATATGTATCAGAACAAACCGAAAAATAATTAAATTAATCTAACCTCACACACTAAGGCAAATGCCTTCTTAACCCCTACACCGCGGGCATGTTTACCGATGTTTTGCGTGTGCCGCGGGGTTATTCAGGCTCCGACAGACTCTCAAAAAATATTTGCCAAAAATCAGTTATTAGTCCTAGAATATTAAAATTATATATGCTTATGGCACATACCTTCAGCTTTCTCCTGGAATGTTTGTTGAGCCTTCGTCAGTTACCGTAGGACTTGTGGAGACCTCTGAAGTTGGGTAACGAAGTCTCCACTTTACAGTTCCCGACAACCCGTAATATGATTACCACAGCCAGATATTAACACTATAAATACTACTCTATGATTTTCAAGTAGTTTGGGATCCATACTCCAAAAAAAAAAAAAACACTGTGAAAGCAATGAAAATTATGAGCGCGTCTGACCGCCGCACTTCCGCTAGTTCGCTCTTGGTACTCTGTCATTTATTATTCATAAAACCCCTCACACTTTATATTTCTATAACTACATAACACTTATATATATCTACAGTCTTTATCCATAAGTTTCCTTCAGTAGTATTAGTTTATTGCCACTGTAGGGATTCAATTTCTTTCAGTAAAATACGTAGCATTCACTTTCTCGTCCTGTATACTGGCATTGAGAGTGAATGTCACTTTCATCTTCACTCTCATAACTCATAGTATTCAGACATGCTAGAGTGAAACTTTCACTTTCATTACTCCTAGGGTATATACTCGTATTCTTATAATACTACTCATTTACATTTCTATTTACGTTCTCTATTTTATTTACGTTATTTACATTTCTATTTTATTTACACTGTGTTATGCACTGTCACTTGAAGTAACTTATAAAACTATTTTCCATTGTTCACGTATATTTACATTCATTACTTTCACTTGCTGTTTACACATTATTTACACATTATTTACAATTCCACTTGCACTGTTTTACTCAATAGAAAGATCGTAGTCACTCTTTTATCAATTGTCAGCCCTTTACCTCTTTCCACACGAGGTTTAGTAGGGGGTAAAGGTCACAGGGCCCTTGCATGGGGGTGAAAAAAGGCCCTGAAGTCAGCAAGAGGATGAGCCGTACCTCCTCTTCGGAATCTGAGAGAGAACTGATAGGAGGGCCGGCCCGGGTTGAGGCCTACTTGAGGGTTATTCAGCACTACCAACGTAGCTCTTGAAACAGCTATGTATTTCACTGAAATGATTGGCAGGAAATCTAGACAATACATTATAAATTAGGTAGTTCCAGGTGAATGTAAATATCACTTAGGCTTCTCCCTTCCCTCCTTATATGTATATTTATTACGAAAATAGATTATATGGCATATTTCAAGGGGAAAAAAACTGCGAAAATTAGCGAACGAGTGCACGTGAGGTGTTGTCAGGTGATAATTAGCCAATTCCAGGTGTATGGCACTCTCACTTACCTTATTTCTTTCTTGTATATATTATTTGGTATAAGAATAGGGCATAGGGCTTATTTCAATGGATGAAATCAGTGAAAAATTCCAGGGAAGATTTGCTTAGCGTAGCACGGCCGGGCAGGCGAGAGGATAGTGTAATGGAGGGGGGGTAGGGAGGGGAGTCAAGAACGGGGAGAAATGGCTAAATTGTCAACAATGGATGGGAGTACAGATGAGATTAGGAGTGCTGACTAGTGTTGGACATTGGCAGTACTGATAGTTGATACAAGCCCCCACTTGGAAGCCCGGGTGAATTCAAAATAACACAGAATCACAAAAGCGACGCCCCGCGGTATGATCCCTTGCTCTCAAGCGTCACGAAAGCGACGCCCCGCGGTATGATCCCTTGCTCTCAAGCGTCACGAAAGTGACGCCCCGCGGTTAAGGGGTTAATGCGACGATCCGAATAGCTTTAACCATAATTCCTTTTAAAGATACCAGTACACCATCAGAAGCATCTCCCCTGAAAAATCAGCTTTTGCAAGGGGGGGGGGAGGAGTGTCCTGAAAACGACACATTTTCATTGCCCTGGTGTACACCCCTCCAATCCCCCACCTCGTACGCCCATGAACATGCACAAGTTGAAAACGAACTTTGTCCAACAGTGTGACCGGCTTGAAAATTGAACTAATAGTCTCCCATTTCTTAGCTAGATATGGTGTGCTGTACACCCATAAGCATTTTCTCCCCGACACATCTCTAGCGGCTGTGGTGATCAAAGGTTTACATGCACATTTCATACATGATAGCAATGAAGCACACAACAAAGGCGTTTGAGGAGGGATTCTCTCTGTCATCTGAGAAGGAATGAGAAATACGGAAAGCAGGACGCTGACACCAGATGACTGTCAGCAAATTTTTGTTCATGGCTGCACCAGTATATCTCCGGCTCCCTCATTATATTTTATTCAACCGTATGCTTCGTCAACCCGAAATATTTACAAATGGAGATCCAACCAATAGTGTGGTACTTCGAGCTGTGTTCAGGATGGCGTAGGAAGCTTCGTACCACCTCGTCCTTAGCGAAATATTTGGCTAATTACCGTACTCCTTAATGTAACTCCTCCAAATGAGCAAACGCAGATTGAATTAGCTAAGTTACAGCTAGCCCTGCAGGAGGCCCGTGCTAAGAAGGCTAAGTTTCAGGCACGATCTCAGGAGGCACAAATTGAACTTGCTAGGATTCAGGCAGACCATGAGTATCGCATGAAACAATGTGGAACTGGATCATCTAGCTCTGATGATTTTGATGTGGCTAAAAATGTTAAACTTGTCCCTCCTTTTAATGAATCTGATTTAACAAAGTATTTTCAGTTGTTTGAGAGGGTAGCTACAGGTTTTAATTGGCCCAAAGAGTATTGGCCAGTACTCCTTCAAACTGTTCTCACCGGTAAAGCTCAAGTAACTTATGCATCTTTGCCTCAGGATCAATCTGATAATTATGATGTAGTTAAGAGCTTGATTCTTAAGGCCTATGAGCTTGTTCCTGAAGCCTATAGAGTAAAATTTAGGACAACTTATAAGCAAGATAAGCAATCCCATGTTGAGTATGCAAAAATCAAAGAAGATCTGTTAGAGCAGTGGTTAAATTCTAAGAATGTGGATTCTGATTTTGACAAATTTAGGCAGATGATTTTGCTGGAGGACTTCAAAAGGTGTATTAATAATGATGTAAGCCTATATCTTGATGAGAAAAGAATAGATAATTTGTCTGATGCTGCAGTTTTAGCTGATGAATATGTTCTCACTCACAAGAGATATTCTAAAGAAAAAAGGAAAGCTGAGAGTAAGTACGTTGCCTCTACTCAGAGTACAGGTAACAGGAAAGAGAATAAAGATGATGTTTCTCAGGAAGTAAATACCACCTTCACCTCTAGATTTCAAAAAAGTAAATGTACTTATTGTTGTAAGCTTGGTCATACTACGGAGAAATGTTTCAGGAGACAGTGTGATGTGAACAAAAAGGAGTCTTTAAATATTCAGTCAATTGGTCTAGTGTCCACCCTTGAGAGTCCCAGAATTCTTTAACTGAGTTAACTGAGCCTGCTTTGAGGGGTAAATTAAATTCTCATGATGAAGCTCCTCTTTTGAGCAGTAACGTGGGTGACACTCTCAAGAGTTCATGTGCTAATTTCCTGTCTGATGGTTTTGTCAGTCCTCTGGACAGTAATGACAGGAAATCAGTTAAAATATACCGTGATACAGGCGCTTGCCAATCCCTTATTCTGACCAGTGTTCTAGGCTCTAATGTTAATTCCTCTGATGAAACTGTAATCTTACAAGGTGTTGGGAATAATTACTTCTCTGTCCCTCTGTTCAGAGTGAATTTAGAGTCTGGTTTTGTTAATGGTTCCGTTATGGTTGGGTTGGTTGAGACACTCCCAATGTCAGGTGTAACTTTCTTACTTGGAAATGATATTGGTGGAAGTCAAGTGTGTCCAGCTCCTCAGTTGTCTAGTGAACCAGTGGCTCCAGCCCAGGATTGTGATGTCCCTGATGTGTTCTCTGCATGTGCTGTCACTAGGGCTAAGTCTAAAGTTACTGGTGATTTAGAGGATAATGATGATGATGATGTTATCCTAGCTGACACTTTTCTTGCTAATTTGGACCACTCACCAGATGAGGCAGTACCCCGTAGTGTTGATAATTTGTCTCGTCAAGAGCTGGTTGAATTGCAGGTTGCTGACCCTGAGTTGAAAGGTCTAGCTAACTCTGCTTGCACTGAGGAAGAGTCAGCTGGTGCTTCTACTTGTTATTATATAAAGTCAGGAGTACTTATGAGGAAGTGGAGACCCCCAGCAGCATCAGCCGACTGTGAATGGCAGCTTGTACATCAGGTTGTCATCCCTCGTGTTTGTAGGCAGGATATCATTAGAGTGGCTCATAATTCCAGTTTGGCAGGACACCTTGGAGTGAGGAAGACTGTGGTACGCATTTTGAAACACTTCTACTGGCCAGGTATCTTCAGGGATGTTTCCTGGTATTGTAAGTCTAGTCACACCTGTCAAGTTGTGGGGATGTGTAATCAGACAGAAAAGATTGCACCTCTAGTTCCCATTCCTCCTTTTGAGGCGCCTTTCACCCGTGTGTTAGTGGATATTGTGAGCCCTCTTCCTAAGACTTCTTCAGGATTTTCTTACGTGTTGACCCTGATTGATATGGCTACTCGTTATCCTGAAGCCATTCCACTTAGAAATATCTCAGCAAAGAACGTGGTTAAGGAAATGCTAGGGTTCTTCACCAAATTTGGTCTGCCCAAGGAGGTACAGTCAGACCGGGGAAGTAATTTCATGTCAAATGTTTTCAAGCAGTCTCTGAAAGAGTTGGGCATCACCCAGATCACGTCTTCAGCTTACCATCCCCAGACCCAAGGAGCGTTGGAGAGATATCATCAAACACTCAAATCGATGCTCAGGAAATACTGTTTGGAACATCAGAAAGACTGGGATAAAGGTCTTCCATTCGTTGTATTTGCCGCAAGATAATCTCCAAATGAATCACTGGGCTTCTCACCTTTTGAACAACTGTTTGGCCATGAAGTAAGAGGACCCCTTAAGCTACTCAAGGAATGCTGGCTGTCGGAGGAAGATGACGTCAACCTGCTGGAGTATGTGATGAAGTTCAAAGAACGGCTGTCCACTGCTTTACAGCTGGCGAGAGAGAATTTAGGAGCTGCTCAGGAGAAGATGAAGACTTGGTATGATAAGAAGTCCAGGTTACGCCACTTTCAGCCAGGAGATCAGGTTTTGATTCTGCTACCGGTGCATGGGCAACCTCTTCAAGCCAAGTTTAGTGGTCCTTCTTTTTGGAGAAGAAACTCAGTGATGTCAACTATGTCATCGCCACACCGGATCGTGGAAGGAACAAGCAACTTTGTCACATCAGCATGCTGGGGTTGTATCACAGGCGGGACGAAAATAACCCAGTCTGCACTGTAGCTGTTCCACCCGAGTCTGCAAGTGAAGTTCTCCCATGCAGTGTGAGCCTGGGTGATGGTTTGGGGAAGAATCCTGATATCGTGAATGATCTCCAAACTAAGCTTTCTCATCTAGCTCCCGAGGAGTGGCAGGAGTTTTCGGCATTGCTGTGGGAGTGCCCGCAAGTGTTCCGTGCCACTCCAGGGGGGGCCACTGTGTTGATGCATGGTGTCGATGTTGGAGACGCAAAGCCAATTAAACTGCCTCCTTATCGTGTGAACCCAGTGAAAGTTCCTCTCATCCAGACGGAGCTTGGCTACCTGTTGGACCACAAGATGATTGAGCCCTGTCAGAGCGAGTGGAGTTCTCCTGTCACTCTAGTCCCTAAGCCAGGTGGGTCACAGCAGCTTTGCATCGACTACAGACGTGATAATCAGATAACCAAAACAGACACTTACCCTCTCCCTCGCGTGGAAGATTGCATAGACAAGATCGGAAAGGCTAGGTACATAAGTAAGTTTGATTTGTTAAAGGGATACTGGCAAGTACCTATGACTGAACGTGCTAGGGAGATGATCTCATGTTTTGTAACACTAGGAAAGACTTTTGCATGTTCTGTAATGCCATATGGTATGAAGAAAGCACCAGCCACTTTTCAGAATCTCATGAATGTTGTAACAGAGGGTTTGGCAGGGTGTGTTGTTTATATTGATGATGTATTAATCTTCAGTGACAACTGGAAAGATCACCTATGCCATGTCAGTAAATTTCTTGAGCGTTTGGTTCAGGCTAATCTTGTAGCTAATTTATCAAAGTGTGAGTTTGGTCAAGCTAAAGTTCAGTACCTTGGGTACGTAATTGGTGATGGACATGTTGCACCACCAGGAGCTAAGGTTCAGGTTATAAGTGATCTTCCCAGACCTAAAAGTAGGAAAGAGCTACAAAGATTTTTGGGAATGGTAGGTTATTACAGGAGATTTGTTTTTAACTTTTCAATTCTTGTATCGCCACTTACAGACCTACTGAAAAAGGGAGTTAAATTTGTCTGGACTGATAACTGTGAATCCTCTTTCAGCAAGCTTAGAGCTATCCTATTAAGTCAGCCAGTGCTTGCTACTCCAAATTTTGCTAAGCCTTTTAAGATGGCTGTTGACGCAAGTGATACAGGAGCTGGGGCTGTTTTGCTGCAAGAGGATGATCAGGATATTGAACACCCTGTATCTTATTACAGTAAGAAGTTCACTTCACCTCAAAAGAACTACTCAACTATTGAGAAAGAGCTTTTGGCCTTGATTTTGGGTTTACAGCATTTTTCATTTTATTTGTGTTCTGGTTTTGACTCCATAGTCATTTATACCGATCATAACCCACTGAAATTCCTTAGTAAGTTTAAAGATAAAAATCAGAGATTGACAAGATGGAGTCTACTTCTTCAGGAGTATTCATTAGACATAAAACATGTCAAGGGGAAAGAAAATGTTATTGCAGATTGCTTATCTAGACTTTAGACATTGTTTTAGAGTAATAAGAAATTTCCTTTGTAAATTTCTTTTTTCTTTGTGGGGAGGTGTTACATAGCCTACGATTTCATCATCCTTTGTGTAATTCTAACGTACAGTATGCTGCATGTTTGATCACGAGCGTGTTCTACCTCACTCCTCCCTTCTACCCTTATAGTAGAGTAAGTCCTTCTTTCTGTTGTTCACAGCAGGACTGTCAACTCTTTGTCCCCTGTGGCTTCATTTGCGCGTCCTTCTTACAAGTTGTATCAAGCTCTGCCGGCCCCTATATAATGAGCTCAGTCTCTGCATTAATTGCCACTTAGATCTACTCCTCATTTTGCTCACATCTCTGTCCTCCCCTGTACAGTTGTTATTATTGTGAGTGCTCAGGAAGTCTCCAGCCATCTAGCAGCTGTGTAATTTGAGTATAAGTGTTATTACATTTTTTTCCTTGTACTGTATAGCATAAAGTGTGGATTCGTAGGCCTAATAAGGTTTTTGTGATTCATGTGTTTCGGGTGTCAGCCATTATTAATAATATTTTGTATCTGTAATAATATATCTTGCATTCACTGAGCATTATCCGGTTTTCTTATTTTATCAGGGCTGACTTAGATAAATTTACTCTTGCTAATTTCGTGTTAATAGAGGCTATTGCAGTTAACCATATATTTAACCTGTTTTTTGCCATTACATTATCCTTATGAGTCCTGAATGTTTAGTTGTTAGTTTGAGCATTAAACTTTAACTTGTAATTTTACCTAACTCTTTTGTTTTGAACCTGGAACTTTGCGGGACAGTTTTCACCTTTCCGTAACAATATATATATATATAGGTAGATAGATAGCTAGGTAGATAGATATAGATATAGATAGATAGATAGATAGATATCATTGGACTAAAATGCTAACCTCAGGGTGAGCTGATACAGAATCGAGTGAAACTACTACATGTGGGTCTATATATATATATATATATATATATATATATATATATATATATATATATATATATATATATATATATATATATATATATATTTTTTATAACAGAACAAAAGGAGGTAAAACAAATGAATAAAAACAATATAATCCATACACCAGATTACTGGGGTCCTACATTCATAATATATCTGTAACAGTTGGACTTAAACAGCTATAGTTGTAGTTTGGGGGCATCAATTCCGGGAAGCGAGTTCCATAGAGATGCGTTCAGGGAATAAAAGAACTCTGATAAGCAAAAGTTCTGCAATATGGCTGTGTGATTTTCCAGTCATGAGCGCTACCAGATGCTCGTGTAGCACAAGGGAAGCCATGGAGAGGTGGCACAATGGATGCAACTTCGTCTGAGCATTTGCCATAGAAGTATCAGTAAAATAATGCAAGGGAGGCAACATTCTGCTAAGAAGCGGGATTGGCCAGTTAGGTAGTCTAAAAGTTCCTCACTGATTCCCAATGTTACGGTAGCTCAGGTACGAGTTAGAGTTGCCAGTTTCGCATGATGTTTGTGAGCATAGTTATTTCGTAAGTTATGCATTATTTTGTGCTCTTTTTCTCTATGATGTTTTATGTGACTGTTAAATTACGTAATTTAATTTAAGTTTATATGCTAAATCATTTACAGTGTTATGTAATGCAAGAAAACTCTGGCATGTTTTGGATGTTTCCGAGTTGGTAACTTGCAACCGATGCTCTCTCTCTCTCTCTCTGGAATATATCAGAACTGTGGAGAAGTAGGTCATTCTAGTACAATGCAAGCTTATATGAGGATGGAGAAGAGACTAGAGCGAGGTCAGTCGGTTTTCGGGTTCAGTCTGAGTGTTATGCAGTGTCAGTGAAGTTTGTATATTTTCGATACTTGTGAAAACAGTGAAGTGATGTTGGCAAACAGTGAAGTGTTACTGAAGTTTGTATATCATCGGCACTTGTGAGAATAGTGAAGTGTTGTCAAGCATTAACTGTAATTGCAGTTAGCAAAGTTTGTATAGCTCCAGTGCTTGTGAGAATACTGAAGTGAAGTTGGAAGGCAGTCAGTGTAATTATTTGGAAAATATTAAGACAGTGAACTTATAAGCCAGTGTTTATTCACCACACCTAAGCTGATCTTGTGTACTGTGCACTGAAATGCTGACCATAGGAAGAACAACTTACTGGGCAACGTCCTTCCTATTCTGATCTACTGCTGTTGGAGCCTGTGGGAATGTGAGATGAGGGCGAAACGCTGGTGTCAGGAGTGTGGATAATTTAAGTGCTGCAGTGAGTCTAACCTTTGCAGGCAGAAAGGGTCCAGACAAGAGGCCAAGCTAGGCAGGAAGAAGCATCGATGGGTGCAGTTATGAAACTACTACAAGTAAAACTAAAGGCACAGAAAGAAGGACAGAAAGAACTCAAAGAACAATTACAAGCACATAGTGTACAACTACAAGCACAGAATGAAGGACAGAAAGAGCTCAAAGAATAATTACATTCGCAGAATGAAGGGCAGAAAGAACTCAAGGGACAATTACAGGCACAAAAAGAAGAAATCAAAGAACAATTGCAGGCACAAATGAACAACTAGAGGTACAACGTGAAGAACAAAAAGAATGATATAAACAACTTCAAGAGGCATTATAGGAGCAACAGAGGGAATTACAACTGAGGATGCAAGGACAGCTAGATGCTTTCATGGGGGAAATGAAGGAAGAACAGGAATAACTGAAGGAGGAAGTATATGCTCAGCTACAACAGCAGAAGTGTTTGTTAAGCAATAACGTGATGGAATTCAGACAGCTTCTAGACTACCAGCTGAAGCATGTAGTCAACAACATGACGATAATTAGCATGAGAATAATTGAGGTTGTAGAGAAATATTGCACTGCTGAGCCTCAGGTTAGTGTATAGGGAGCATATGAAAACAATGGACAGCATATGGTGACTTTTGATGGATCCCAAGCATCTAAAAGTAGCATTACAAGGTTGAATAATCAGAATGTAGGAGATTTAAGTCCGGGCCTCAATTATGATGCCCCAGTTTTTTTTTAGGCCCCAAACCGGTGAAGTGGATGGTTATATTGGGGGTCCAATTAAACAGAAACCTCAGGGATGGTAGTGCATCTTGGGATGCTTAGCGTGGGCAGTTTGAGTTACTTGCTGATCAGAATGGTTGAGATGATAGGCAGAGGGCAGTGCAGTTTGCTGCTAGCCTTAAGGGTGCCACAATGGAAATTCTGGGTCAGATTAAAGTGATGGAGAGGAACAGCTATCAATCCCTAGTAGGACTGCTGGGGTGCAGATACGGAGCCATGTACCAGACTGAGGTTTACAGAGCAAGATTCCGGAGCCGCGTATGAGCTCGAGGAGAATACCAACAGCAGCTTGCTAATGACCCAGAGAGTATGGCATACAAGGCATGCCCTGGAGCAGCACCTACCCTGTTGGCTATCCTTCTGAGGGACCAGTTCGTCGATGCTCTTGATAGTGCAGAGTCGAAAGTGCAAGTGAAGTAGGCACAACCAAGAAGCATGCAAGAAGCCTTAGCCAGGGCTCTAGAATTTGGGTCCTATGTCAGGTCCAATAATCCACTTTTCAGGCAGGTCATAGTGCAGGATGCAAGGCAAGAAAGGGACAGATATGTGAAACGGAAAACTCTGTAGGAAGTTGCCGGTACTGTGAAAAGCCAGGACACAAGAAGGAGGATTGTCAAAAATGGAAGAAGGAACAAGTAGAGACCAGTGCAAAGAAATATTCAATTGTAAAAAAAAGCGTGTTGGACATGTAGTGAGGTGGAGCACTTCAGTTCTGAGTGTCCGAAGAAGAAAAAGGATGATACAAAGAAGGCTGCAGAAGACCAGAAAGAAGCAGAAACCTAGTGGAGGCTGGTGTTAAGGGGCAACCACCAGCTGGCTCTTCCCAAGTCCCCCACCATCGAGAAAATGCAAGAGAATGGCAATCGACAATGTGCGAAAATAGGTGGAAGGATAGACGGAAAGAAGTTTTCCCTGGTGATTGATTCGGCCTCAGAGCAGACTTTTGTGAGGCCTGATGTGATATATCATCGGTATCTGCCTGCATCACCAGAACAACTGTGTGGCATAACTGGGCATTGCGCAAAACTGAGGGGACCCCTGGATGTCCGGATTCAAGTGGCAGGGCAAGAAGCTACTCTTCCAGTCTACAAGGCCGACATGGAGAATCCTTGCCTTCTGGGTCTTGGCTGTCTGATGTTCATGGGATGTGAACTGGACTTGTGCTCCATGAAACTGAAAGTTTGAGGAAGGTCGGTTCCTGTCATGGCAGTGAAACGTACCAGTTCTGATGGTGAGGTGGGGGCACTCCACACAACAGTGATATCCCGAAAATCAGAACTGTTGCCGCAGTGTAAGGTGAGTGACTCTTTTGACAGCTGTTTAGGGTTGGTGGAGCCTGATGTACAGTGCAAGACAAAGGCCAGAGTGATGATGGGGAGAACTCTGGTGGAAGCAGGTGCAGTTGAAGTGCCAGTTGTGGTGGCAAATTTCTCCCATGAGCCACAGAAGTTGAACGAGGGAGAAATTCTGGGACTGTGCCAGGCGGTGGACCCTGAGTGGCATCAGAGGAAGGCCTGTAATAGGAGCATTGTCAAAGAAGACAGGTACCTGCCAGACTACTTACAAGCCTTATTTTCAAGGAGTTGCCAATGCCTGGATGGCTCACAAGTGCTGAAGTTGAGGCAGCTCCTGATGAAGTTTGCTGATGTCTTCTCCACCAGACACCTAGACCTGGGATGCACTGATCTGGTGGAGCATTGTATGGACACTGGGGGATCACCACCCGATGAAACAGCCAGTGCGGAGGAAGGCGCCAGCCCAACGGCAAGAAATGGAGGTGATAGAGAATCTCCAAAGTCAAGGAGTGATAGAAAAGCCCAGCAGTCTTTGGGCACTAGGAGTGGTTCTGATAAGGAAGAAGGATGGTTCAGTAAGGTGCCATGTAGATTATCAAGCCCTGAATGATGTGACAGTGAAGGATGCGTACCCCTTGCTGAGGATTGATGACATGCAGGATGCTCTATCAAGTGCCAAGTGGTTCTCCACCCTAGACATGGAGGAAGGATATCATCAGGTCAAGGTTGCAGAGGACAATGAGAAGACAGCTTTTTCATTCAGGCAGGGTTTATGGCAGTGTAAGGTGATGCCTTTTGACTTATGCAATGCCCCAGATACTTTTGAGTGCCTCATGGATCACGTACTTGAAGGCCTGCACTGGCAGACAGCTCCCATCTATCTGGACGATGTAACTGTGTTTGGACAGACTTTCGACCAGGAATTGGAGAGGCTGTCGGAGGTGTTGAACAGGATCCACGTAGCACACTTCAAGTTGAACCCCAAGAAGTGCTACTTGTTTCAGAAGGAAGTAAAGTACCTGGGACACATTGCAGATGAGAATGACGTCTGTACTGACCAAGAAAAGGTGACAGCTGTGGAAAACTGGCCAGTTCCAACTTGTATGAAAGAGCTATGGAGTTGCCTGGCTTGTGCACCTACTATCGGCGTGTTGGCAGGGACTTTGCAACAATAGATGCACCTCAGCACAGTTGCTGGGGAAGAGGCTGAAGTTTTCGTGGACTGCCATGATTCAGAAGGCCTTCAACGAACTCAAGCATGCATTGGCCAGCTTTCCAGTATTGCCGTAGCCTGATCAGAGTCAGCCATTTATCTTGGAATGTGACACTAGCGACCATGGTATATGTGGAGTCCTGTCACAGAAGAAGGATGAAAAAGAGTATGCCACATTACAGCAAGAAGCTCATCCCACTGGAGCAGAACTACTGTGTGACCCATAAGGAGCTCTTGGCAGTACTGAAGAGCCTTAATTTCTTTCATCCCTATTTGTATGGGTCCGACTTTATCATCATGATGGACCATGCAGCACTCAAGTGGCTGAAAATGCTAAAGAATCCAGAAGGATAACTGGTACGCTGGTTCAGGAGGCTAGACCAGCACAACTATGAGGTGCAGCATCATCCTGGGCCGGTACATGGTAATGCTGACAGCCTGAATCATCAGCCTTGTGATGCAGAGTGCCGGCAGTGTAGTAAAAAAAAAAAAAAAAAGATCATAGTAAGATATGCAGCTGTACTGCAGTGACAGGGCCAGCTTCAGATGAAGAAGACCTGAAGAGAATGCAGATTTACAACCAGTGCTAGAGTGGCTGCAGTGGAATGCAGTGCAACCATCTTGGGAAGAAGGAAGAAGTTTCCAGGTTAATGCCTGTGACCAAGAGTTACTGGAGTCAGTGGGACCTTCTTCGTTTCAACAACAGACTACTGGAGCATCAGTGGGATACACCTGATGGCCTCAGCAAGTATTGGCAACTGATGGTTTCGAAGATGAGGTATGAGATCTTGAATAAATCTTATAACCAGATCACTAGTGGGCACCTGGGAGTGAAGAAAACTCTAAAGGCGGCGTCACACAAGACCGGAAGTGGCTAACATGCGAGCAGCTTTTGTGAGGCAAAATGGCAAGCAGAGTTGAGTGGCTGTCACACTCATGTGTTTTTGCGAGCCAAAACGGCTAACAGTGTCGTCTGCCTTGGCGCCTCGTGGTCACCTGTAAAGAAACCACCAGAGACTACCCACTCCCTTTTCCTCAGTTTCTGCAACCGCCTCACGTACTTTAGCAACTCCAGAGCCACAAAGCAGTCTACTAGAGTTTGCCTTGCTGCAGGATCCATATCGAATACTGGTCACAATCTGATTTCCACTTGTTGTTTGGAAACAAAGCAGACGGCCTCCGCGACTGGCCACCTGAGTGTCCGAATGCGGATTTAATGTCATGAGAAAAAAATAGAAATGAATAGAAAACACACAAATTAAATTATGTTTACTTAACAGTTTTAGTTACAGTTTTCTTCTGTGAATAACGGAATATTTTCCCACCAGTTACAAAATTAATAGGCAATAGGCTCATTTGGGTTCTAATCCCACCAACAAGCTGTGAGCAAAAATTGTTAAACATTTCACCTCCCAAGTGAAATCTCGCTCACTGTGGGTTAGTTTGGCTAGCGGCTCACAAAACTGGCTCACATATTAGCCACGATTGTCCCAGTGTGATGCCACCTTAAGCCAGCTGTGGGACAGGTTCTACTGGGTTGGCATGTGCCAGGATGTTGAAACATGTTGCGACCCTCTTCAGCTGTACCAGGTGGGTGTACCGATGGAAAGAGTTGTAGTGGACATTGCTGGACCTTTGCCACTCACTGAAAGAGGAAAACGGTATATATGTGTTGCCGTGGACTACTTCACAAAGTGGCCAGAAGCCTACGCCATCCCTGATCAGTTAATCATTTTGGGATGCCACAACAGCTACATCCAGACCAGGATAGAAACTTCAAGTCTGCTGTGTTCAGTGAGTGCTGCAAATATTGGAGATCAAGACCAGGATGACCCTTCTAAGGCCAAAATCAGTTGGGACGGTGGAAAAATTCAACTGGACCCTAATACAAGAACTGGCCCAAGTACTGCATAGAGGGACTAACAGAATGGAACCAAAAATTACCTGCATTGCAGATGGCATCTCGGTCTGCATTTCATGAGTCTACTGACTACACCCCTGCAAAACAGATGTTGGGCCACGAGTTACTCTTACCCATTGACTTGTTAATGGGAAGACCACTTGATGAAGAGCTGCCTACAGACACCTCCAGCTATGCAAAGCATCTTCAGGAAAGGCTGGCTGAGGTACATCATCAAGTGTGAAGAGCCCTCAAGTTTTCAGAAGAAGTGATGAAGTACAAATATGTATGATGCCTAGGCAAGTGAGGTGAGCTTTAAGGATGGTTACCAAGTTTGGTTACACAATCCTCAGCGGAATGAATGAGTGAAAGAAAATGTGACATGGCGACACAACAGCAGAGGTCATACGCCGTAGAACATAAAATTAAGTCAAAATATATACAAAACGATAAAAAGCATGGAGATAAACAATTTATAAAACACACAAACAATATAAAAGGATAGAAGAAACCACCAAAGCTAAAAAATCTGATGGAAAAATATGGGTTAAAATTAGACCATTTTCATTAAAACAGACTAAAATACAGAAAAGCACTACAGCTTGCGGAGAAGGCCAGAACTCAACACAAAAGAGAAGGTGCCTCTCCCCATAGCACAAGCTTCTTTCCAAGAACTGAGGAAAGAAGGTATAATCCGTCGCCAGCTTGGCACCCAGAAAGGTACCGCCGACGAAGGTCCCCAAAACTTGGGCATTCAACAAGGAGATGCCGTACAGTAAAAGGAACCAGACAGTCATCACAATAGGGAGGGGGCACCCTCTCCATTAAAAAAACATGAGTCAGCCTAGTATGGCCGATCCGGAGACAGACCAAAGCTGTTTCCCACTGTCGGGACAGTCCCACATACCCCCCAACGCCCAGGTTCCTACGAATGCTGTGGAGTTTGTTCGCCCCTGCTGCATCCCACCTCCTCTGCCAGCATAAATGGGCAGCCTCTACAGTGGCTGCACATAAATCTTTGGATGGTACACAGTATTGAGGAGAGGAAGGGCAAGGGGCAGCAGCTCTCGCCAAAGAGTCAGCACTCTCATTACCCATGACCGCCACATGTGCAGGGACCCAACACAGAGCTACTCCAAGGCAGATAAGACTAGGGGATGTGATGGGAAGCCACGAGACAAAGCTTGTAGGGCACTGGCTGAGTCACTAAAATTGGTAAAAGAAGCTGGGGGAAAGCTAAAAATCAATTCAACTGCAACTAAAATGGCAGTAAGTTCAGCAGTAAAAACAGATGCAGAAGGAGGGAGACTCCCATCATGGCTAAAATCACGAAAAATGACACTAAAGCTTGTTCCCACACAGGATTTAGAGCCATCAGTATATACGGGAATCAAGTCATTATGAGCAGAGGCATGTTCTAAAAAATAAGACAAAGCTGCTTGTGAGGAAAGAGAGGCCTTCCTCTCACGGAAGTAATCACATGGTTGGACCTCTGGAAGAAGCAGGGAGCAACTCGGGGGACACACACAGAGCAGACAGGAGAGGACTGGACACCCAACTCCCCCATGGCAGCCCTCATCCTGTACCCAAACAGGTGTGGATAGCGAGGGTGGGTGTCATAAAAAGGGAGAAGAGCGACCTCAGAGACAGCCTTACAACTCAGTGAGGCCGCAAGACGATGAAGGCGGTGCCAACACTGCACCATTAAGGACTGCCGGCGGAGATCCAGCAGTGGTTCGTTTGCATCAAACAACAGACTTTCAATCGGGGAGGACCGGAAAGCCCCAGTTGACAGACGAATCCAAGCATGATGGACGGAATTTAGTGGCTGCAGTCATGCGTCAGTAGCAGAGGAGCACACCACACATCCATAGTCCAATTTGCCCTTAACTAAGGCACGGTAAAGTCAGAGCAGGATGGTTCTGTCAGTGCCCCAAGACAAGTGAGATAGGGTCCTTAGGAGAGACAGGGCACGGAGGCATGAGAGTCGTAATGAACGGATGAGGTACCCACGTCCGTCTCCTGTCAAAGACAAGTCCATGAAACCTTGTTTCATCAATACATCACAACCTGAGTCCATATAACTGGAGATCTGGGTTGGGGTGAATTCCTCTCAAGCGGCAGAAATGCAGGGCCACCATCTTTGTTGGGGAGAAATGGAAGCCGTGCACTGTGGCCCACCAAGAGACCTTGTCCAGAGCGAGCTGCATGTGACATTCAGCCATGGGCATTAGGGAAGCAGCATACCATAGAGCCAAATCATTAACATACAGTGAGGCCGACACCCCTTCTGGAACAGAGGACACAATACTGTCCAATGCTATTGCAAAAAGGGTCACACTGAGGACATTTCCCTGAGCCACCCCTTCCTTCTGAGGGTATGAAGGAGACAGGGTGACACCAACCCTAACTCTAAATGAAGGGTCACGCAGGAAATTTAATATAAATAGGGGTAGCCTGCCACGTAAAAAAAAGAATGGAGTTATTGGAAAATATCAAACCGCCATGTAGTATCATATGCCTTTTCTAGATCAAAGAAAACGCACACCTGATGCTGCTGTCTAGCAAAAGCATCACATGTTGCAGCCTCAAGACAGACAAGTGCATCTGTTGTTGAGCGACATTTTCGAAAACCAGACTGACACTGAGAAAGACATTCATTCCTTTCTAGGAAATACATTAGGTGCGTGTTGACCATTTTCTCAAATAATTTGCACATGCAGGACGTTAAGGCAATTGGCCAATACTCCAGGGGCTTGTAACCTACCTTCCCTGGCATCTGAAATGGCAGGACAATGGCTTCACGCCAAGAAGTGGGAAGAGAAGATTCCCTCCAGATTCTGCTAAAAAGGCTGAGGAGAAAGGATAGTGCATAATCATCCAGGTGCCGAAGCATTGCGTAGGGAATATCATCTGGCCCTGATGAGGTGTCGTTGCAGAGGGAAAGGGCAGACTGGAGTTTGCGACAAGAGAAAGGGAGGTTGTAGGACTCCACATTCCCTGAACGGAAGTCCATTACCCTCGCCTCTTCTATCTCCCGTACTCTGGCAAAAATTGGTGAGCTAGTATCCCTACGACTGACCGCTTCAAAGGCAGATGCAAAAATATCAGCCACAGCTGCAGGGTCACCAACAAGCTCACCATTAGACATCAGCATGGTGGACGTGCCTCGAGTAAATTTTCCTGAGATCTTTTGCATCCTCTTCCACACCTGAGACACTGGTGTCTTTGAGTTTATAGATGACACATAAGCCATCCAAGAGTCCCTCCTAGCTTGTTTGAGTACCTGACGAGCCTTAGCCCGTGCCCTTCTGAACTCAGCAAGATAGTGCTCTGTCCTGTGTCTACGATAACGGGAGAAAGCTAACTTCTCACGTACAGCAACACTGCAATCCTCATTCCACCATGGAAGAGGTTGATAGTGGTATGTGCCAGAGGTTTTAGGAACAGCATGAAGGGCAGCAGAATGCAGAATGGAGGTAAAGAACGAAACAGCTCCCTCCCGTTCCCCCTTGGGTTAATCCCCGCTTACAATCCACCCCACCCCACTTCACCTTTACCCCACCCTTCCACACACACACGCATAAAAAGGAACCCTTGTATTGTTAATATGTCACTCCCTATCAGTATCTTAACCAATGAAGATGGTGGCAGTGTCCACCGAAACAGTTTGGTAATTATATTCTTTGTCTACAAGTGTGGGTTTTATATACCGTCTTTGATTATGACGCAAGAGTGATTCATCCATCCAGCCTCATCAATATGTGGAAAGTCTTCAACTGAGACATCAACAGAAATCAGAGAAGAGAAAAGGGACCAGTCTGCCTTGTCCAATCTCCACCTTGGTAGAGAGGAACAGGGACTAGACACTGCTGGAGTAAGGAGGATAGTAAAGTGATCACTTCCATGGAGATCCTCCATAATCTCCCAGGTAAAGCCCAGGAGACAGTCTGGAGAGCAGACAGAGAGATTGCAATAAATGAACCCATTTGGGGGTGAAAATGTGTAAAAGCCCCAGTATTGAAGAGGGTAAGATCCTCATCCTGCAATAAGGACACCAACCAACTACCACGTTAGTTAACAAGACAGTCACCCCACAAAGGGTGGCAACCATTAAAGTCCCCAGTAGAGAAGAAAGGGCGTAGGTAACTGACCAAGCAGGTTCTCAAGTTGCATGCTACGGACTGCTGTGTTGGGTGGTAAATAAATGGAACAAACTATATACCAGCGGTGGGCATACAACCGCACAGCAACACACTGGAGGTCAGATTGAAGGTGGACTGGCCGATGAGGGATGTCAGCCCTCACCAAAACAGCATTACCACCATCAGGACCCTGGGTTGGTGCTGAGTAAAAAGCATTGTACCCAGGTGGTGCATGAGGAGTGGCAAACCCTATAAGAGTTTCATGGAGACACACGCACAAAGGAGAATAAGCCAGGAGGGTCGGCAGCTCCTCCCTATTTCCACGTAGCTCTCGGCAATTCCATTGTAGTATACTGGCTGAGAATGCCATAGTACCCACAGCAAAGGAAGAATCAGGCTGAGGGGCGAGATAACCTTGCCCTCGACATGCATCCAGATTTAGATTGCCGCTTAGAACTGCCCTTAGAAAGGGACTGCCTGGCACTGTTATGGTGTACAGTGTGTCACCCAGCTGAAGATAACCTGGAGGAAGAAGAAGAGGGCCTGACAATGGTCTTCTTCCATGGCAGGGCAAGAGATGGTTTGGCAGGGGGACCGCAAGCTTCCCTAGCTGGAACAGAGCAGGCAATTCCACCACGAGAAGGAGCACGATCAGTAACTCATCCCACAGTACCGGAATCCTGAGAAGGCATGGCCTCATGCAGCTGAGCAGGTGCATCAACGACCTGAGTACCACCACTATTTGGTGGTGGCTGGGTCGTCAGCAAGATGCCATCTCCAGCCTGCACTCACCCTGACCCCTGAGCGTCCCGAGGAGGAGGAGTAGTGGGCTCCACTGCAGAGATCTTTGGTAGCAGTGCTTCACTCTCTGAGCACTCTGAGGAGCCATGGCGACGCTTGCCTTGCACAGGAAGGACATCGAGAGTCTTGGATGTGTCAAAGCAAGGTGTAGCCTCGACATGGGTGTTTGTCACACGAGGAACCGGAGGAACTGGGATGGGGGAGGCACTCCCAGATGCTGGAAGCGCCACTGCAGAGGGGACACTCCCAGAGACAGAAGGCACCTCCCCGGAGGAAGGACAGCCGCTTCCAGGCTGCACTCCCTCAGTGGAACCCACTGGCCATGAAGGCCGGGAAATAGAACCCCGAGAATTTGATGGGTTATTGTGTGATGGCAGGGCACCTGCCGAGTAGCCTTAGGGTGGGACAACGCAGCAGCAAAGTTAACCCCAGGTCGAATGAATTGCTCCCTTACCCTGGCCTTTGGCTCAGAAAAGGATTCGGACAGAAATAATCTCATATTCATACTTGTATACTTCGCAATCCCTTGAGGAGGCTGCATGCGCTCCTCCTCAGTTCAAACATTTAGAGGTTGAGAGCAATCATCCATGCCATGAGAAATTCCACTGCAATATCCACAGACCTCAGGAAGGCCTGACGCTTCCCGCCTGCAAGGTCGGCGAATATGACAAAATCTTTGACAAGAATAGCACCTTCTAGGTCAGGGAACATAAGGTTTAACTTTAATCTTCCACCACACAGCAGTGATAACTTCCGGCAAAGTAAGGCGGTCAAATGTCAAGATAATAGTGGGCGTTGGGGTTAAAACCCCATCAACTTTCTTCATAAATCTCTGTACTGCTGCAACTCCCTGAGGAGCCAGCCCCTTTAAGAGGGAAGAATCAGAATATGAGATCAAATCACGAGAACACACAACCCCACGGGACTGCTTTAGGACCAAGTGATGAGAGGCAGATACAGGATAACGAGTGACCATAGTTAGAGACTGGATGTGTGAACCCTCCTCTTCATTCCTGGCTTCTAACAATAGAGAACCATCGCCTGCTAAGAGACGTTGAGGGTAAATTCTCATGCCGTAACTAGACCACTGTGAATCTGAAAACAATTCAGGTTCCAGAAGAAAGTACCATTATCCGTTTCGAGGACTATATATTTTGTATAAGAGTGTTTCACAAAGACACTAGCCAACAGTTCAATAGAAGGAATATCTGAATTCGCAGTTTTGGCAGATGAAACGGAGGGTACAGGGTTATCGTCAAGAGAGTGACCAGGTGATGCCAACTCATGTGGCTGGTCACCGCCCACACGAGTAGTTAAAGAATTGTTTGATGTATCCATATATACATTAGTGAGATACAATGGCACCAGAAGACAAAGGAAACAGCCTACCAGGAAGTGAGGGGATTAGAGACTCAGATGTTTGAAGCAACTGACAGCAGACCCTTTTCTGCATCCTACTTTCTCTATACTCATTTCAAAGCCAAAGGTGGCTGTTGTGTACATATACGCAACGACTTATCTTGCTCTCGTGTTCCTGCACTCGATTCTTCTGAATTTTCTACATTCTGGCTTTGGCTGTCCTGTCATTCTCTGACTAATTATATCTGCACTGTTTCCTTATCTCCTAATTCTACTGACTATCAAAAATTCTCTGACTATCTTACTTCTACGATGGAACACATTCTATCCATTTCTCCTTTCTCTGAAATCTCCATTCTAGGAGATTTCATTGTTCACCACCACCTTTGGTTCTCCTCTCCCTTCACTGATCTACCTGGTGAACAAGCCTACACCTTTTCTATCCATAATGATATAGAGCAGCTTGTACAGCACCCTACCCATATCCCTGACCGCCTTGGAGAGAGCTCCAACATACTTGACCTTTTCCTTACAACTAATCCTTCTGCTTACACTGTTAATATTTTCTCTCTGTTGGGCTCCTCTGATTACAACCTTATCATCTTAACCTGTCCTGACGCTCCGGTACAGCCTATGGACCCTGCAAAGAAACGTCGTCTGTGGCACTTCGAAGCTGCGAATTGGGGGGCCCTCAGGTGGTACTTCTTTGATTTTTCATGGAATGATTATTGCTTCCATGGCCGGGAGCCATCTGAGTGTGCCTTGCGCATTACGGAGGTTATTCTCTTGGGCATGGAAGCATACATTCCTTTCTCATTTCCTTTGACTAATGCAAGAAAGCCTTGGTTTAATCACGCTTGTTCTAATGCTGTCTCCAACAAGGAGAGGGCCTATAAAAGGTACCAGAGCCATCCCACCTCTGAATTACATCTTTTATACGTTTCTGCCCGGAATCGTGCTAAGTCTGTTCTTCGCTCTGCTAAAAATAATTTCATCCATACTAAACACTCTCAACTCTCCAACTCGAAGTCTTCCCGCTCCTTCTGGCACCTTACCAAAAACCTTTGCAACAACTTTACCTCATCATACACCCTCCTCTTTTCTACTCTGATGGCTTCTACTGATAAAGATCTCTTCGCTCTGACTTTCTCCTCCAGTTCCACCTTAGACGATTCTGGTGCTGTTCCTCCATCACTTTCCCTCTCTGACTTCCTCGTGGCTAACATTAAAATTTCTTCAGCTGATGTATTTTCTGCCATCACAGGCCTCAGTACTCATAATTCACATGGGCCTGTTGGAGTCCTTCCTGTTGTTCTCAAGAACTGTGGTTCTGTGCTTACACCCTGCCTAGGCAAATTCTTTCGTCTTTGTCTGTCAACTTGTATCTTTCTTTCTTGCAGGAAGTTTGCTCTCATTCAGCCAGTCCCAAAGAAGGGTGATCATTCCCAACCCTTTAATTATCGTCCAATTGCTTTAACATCCTGTATGTCAAAAGTTTTTGAGGGAATTCTTAATAGAAAAATTTTAAAGCATCTTTCCTATCACAACTTTCTTTCTGATCGTCAGTATGGGTTCCGTCAGGGACTATCCACTGGCGATCTTCTCACCTACCTTTCAGACTCCTGGTCATCCTCCTTTCGAGACTTTGGCGAAAGCATTGCCATTGCACTTGGCATCTCTAAGGCTTTCGATCGAGTCTGGCATAAATCTCGAATTTCCAAACTACCCTTTAACGGTTTCTATCCTTCTGACTGTGCCTTCATCTCTAGCTTCCTCTCTGGTCGTTCTATAGCCGCTGTTGTAGACGGCCATCGTTCTTCTCCTCGATCTATCAACAGTGGTGTTCCTCAGGGCTCTGTCCTATCACCAACTCTCTTCCTTTTATTCATCAATGACCTTCTAAGCTGTACATCTAACCCTATCCACTCATACGCTGATTACTCCACCCTTCACCTTTCCATTCGGTTCCCGCAACGTCCATCTCAGCATTTACTTCAACAAACAAGGGTTGAGGCTATGGCACACCTAATGTCTGACTTGGTTCATATCTCTGACTGGGGTAAAAATAATTTGGTTGTTTTTGATGCATCAAAGACTCAGTTTTTACACCTATCAATCCAACAAAATTTTCCACAGGTATACCCACTAACATTTAATATATTCAGCCTAGTCCTGGATCATCCTTGAACATGCTTGGGGTTTCATTTACTCGGGACTTATCTTGGAAAGATCATATTTACTCGAGACTTATCTTGGAAAGATCATATTACATCTCTTGTAAAATCTGCTTCCAAGAGATTAGGTGTGCTAAGCCGACTCCGTTCCTTCTTTACCCCTGCACAATTGTTGACTCTATACAGGGGTTTTATCTGCCCCTGTGTGGAGTACAACTTTCAAGTGTGGGGAGGCTCCCCACATACAGCTCTTCTCAATATGGTGGAGTCAAAGGCTTTTCATCTCATTAACTCTCCTCTTACTGACTCCCTTCAACCTCTGTCTCTTCACTGCACTGTTGCATCTTTATCTCTTTTCTATCGCTGTTTCAATGGTCACTGCTCCTCTGAACTGTCTGCATGCATTCTTCCATCTTTATGACAGGCACGTAGCACCCGCCTAGCAGCAAACTCTCATCCCTTTTCTCTCCAACTCTTAAATGCAAGAGTTAACCGTTACTCCCAGTCCTTCATTTACACAACAGGTCAACTCTGGAACTGTCTCCCTCTGTCTGTGTTTCCTGCTTCCTATGATCTCCAGTCTTTCAAACGCAGTGTGTCCAGGCATCTCGAAATGATCAGATCTTGAATTTGGCTCTCTCTTGTATTTTGTTTTTCTCCCGGAAGGAACAATAATAGGAGGCCCACTGCCTTTGGTTGCCTCTTCCTCGCATAAGAAAAAAAAAAAGCGCAGTCTGATGGGAGCAGGGTAACTCGTCCCCAGAGGGTGACCCAAAAAGGACACCCCGTGATGCGAAAGTTTGCTCCCACCAGTGCAAAGACCCCCTTCTCCTACACCCCCCAGCCCAGACACCCAACCAACCAACTCAGGACAGCACCAAGGCGATCCTTCTGGTAGGTGGCACCGATGACCCATACAGGTAACCTACGTTTTGGACAGCGCTTAGCCAGACCCCTCACCCACAACCCTACCTGCAAGGGAGACCCTGCCAGATGTCATTACATCTGCGGGCAGGCTTATGGGATCACAGGGGGATGCAAACCCACCCACCACGACGAGGTGGCTGCCCACGGGAGGGATCCTCAGCAGAAGAAGGAACAGTCACCAAAGCTGCAAAGCCCATGGGACAGGCCTTACACTGTGCTGGACTGCCTATCAGACGTAACGTATCGGATTCAGGGTGGTGGTAAGTTTTGCCCAAAGGTTGTACACGTGAACGTCTATGACAGTACCATAGCCCAGGACAATACAGCTGGGACGTCTCCAAGGAATCATGCTCTCCCGCAGCTGAGGATGTTGATGAGGACCACGGAGTTGAAGTGCAAGACGATGGTGACAGTTTCCCAAGGGAAGAAGTGAATCTGGAAGAGGACCAAGACCTTCCAGGAAGAGTAGACTGTGTAGAGGTGCAAGGACGTTGTCGGAAGTGGCATAGAAGACCTAATAAGTTGAAAGATTATCTTATGTATAATTAGATGTTTCATTTGGATTAAGGTTTATGTTTGTATATATTGTGTAGTTTTGTCGGGACGACAAAGGACTAGGGAGGAAGTAATGTTAAGAAGCGTGATTTGCCAATTAGGTAGTCTAGAAGTTTCTCACTGATTCCTGATGTTTACGGCAGCTCCGGTACGAATCAGAGTTGCCAGCTTGCCTGCTGTCTGTGAGCATAGTTGTTTCGTAAGTTATGCATTAATTTTGTGCCCTTTTTCTCTATGATTCATTTATGTGATTGTTAAATTATGTAATTTAAGTTTGTATGCTAAATTATTTACAGTGTTATGTAATGTAAGAAAACTCTGGCATGTTTTGGATGTTTCCGAGTTTGTAACTGTTGTAACAGATGCTCTCTCTCTGGAATACACCAGAACTGTGGAGAAATAGATCGTTCTAGTACAATGCAAGCTTATATAAGGATGGAGAAGAGACTAGAGCGAGATCACTCGGTTTTTGGTTCAGTCTGAGTGTAGCGCAGTGCCAGTGAAGTTTGTATATTTTCGGTACTTGTGAAAACAGTCAAATGTTGTTGGCAAACAGTGAAGTGTTATTGAAGTTTGTATATATTCGGTACTTGCGAAAACAGTGAAGTGTTGTCAGGCATTAAATGTAATTGCAGTTAGTAAAGTTTGTATAGCTCCAGTGTTTGTGAGAATACTGAAGTGAAGTTGGAATGCAGTCAGTGTAATTATTTGGAAAATACAGACAGTGAACTTAAGAAGCAAGTGTTTATTCACCACGCCTGAGCTGATCTTGTGTACTGTACACCGAAAGGCTGACCATATGAAGAACAACTCACTGGGCAACGTCCTTTCTATTCTGATGTACTGCTGATGGAGCCTGTGGCAGTGTGGGACGGGGACATAACAATTCCTTCTGACTTGTAGGGGAGGTAGTTTATTTATAATTGCAGAATTATTATTTCCAACAGCTTTGTTCTGAGTTTTGTCTAGATGTTTTAGTGCAACCTCTCCACATCCATTCCACAAAGGTGAGCAATATTCAAGGTGAGAGCGCACATGACTCTTATAAATGATAGCTACTGTAACTGCTCGTCATCGCAGAACTTACGGACTTTTCTTTAAGGCAGTTTTAGCAAGTAATTTGACATGAGAGGTCCAGATGAGGGCACTGTTAAGCGAAACACCGAGAATTTCAATACTTTTGGAGATGGGAATATTAGGTGCATTGAAGGTGAAATACGAATCCGGTAATATCTATTAGTAAATTGTATATATTTGGTTTCACTAATATTAAATGGGGAAAGGTATTATTAATATTTAATATTAATTTAATAATAAGATTTTTATTTACCAGTCAGCGCAAACCCCGAAACTCTAGGGATTTTTTTTTTAAATTTAGGTTCTTTATTTACCATTCAGTACAAGCCCCAACACTCTGGGGAATACTGTCCCTGAAGGCCGAGAAGGGAGGGGTGCATGAGGAAAACAAGATAGGTATCACAGGGCATAGAAGGTACAGAAAGAATTATCATTACAAGCACAATAATGAACAAAGACAATGATACATACAAGGTACAAAGCTGGCACAGTAATTATCATTACATGTTGTGAAGTGGTACAGATACACACGTTATGTACTGTACAGTTGAGCAAGTAGGAAGTGCGAAAAAATATTGGGATATATGGAGACATCTGGCAGTTCCCCGTGGTAAGTCCACTTATCTTATGAATGAATCGCTCCGAACCTAGAGCCTGTGTAAGGTGGAGCGTGATTGGCTGAACTTGCGAGTGGTAGTGAAGCAAATATTCTCATCATATTATACGTAAATCAAGGTTAATAACTAATGAGTGGCACGAAACAATGTACAGAGAATACTACAGTAATTAAATGATCGAACGTGGAGTATAACTGAGTAATAAGCGTCAGCAATCTGTAAAACATAACTGGCAGCATAGCACAGAAGAGCAGCACGTCAGCTGGAAGTTTCGTTTATTCTTGATATTCGAAGCAATCGAAATGAACTCTAGTGAATCCGATTAATAGATGTTGACCTCTAACGAAAAGAACCGGCAATGCCTTCTTTAATGAATCTAATAATGACATTATATTTCATCATTTTCGAGGGCTACTATGCTCTGTGGCAAGATTATTAAAATGTGCAGACAGTATATTAATACTGTACTATGTTATTCGTTGGTATCAGGAACACAGGATGTTAGTTCTAGTACTTATTAGTTCGAGAAGCAATATTAAGAGGTGGGAGGAGGAAGGTGACTTAAGAGACCACCGTCGACTTGGACCAGAGAGAAAAACGACTGCAGAAGAGGATAGCGCTTGCGGGAATTAGCTGCTGTGGCAGCTAAGCAAGAACTATAGCTTGATGTTGCGTCAGAGACTGTAAGGTAGAGAGTGCTAGAATTTGGCTACCACCACAGAACACTAGCCAAAAAACTAAAGCTAAATGATAGACACCTGTAGTAACGCCTCCAGTTCGCACAATGTTATGTAGACCATGACCTGGACTATTGGGCGAGAGTCATCTTTTCTGATGAGAAGACAGTCTCTTCAACCTCCTATGGGAAACTTCATTCTTACAGGCTTAACAATACGAGGTAAGTCACAATGAAATTGAAACAGTGCGATTTACCAAACGTTCATGCATATAAATAATTCAAGCAAGTGGTCTTGTCGCTTTGCGGTACTTAGAATAAATAGCTGAATATATATATATATATATATATATATATATATTGTTACATAGCCTATGATTTCATCATCCCTTGTATAATTCTAACGTACAGTATGCTGCATGTTTGATCACGATTCGCCTCGTGGCTTCCATAGTGACCAGGCTTTCGTGTTCTACCTCACTCCCCTCTTCTCCCCCTTATAGTAGAGTAAGTCGTTCTTTCTGTTGTTCAGAGCAGGACTGTCAACTCTTCCTCCCCTGTGCCTTCATTTCCGCGTCCTTCTTGCAAGTTGAATCAAGCTCTGCCTGCCCTGTATATAATGAGCTCAGTCTCTGCATTAGTTGCCACTTAGATCTACTCCTCATATTGTTCACATCTCTGTCCTCCTCTGTGTAGTGTATTATTATTGTGAGTGCTCAGGAAGTCTCCAGCCATCTAGCTGCTGTATAATTTGAGTATAAGTGTTGTTACCATTTTTCTTGTACTGTATGGCCTAAGGCGTTAATTCGTAGGCCTGGTGGGGTTTTTGTGATTCCTGTAGAGTTTTTAATGTCAGCCAATATTAATAATATTTTGTATCTGTAATAATATATCTTGCTTTAACTGAGCATCATCCGGTTTTCTCATTTATCAGGCCTGACTTAGATAAATTTGCTCTTGCTAAATTCATGTTAATAGAAGGTATTGCAGTTAACCATATATGTAACCTGTTTTGCCATTACATTATCCTTATGAGTCCTGAATGTTTAGTTGTTAGTTTGAGCATTAAACTTTAACTTGTAATTTTACCTAATTCTTTTGTTTTGAACCTGGAACTTTGCGGGACAGTAGTGATTTTAATATTCTCACTTGAAGTGTTCACTATCTCTCTCTCTGTTCCGTAACATAAATTTGGCGACCTCTTATCAGGATATTCAGGATGTTATCTTAAGGATATTGCTTGATATTTTGTGACTGTGATTTATTCATGATGTCTGCTATTACTACTCTTGATGAAGCCAAAGATTTTTTGTCAAATGTGCAAACAGTGTGTGATGTAGAAAACAGAACAAAGAATGAACTTAAGCTTGTTGCTCAACAACTGGGAATTGCTGTTCGCTTTCATCAGTCTAAAGATCAAATTGTTGACATGATTAATAAAAGCATGTTTAATGTAACTCCTCCAGATGAGCAAACGCGGATTGAAATAGCTAAGTTACAGCTAGCCCTGCAGGAGGCTCGTGCTAAGGAGGCTGAGTCTCAGGCTCGTATTCAGGAGGCACAGACACAAATTGAAATTGCTAGGATTCAGGCAGACCATGAGTATCGCATGAAACAAAGTGGAACTGGATCATCTAGCTCTGATGATTTTGATGTGGCTAAAAATGTTAAACTTGTCCCTCCTTTTAATGAATCTGATTTAACAAAGTATTTTCAGTTGTTTGAGAGGGTAGCTACAGGTTTTAATTGGCCCAAAAAGTATTGGCCAGTACTCCTTCAGAGTGTTCTCACCGGTAAAGCTCAAGTAACTTATGCATCTTTGCCTCAGGATCAATCTGATAATTATGATGTAGTTAAGAGCTTGATTCTTAAGGCCTATGAGCTTGTTCCTGAAGCCTATAGAGTAAAATTTAGGACAACTTATAGGCAAGATAAGCAATCCCATGTTGAGTATGCAAAAATCAAATAAGATCTGTTAGAGCAGTGGTTAAATTCTAAGAATGTAAATTCAGATTTTGATAAATTTAAGCAGATGATTTTGCTGGAGGACTTCAAAAGGTGTATCAATAAAGATGTAAGCCTATATCTTGATGAGAAAAGAATAGATAATTTGTCTGATGCTGCAGTTTTAGCTGATGAATATGTTCTCACTGACAAGAGATATTCTAAAGAAAAAAGGAAAGCTGAGAGTAAGTACGTTGCCTCTACTCAGAGTACAGGTAACAGGAAAGAGAATAAAGATGATGTTTCTCAGGAAGTAAATACCAGCTCCACCTCTAGATTTCAGAAAAGTAAATGTACTTACTGTAGTAAGCTTGGTCATACTACGGAGAAATGTTTCAGGAGACAGCGTGACGTGAACAAAAAGGAGTCTTTAAATATTCAGTCAATTGGTCTAGTCTCCACCCTTGAGAGTTCCCAGAATTCTTTAACCGAGTTAACTGAACCTGCTTTGAGGGGTAAATTAAATTCTCATGATGAAGCTCCTCTTTTGAGCAGCAACGTGGGTGACACTCTCAAGAGTTCATGTGCTAATTTCCTGTCTGATAGTTTTGTCAGTCCTCTGGACAGTAATGACAGGAAATCAGTTAATATTTACCGTGATACAGGTACTTGCCAATCCCTTATGCTGACCAGTGTTCTAGGCTCTAATGTTAATTCCTCTGATGAAACTGTAATCTTACAAGGTGTAGGGAATAATTACTTCTCTGTCCCTCTGTGCAGAGTGAATTAAGAGTCTGGTTTTGTTAATGGTTCCGTTATGGTTGGGTTGGTTGAGACACTCCCAATGTCAGGTGTAACTTTCTTACTTGGAAATGATATTGGTGGAAGTCAAGTGTGTCCAGCTCCTCAGTTGTCTAGTGAACCAGTGACCGCGACCCAGGATTGTGATGTCCCTGATGTGTTCTCTGCATGTGCTGTCACTAGGGCTAAGTCTAAAGTTACTGGTGACTTAGAGGATAATGATGATGATGATGATGTTATCCTAGCTGACACTTTTCTTGCTAATTTCGACCACTCACCAGATGAGGCAGTACCCCGTAGTGTTGATAATTTGTCTCGTCAAGAGTTGGTTGAATTGCAGGTTGTTGACCCTGAGTTGAAAGGTCTAGCTAACTCTGCTTGCAGTGAGGAAGAGTCAGCTGGTGCTTCTACTTGTTATTATATAAAGTCAGGAGTACTTATGAGGAAGTGGAGACCCCCAGCAGCATCAGCTGACTGTGAATGGGAGGTTGTACATCAAGCTGTCATCCCTCGTGTTTGTAGGCAGGATATCATTAGAGTGGCTCATGATTCCAGTTTGGCAGGACACCTTGGAGTGAGGAAGACTGTGGCACGCATTTTTAAACACTTCTGCTGGCCAGATATCTTCAGAGATATTTCCTGGTATTGTAAGTCTTGTCACACCTGTCAAGTTGTGGGGAAGTGTAATCAGACCGAAAAGGTTGAACCTCTAGTTCCCATTCCTCCTTTTGAGGCGCCATTCACCCGTGTGTTGGTGGATAGTGTGGGCCCTTTTCCTAAGACTTCTTCAGGATTTTCTTATGTGTTGACCCTGATTCATATGGCTACTCGTTATCCTGAAGCCATTCCACTTAGAAATATCTCAGCAAAGAACGTGGTTAAGGAAATGCTGGGGTTCTTCACCAAGTTTGGTCTGCCCAAGGAGGTACAGTCAGACCGGGGAAGTAATTTCATGTCAAATGATTTCAAGCAGTCTCTGAAAGAGTTGGGCATCACCCAGATCACGTCTTCAGCTTACCATCCCCAGACCCAAGGAGCGTTGGAGAGATATCATCAAACACTCAAATCGATGCTCAGGAAATACTGTTTGGAACATCAGAAAGACTGGGATAAAGGTCTTCCATTCGTTGTATTTGCCGCAAGAGAATCTCCAAATGAATCACTGGGCTTCTCACCCTTTGAACTACTGTTTGGTCATGAAGTAAGAGGACCCCTTAAGCTACTCAAGGATGCCGGCTGTCGGAGGAAGATGACGTCAACCTGCTGGAGTATGTGATGAAGTTCAAAGAACGGCTGTCCACTGCTTTACAGCTGGCGAGAGAGAATTTAGGAGCTGCTCAGGAGAAGATGAAGACTTAGTATGATAAGAAGTCCAGGTTATGCCACTTTCAGTCAAGGGATCAGGTTTTGATTCTGCTACCGGTGCATGGGCAACCTCTTCAAGCCAAGTTTAGTGGTCCTTATTTCGTGGAGAAGAAACTCAGTGATGTCAACTATGTCATCGCCACACCAGATCGTAGAAAGAACAAGCAACTTTGTCACATCAACATGCTAAAGTTATATCACAGGCGGGACGAAAATAACCCAGTCTGCACTGTAGCTGTTCCACCCAAGTCTGCAAGTGAAGTTCTCCCATGCAGTATGAGCCTGAGTGATAGTTTGGGAAAGAATGCTGATATCATGAATGATCTCCAGACTAAGCTTTCTCATCTAGCTCCCGAGGAAAGGCAGGAGTTTTCGGCATTACTGCAGGAGTACCCGCAAGTGTTCCATGCCACTCCAGGAAGAACCACTGTGTTGATGGATGATGTCGATGTTGGAGACGCAAAGCCAATTAAACTGCCTCCTTACCGTGTGTACCCAGTGAAAGTTTCTCTCATCCAGAAGGAGCTTGGCTACCTGTTGGATCACAAGATGATTGAGCCCTGTCAGAGCGAGTGGAGTTCTCCTGTCACTCTAGTCCCTAAGCCAGGTGGGTCAGAGCGGCTTTGCATCAACAACAGACGTGTTAATCAGATAACCAAAACAGACACTTACCCTTTCCCTCGCGTGGAAGATTGCGTAGACAAGATCGGAAAGGCTAGGTACGTAAGTAAATTTGATTTGTTAAAGGGATACTGGCAAGTACCTATGACTGAACGTGCTAGGGAGATCTCATGTTTTGTAACACTAGGAAAGACTTTTGCATGTTCTGTAATGCCATATGGTATGAAGAATGCACCAGCCACTTTTCAGAAGCTCATGAATGTTGTAATGGAGGGTTTGGCAGGGTGTGTTGTTTATATTGATGATGTATTAATCTTCAGTGACAACTGGAAAGATCACCTATGCCATGTCAGTAAATTTCTTGAGCGTTTGGTTCAGGCTAATCTTGTAGCTAATCTATCAAAGTGTGAGTTTGGTCAAGCTAAAGTTCAGTACCTTGGGTACGTAATTGGTGATGGACATGTTGCACCACGAAGAGCTAAGGTTCAGGTTATAAGTGATCTTCCCAGACCTAAAAGTAGGAAAGAGCTGCAAAGATTTTTGGGAATGGTAGGTTATTACAGGAGATTTGTTCTTAACTTTTCAATTCTTGTATCACCACTTACAGACCTACTGAAAAAGGGAGTTAAATTTGTCTGGACCGATAACTGTGAATCCTCTTTCAGTAAACTTAAAACTATCCTATTAAGTCAGCCAGTGCTCGCTACTCCAAATTTTGCTAAGCTTTTTAAGATGGCTGTTAACGCAAGTGATACAGGAGCTGGGGCTGTTTTGCTGCAAGAGGATGATCAGGGTATTGAACACCCTCTATCTTATTACAGTAAGAAGTTCACTCCACCTCAAAAGTACTCAACTATTGAGAATGAGCTTTTGGCCTTGATTTTGGGTTTACAGCATTTTTCATTTTATTTGTGTTCTGGTTTTGACCTCATAGTCATTGATACCGATCATAACCCACTGAAATTCCTTAGTAAGTTTAAAGATAAAAATCAGAGATTGACAAGATGGAGTCTACTTCTTCAGGAGTATTCATTAGACATACAACATGTCAAGGGGAAAGAAAATGTTATTGCAGATTGCTTATCTAGACTTTAGACATTGTTTTAGAGTAATAAGAAATTTCCTTTGTAAATTTCTTTTTCTTTGTGGGGAGGTGTTTCATAGCCTATGATTTCATCATCCTTTGTATAATTCTAACGTACAGTATGCTGCATGTTTGATCACGATTCGCCTCGTGGCTTCCATAGTGACCAGGCTTGCGTGTTCTACCTTACTCCCCCCTTCTCCCCCTTATAGTAGAGTAAGTCGTTCTTTCTGTTGTTCAGAGCAGGACTGTCAACTCTTCCTCCCCTGTGCCTTCATTTCCGCGTCCTTCTTGCAAGTTGAATCAAGCTCTGCCGGCCCCCTATATAATGAGCTCAGTCTCTGCATTAGTTGCCACTTAGATCTACTCTTCACTTTGTTCACATCTCTGTCCTCCCCTGTATAGTGTATTATTATTGTGAGTGCTCAGGAAGTCTCCAGCCATCTAGCTGCTGTATAATTTGAGTATAAGTGTTGTTACCATTTTTCTCGTACTGTATGGCCTAAGGCGTTAATTCGTAGGCCTGGTGGGGTTTTTGTGATTCCTGTAGAGTTTTTAATGTCAGCCAATATTAATAATACTTTGTATCTGTAATAATATATCTTGCTTTAACTGAGCATTATCCGGTTTTCTCATTTATCAGGGCTGACTTAGATATATTTGCTCTTGCTAAATTCATGTTAATAGAGGCTATTGCAGTTAACCATATATGTAACCTGTTTGGCATTACATTATCCTTATGAGTCCTGAATGTTTAGTTGTTGGTTTGAGCATTAAACTTTAACTTGTAATTTTACCTAACTCTTGTTTTGAACCTGGAACTTTGCGGGACAGTAGTGATTTTAGTATTCTCACTTGAAGTGTTCATTATCTCTCTGTTCCGTAACAATATATATATATATATATATATATAGATAGATAGATAGATAGATAGAGAGAGAGAGAGAGAGAGGGAGAGAGATAGGCTGATATATAGAGAGAGATATCGAGATATCGATAGAGATATATATCGGTAGAGTGATAGAGAGATAGCGATATAGAGATAGAGATATCGATATAGAGATAGAGATATCGATATGGAGATACAGAGATATCGATATGGAGATAAAGAGATATCGTTATAGATGTATAGAAATATCGATATAGATTGAGACTGAGATATAGAGACATAGAGATATAGAGATATCGAGATAGAGATAGACATATACAGAAAGAGAGATACAGATAGAGAGATAGAGATACAGAGATATCGATATAGAGATATCAATATAGAGATCGATAGAGACAGAGATGGAGATTGAAACAGAGATATAGGGATATAAAGATACTGGTATAAAGATACAGATATAGAGATACTTGTATAGAGATATATAGAGATATAGAGAGATAGACAGAGATAGAGACAGAGATAGGGAGATACAGAGAGACAGAGATAGAGATATATATAGTTAGAGATAAAGATATATAGATAGAGATATAGAGATAGAAATACAGAGATAGAGAGAGAGATAGAGGTAGAGAGGTAGAGGTAGAGAGAGATAAAGGTAGAGAGACAGAGAGAGAGACACACACACACACATATATATATATATATATATATATATATATATATATATATATATATATATATACAGAAAGAGAGAGAGAGAGAGAGAGAGAGAATTTTTATTTACAACAGGTAATGTGTAATCGAGTAAATAAATAAATCTTACAGAACATATTTTACAAAATTAAGACATTAATGTGTATTTCATATCAAAACTGACAAGAACAATGTTTTATAGATATGTTCGGGAGCACATCTACACAGAGGGAAGGAGTGGTCACGTAACATGCAACGTGTGGGGGTGGATTGGTCTCCATGGTGTTGGTGAGGTCACAAAGATTGAGGGAAAGTTCAGGGCTGAGCAGTATCTGGAGATACTAGAGAAGGTGATGCTGCCTACTGTCCGCGCACACACCCTTCAGTATCCTGAAAACATCATCTTCGTGCACGACAATTGTCCCGTGCTCACAGGGAGAGTTGTGCGAACATGGGTTGAGGATCAGCGCTATCTAGAACTTTTGCCTTGGCCTAGCAACAGCCCTGACCTAAATCCCATTGAGAACGTTTGGGCCAATGTTGTAAATGTTTTGGAGCCAAACGAGAAAAGGACGCCACAGCAACCGTTGCGTCCTTAGAGGTAGGAGTAGGGTAGAGTCGGCGGGAGAAGGCTCCGGTGAAGCCAGAGAACTGTCAAACGGCCATATTGGTCAAGTCAAGAGGTCACGGCAACACCTACGTGACTTGAAGATATATTGGGTTTCTTCTGTGCTGCCAAAGCTTAAAAATGCTAAATGAAAGGCTAATTCTTCCTCCAAATCCAGTTTTGAAGTACCTTCTAACTTACAAAGCAAGTCAAGATCATATTGAGTTATTTTTTGGCAAAATTAGAAGTATGGGTGGATATAACAACAATCCAACAGCACGGCAATTTTCAGCAGCTTACAAAAAGATATTAACTAAAAACGAAATTGATGAAGTAACTAGAGGAAATTGCATGCCTATGGAATCCGTTTCTATTCTATCTGCTTCTAGTTACTCCTGCAGTCCTCATGTGCCATCTCATACTGTAATCAACTCCTCTTTTGATAAACACAGGGTCATAGAGCACGAATTCCTTAATAAGAGGGAAGAATAATTTACTTTTAGCATCGGAAAATAGGAACATTATTTCAAGTAATGTAATTTCTCCCTGTTCTGATAAAATAGTAGGCTACATAGCTGGTTTTGTGTCTTAAACTTAAAAGGTGTTTGAAGTGGGAAGAGTGCTGCCAAGCTCTGTTTAGCCATAACACAAAGGAATTCCATAATCTCATTACTGTAAAAAAAAAAAAAAAAGGGAGAAATCTATGTTTTCCATCTAAAGATGTATTCATCATATGTATTTTGTGTGAAAAAATTTTCAGAGAAAAGGTGTTGAAAAGCAGCGAGTCAAAATGGGTGTCAAAATTATCCAACTATGCTTGTCAGGTCATTGTTGTTGAGGTTTTATCCACATTACAAGACAAACTTATCTTCATCACTGTAGAAAGTCAAATGTCTGCCAGTGACCCTCGCACAACCACCTTGTCTTACTTATCAAAGCAGTCGCAGAGACATATTTACAAGTGCGGTATTCCTATGCAGGAAAGCACTTTACAGCAAGAAATATTGCCTTTAAAAATGTCAAGAGTAGGACTGCTATGAATAAGGTAGTATTGATTAGTGGTTTAGGAATAAGGCATGAGTAAATAATTTGTTGCCATATAAAGTCTGAAATGTATAAACGGTTGTTTCTATATCCTTTTAGGTTAGTAGGCAAAAACAGATAAATAAATAAATAAAGATAATACATATTTTTTTCTGTTTGCAACTAAGAAAACACTCGCGCCTGGTCAGCGGAACCAAGTCAGACAGCTGTCAAAGGGGTCGCCGCCATGTTGGTCGAGTCAGGTCTGTCGGCCTCACACTGACCTACCCTTGGTTAATCCCATATGCCGCCTCTACCCTACTCCTACCTCTATGGTTGCATCACATGATGAGGGAGTGGGAGGTTCTCAGGAGAAAGCCTCACATCATTCCCAATCACGTGGCGTCACTATCTGACCGCCTTCACGATGTGATTGCTAGCAATTGTCTCTGGACAAAATATTGAGTGTAATTAAAGTGGCAGATTTATTTTGAATCAATAATTTCATCCAATGATGTATTGTTGTCATGATATTGTACTCGTTTGGACAGTTTTCCGAATAAAACATGAGTATTATTTATTTGTCTTATATATATAGATCGCACGTTCTTTTGGAGAGAACATTATTTTATAATATTGTGAGGAATGATTATTTTGTCAGGAAATAAACTTACTGTAAATTTTTATGATTTTGTTCTATGCCTACCGATGATGAGATATAGTAGAGTTGAAACATTATCAACATTAGTGACATATTTTAGGCAAAAACAAACCCTCATAATTGAGTACCATGCCGTCCCTGTATTGATTTTCACCACATTATAACATGTCCTATTTAATGATTGCGATAAATTTTCTTGGAAAAGATAAAAGGAGATAAAGCCGTTGTGAGCTATGTATTGGAGTCAGCGCCGTGCTCATATCGCAACTATATCGCACACGGTAAACATCCTGGCAATCGATAGTGAATGCCGTAAGCAATACACATATAAACTGAACAACTTATCAATCATATGATCTTACAGCCCGTCATCGAACACTTTGTGGCAACTTTGATGGGCAAAGCAGCGGACAGCCAATGCCCGTAGTTGAAGGAAATCACCAAACATTTCCCTGTGCTTTTTCGCCGAGCATGAACCAGGGACCCTGCCATCCTCAGAAAGTTGTCTCTTTAACCATATTGTTTTCTTGCACTCTTGTTTTCTTTTTTTACAATTGCAGCAATTCATATGCTATACTGAGTTATCTCTTTTTCTTTTCAACTGCGTTGCACATGGTCATGTCGCACTCAAGCGCTGCCGACCACCTACTGACAACTGGTCGACTTTACTGCCTGACCAGCTATTGAGCAGTATGGACATCACAATCATGCCTGACAGACTGTGCCTGATGAGGGCACAGTCTGCCAGTAACTGCCCGATAGGCGATAGTGTGGACGGGGCTTAAAAACTTACCTGCGTGAACTGACTAACTTCAAGAAACATAATTATGGACTGTATTCAAAGGAGGGAACTACTCCACGGCTGCCAGTGTTAATCGACGCTAGTTACCCATTTGGTAACCTATTCATTCCACTGTCTTCATCGTTGTCTCTTCCTCACCCTCTCCTCCAAACACTGTGGAGGAGGGATCGGTGTTGGTTAGGTGCTGCAAATTAAAACTGAATATTTGGTTACTTAGTCCCTGTTTGATGTTACAGAACGATGCTGTATGCACCTCAAGAACGTGAAAGTAATTAAGCGGATCTGCTAAGAAGAAATTTAAGGTAGCCATCTCATACTATATGATTGTTGTTTACTATCTTACCATATTTTTGCGTTTCTAATGCAATACATTTAAACTGAGAATGAGCCCCGTAAGGGGTTATTGTCCGCAGGGACAAGGACGATACTTAAAGGGTTTTGGCGCCCCATCAGTCTCGAATCAATCCTTTTCAGCTCTTCAACTGTCCTTCGTTTCTTTCATTTTTCCTCGTGCTTGCTGTCCCTCCTCTCTGTTTCCTTCTCCCTTGTGCTACAAAGTCTTACTGGCTTAGCACAGTCTTCTCTCTTCCTATTTCAATATAATATAATATATTTGGTGAAATATAATAGGTAATAAGACAACAAACAGTTTAGTATTAATTTACTGCCTATGCATATTAACAAATGTCATGTGTCATAGATCATAATAACCCTTGAAATTGATGAAATGTAATACCAGTATTACATTCGTTAAAGAAAGCATTGGCGGTTCTCTTCGTTAGAGGTCAACATCTATTAATCTGATTCACTAGAGTTCGTTTCGAATGCTTCGAATATTATGAACAAACGAAACTACCAGCTGACGTGCTACTCCTCCGTGCTATGTTGCCAGTTATGTTTTACAGATTGCTGACGGTTATTACTCAATTATACTCCACGTTCGATCATTTAATTACTGTAGTATTCTCTGTACATTGTTTCGTGCCACGTATTAGTTATTAACCTTGATTTACGTATAATATGATGAGAATATTTGCTTCATCACCATTCGCAAGTTCAGCCAATCACGTTCCACCTTACACAGGCTCTAGGTTCGGAGCGATTCATTCATAAGATACGTGGACTTACTGCAGAGAACTGCCAGATGTCTCCATATACCCCAATATTTTTTTGCACTTTTTACCTGCCAACTGTAATGCATATGCAGAGAGAGGCACATACGCACACATACATATACGTAGTATATATATATATATATATATATATATATATATATATATATATATATATATATATATATATATATATATATATATATATATTGTTACAGAACAGAGAAAGATAACGTACACTTTAAGTGAGAATACTAAGAGTCACTACTGTCCCGTAAAGTTCCAGGTTCAAAACAAAAGAGTTAGGTAAAATTACAAGTTAAAGTTTAATGCTCAAACTAACAACAAAACATTCAGGACTCATAAGGATAAAGTAATGGCAAATAAACAGGTTAAATATATGGTTAACTGCAATAGCCTCTATTAACACGAAATTAGCAAGAGTAAATTTATCTAAGTCAGCCCTGATAAAATGAGATACCAGATAATACTCAGTGAATGCCAGATATATTATTACAGATACAAACTATTATCAAAAATAACTGATATAAAACCCTACAATAATCACAAAGACCTCGCTAGGCCTAAGAATTAACCCTATGCTACACAGTACAAGAAAAAATGCAACAACAGTTATACTCAAATTACACACAGCTGCTAGATGTTTGGAGATTTCTTGAGCACTCACAATAATAATAACTGTACAGGGGAGGACAAAGATGTGAACAAAATGAGGAGCAGATCTAAGTGGCAATGATGCAGAGATTGAGCTCATTATATAGGGGCCAGCAGAGCCTGATACAACTTGTAAGAAGGACGCGCAAATGAAGCCATGGGGACAAAGAGCTGAAAATCCCGCACTGTATAACAGAGAGAACGACTTACTCTACTATAACGGTAGAAGGGGGGGACTGAGACAGAACACGCTCGTGATCAAACATGCAGCAACTGTGCGTTAAAATTACACAAAGGATGATGAAATCATAGGCTATGTAACACCTCCCCACAAAGAAAAAAGAAATTTACAAAGGAAATTTCTTATTACTCTAAAACAATCTGTATATGGCATTACAGACCATGCAAAGGTCTTTCCTAATGTTACAAAACATGAGATCTCCCTAGCACGTTCAGTCATAGGTACTTGCCAGTATCCCTTTAACAAATCAAACTTACTTATGTACCTAGCCTTTCCGATCTTGTCTATGCAATCTTCCACACGAGGGAGAGGGTAAGTGTCTGTTTTAGTTATCTGATTAACACGTCTGTAGTCGATGCAAAGCCTCTGTGACCCACCTGGCTTAGGGACTAGAGTGACAGGAGAACTCCACTCGCTCTGACACGGCTCAATCATCTTGTGGTCCAACAGGTAGCCAAGCTCCTTCTGGATGAGAGGAACTTTCACTGGGTTCACACGGTAAGGAGGCAATTTAATTGGCTTTGCGTCTTCAACATCGACATCATGCATCAACACAGTGGTTCTTCCTGGAGTGGCACGGAACACTTGCGGGTACTCCTGCAGTAATGCCGAAAACTCCTGCCTTTCCTTGGGTGGTAGATGAGAAAGCTTAGTCTGGAGATCATTCATGATATCAGGATTCTTCCCCAAACTATCACTCAGGCTCATACTGCATGGGAGAGCTTCACTTGCAGACTCGGGTGGAACAGCTACAGTGCAGACTGGATTATTTTCGTCCCGCCTGTGATATAACTTTAGCATGTTGATGTGACATAGTTGCTTGCTCTTTCTACGATCTGGTGTGGCGATGACATAGCTGACATCACTGAGTTTCTTCTCCACGAAATAAGGGCCACTAAACTTGGCTTGAAGAGGTTGCCCATGAACTAGTAGCAGAATCAAAACCTGATCTCCTGGCTGAAAGTGGCGTAACCTGGACTTCTTATCATACCAAGTCTTCATCTTCTCCTGAGCAGCTCCTAAATTCTCTCTCGCCAGCTGTAAAGCAGTGGACAGCCGTTCTTTGAAATTCATCACATACTCCAGCAGGTTGACGTCATCTTCCTCCGACAGCCAGCATTCCTTGAGTAACTTAAGGGGTCCTCTTACTTCATGGCCAAACAGTAGTTCAAAAGGTGAGAAGCCCAGTGATTCATTTGGAGATTCTCTTGCAGCAAACACAACGAATGGAAGACCTTTATCCCAGTCTTTCTGATGTTCCAAACAGTATTTCTTGAGCATCGATTTGAGTGTTTGATGATATCTCTCCAACGCTCCTTGGGTCTGGGGATGGTAAGCTGAAGACGTGATCTGGGTGATGCCCAACTCTTTCAGAGACTGCTTGAAAACATTCGACATGAAATTACTTCCCCGGTCTGACTGTACCTCCTTGGGCAGACCAAACTTTGTGAAGAACCCTAGCATTTCCTTAACCACGTTCTTTGCTGAGATGTTTCTAAGTGGAATGGCTTCAGGATAACGAGTAGCCATATCAATCATGGTCAACACATAAGAAAATCCTGAAGAAGTCTTAGGAAGAGGGCCCACAATATCCACCAACACACGGGTGAAAGGCGCCTCAAAAGGAGGAATGGGAACTAGAGGTGCAACCTTTTCGGTCTGATTACACTTCCCTACAACTTGACAGGTGTGACAAGACTTACAATACCAGGAAACATCCCTGAAGATACCTGGCCAGTAGAAGTGTTTCAAAATGCGTGCCACAGTCTTCCTCACTCCAAGGTGTCCTGCCAAACTGAAATCATGAGCCACTCGAATGATATCCTGCCTACAAACACGAGGGATGACAACTTGATGTACAACCTCCCATTCACAGTCGGCTGATGCTGTTGGGGGTCTCCACTTCCTCATAAGTACTCCTGACTTTACATAATAACAAGTAGAAGCACCAGCTGACTCTTCCTCACTGCAAGCAGAGTTAGCTAGACCTTTCAACTCAGGGTCAGCAACCTGCAACTCAACCAACTCTTGACGAGACAAATTATCAACACTACGGGGTACTGCCTCATCTGGTGAGTGGTCCAAATTAGCAAGAAAAGTGTCAGCTAGGATAACATCATCATCATCATTATCCTCTAAATCACCAGTAACTTTAGACTTAGCCCTAGTGACAGCACATGCAGGGAACACCTCAGGGACATCACAATCCTGGGCCGCAGCCACTGGCTCACTAGACAACTGAGGAGCTGGACACACTTGACTTCCACCAATATCATTTCCAAGTAAGAAAGTTACACCTGACATTGGGAGTGTCTCAACCAACCCAACCATAACAGAACCATTAACAAAACCAGACTCTAAATTCACTCTGCACAGAGGGACAGAGAAGTAATTAGTCCCTACACCTTGTAAGATTACAGTTTCATCAGAGGAATTAACATTAGAGGCTAGAACACTGGTCAGCATAAGGGATTGGCAAGCACCTGTATCACGATATATTTGAACTGATTTCCTGTCATTACTGTCCAGAGGACTGACAAAACCATCAGACAGGAAATTAGCACATGAACTCTTGAGAGTGTCACCCACGTTACTGCTCAAAAGAGGAGCTCCATCATGAGAATTTAAGTTACCCCTCAAAGCAGGTTCAATTAACTCAGTTAAAGAATTCTGGGAACTCTCAAGAGTGGACACTAGACCAATTGACTGAATATTTAAAGACTCCTTTTTGTTCACATCACGCTGTCTCCTGAAACATCTCTCCGTAGTATGACCAAGCTTACTACAATAAGTACATTTACTCTTCTGAAATCTAGAGGTGAAGCTGGTATTTACTTCCTGAGAAACATCATCCTTATTCTCTTTCCTGTTACCTGTACTCTGAGTAGAGGCAACGTACTGACTCCCAGCTTTCCTTTTCTCTCTAGAATATCTCTTGTGAGTGAGAACATATTCATCAGCTAAAACAGCAGCATCAGACAAATTATCTATTCTTCTCTCATCAAGATATAGGCTTACATCTTTATAAATACACCTCTTGAAGTCCTCCAGCAAAATCATCTGCTTAAATTTGTCAAAATCAGAATCCACATTCTTAGAATTTAACCACTGCTCTAACAGATCTTCTTTGATTTTTGCATACTCAACATGGGATTGCTTATCTTGCTTGTAAGTTGTCCTAAATTTTACTCTATAAGCTTCAGGAACAAGCTCATAGGCCTTAAGAATCAAGCTCTTAACTACATCATAATTATCAGATTGATCCTGAGGCAAAGATGCATAAGTTACTTGAGCTTTACCGGTGAGAACAGTTTGAAGGAGTACTGGCCAATACTCCTTAGGCCAATTAAAACCTGTAGCTACCCTCTCAAACAACTGAAAATACTTTGTTAAATCAGATTCATTAAAAGGAGGGACAAGTTTAACATTTTTAGCCACATCAAAATCATCAGAGCTAGATGATCCAGTTCCACCTTGTTTCATGCGATACTCATGGTCTGCCTGAATCCTAGCAATTTCAACTTGTGCCTCGGCCTCCTTAGCACGGGCCTCCTGCAGGGCTAGCTGTAACTTAGCTAATTCAATCTGCGTTTGCTCATTTGGAGGAGTTACATTGAACAAGCTTTCATTAATCATGGCAACAATCTGATCTTTAGACTGATGAGAGCGAACAACAAATCCCAATTGTTGAGCAACAATCTTAAGTTCATTCTTTGTTCTGTTTTCTATATCACACACTGTTTGCACATTTGACAAAAAATCTTTGGCTTCATCAAGTGTAGAAATAGTAGCCATCATGAATATATCACAGTCACAAAATATCAAACAATATCCTTATGATAATATCCTGAATATCCTGATATGAGGTAGCCAAATTTATGTTACGGAACAGAGAAAGATAACGTACACTTTAAGTGAGAATACTAAGAGTCACTACTGTCCCGTAAAGTTCCAGGTTCAAAACAAAAGAGTTAGGTAAAATTACAAGTTAAAGTTTAATGCTCAAACTAACAACAAAACATTCAGGACTCATAAGGATAAAGTAATGGCAAATAAACAGGTTAAATATATGGTTAACTGCAATAGCCTCTATTAACACGAAATTAGCAAGAGTAAATTTATCTAAGTCAGCCCTGATAAAATGAGATACCAGATAATACTCAGTGAATGCCAGATATATTATTACAGATACAAACTATTATCAAAAATAACTGATATAAAACCCTACAATAATCACAAAGACCTCGCTAGGCCTAAGAATTAACCCTATGCTACACAGTACAAGAAAAAAATGCAACAACAGTTATACTCAAATTACACACAGCTGCTAGATGTTTGGAGATTTCTTGAGCACTCACAATAATAATAACTGTACAGGGGAGGACAGAGATGTGAACAAAATGAGGAGCAGATCTAAGTGGCAATGATGCAGAGATTGAGCTCATTATATAGGGGCCAGCAGAGCCTGATACAACTTGTAAGAAGGACGCGCAAATGAAGCCATGGGGACAAAGAGCTGAAAATCCCGCACTGTATAACAGAGAGAACGACTTACTCTACTATAACGGTAGAAGGGGGGGACTGAGGCAGAACACGCTCGTGATCAAACATGCAGCAACTGTGCGTTAAAATTACACAAAGGATGATGAAATCATAGGCTATGTAACAATATATTTATATATATATATATATATATATATATATATATATATATATATATATATATATATGCACATGTAGCCACAGACATATTGCATATACAGGATAGGCACTTATGTATAAATATATGGGTATGTGTCCAGGCGTTCATACATATACATATGCAACATGCATATATATATATATATATATATATATATATATATATATATATATATATATATATTGACAGGGAGACATATATATACTGTACATATACACCCTTAGCAGATACATATACATAGTCACATACATAGGTGGATAGGGAAAAAAAATACGATATGCATTATAAAATTACCTCGAATCAAAATTCCAGCACTAGGACAGTACATGCACATGCACCTGATGTGTGCGCATGTGCGTGGACAACACACACACACACACACACACACACACACACACCTAAATGTCCGATCATTGTCTTAGTGCCAGAGCATTACAATGAAAGGAGGTCGGGGTGAAGGTTGAGAATGTCTTCGAGTACGTCAAGATGTGTGATGAAGTAGGTACACAAAGCAGAAAACATGAGTCCAGGGGGGTCTGAAGGGGACAATAACTGGGCAGTTAACGATATGTGATAATGCTTCATCCATTGGATTGTGACAAAGTTTACATGGCCTGTTGGCGGTCGGTCGTCCGGTGATTTCCCCTGGGCAGCGATACCCCAGGCAAATGTGGGCAACGGCCACATCACAGCGGGGAGTGTGGGTGGGGTGCTTGCCATAGGTGTCTCACGCCACGGTAGGTGTCATAGTGCTTGATGGTGACACTAGCGAGACGTTCAACATCGGTACACAGACTAGGGCCTCCCTGTACTCCTCGAGGAGGATTCTCTTAACAAATGTTGTGGACACAGGGAGGCGGATGGCAACTAGGGGTAGGTTACAGGCAGCTCGGGCCAAGCGATCTGCCTGGTCGAGGCGGATGTAACAAACATTGGCTGGGATCCAAATAAAAGAAACCCTGAGACCAAGAGCTTGAGCCTGATGAAGGCGAGAGTAGAGGGAGGCGAAGAGAGGGGAGGGGCGTCGAGGGGGTGGGGGGTTGTGAAGTAAGGCAAGGGCTGCTTGGGAATCGCTGATGATTAGACCTGGTAAGTGATGAGAGATAAGGAAGTCAAGGGCAGGGAATACAGCAGATGGTTCACACTGGGTACTGCTGGCCCAGTTGGGAAGGCGGTGGGAGGTGGAGAAGACGGGGGATGCAGAGTTAGTAAAGGTAATGCAAGCAGCTCCCGCCTGGCCGTTAGCGAGGACAGAACCGTGAGTAAAAAAGAAAAAAAAGAAGAAAAAAAAAATCGGTCTAATATTACGTCCGTTTACCCTTTAACATCTCGTTTTCTCTAATATCCCAGGCAGTCCGTTTTCCTAGAACAGACGAGAGCGAATGATGTATTTATCAATTATCTTAACCAATTTACAGAATAAACAAATTTTAACAGTTATGTTATCACAGATCGTTTAGTCTTTCGAATTTTGTCTCTTCTGAATTCACTTCAAGCTGAATGTGAGGTGTTTCAGGGTTATATGAGTGAGGACCAACTTATAATAACAAGGAATCTCATACACAACTTACTCTTCCGAGCACTGATAAATATAGGGCCCCGAGACATGCTGAGGAAGCAATAACCCGGCGTTAGTGAAGCCATGTTGGTCTTTGGTGTATCTCTGACATAACAGCGAATACAAGTGGCAAAACGAGTGTTACAGCCCTTAATGAAAAGTTGGGAATATTTATAAGCGATCAGGCAACATTTATGTATATGAAATGAAAGCGAAAACACATTAGATGTTATGGCTGAAAAATGCTAGAATTAAAAGTGACGTTAAGCAGCAGAAACGATGGTTAGATTTTAATGTGATCTGGTTTACAAAATTGCAGATAGAGGAAACAAACTTTATGTGAAAGCGACATTTTTGTCCCGGACTTTACCAGTATTAGCAACAAACTAAAATTATATAAGTTGCAGGTGACAAGAATGCAGGACTTGCACGGATTTTACTGCACCATAAATATTTCTACCTAAACAAGTGGACTGCAGGTATGTAATACTAAAGGTCGTAGGCTTAAACTAGGGTGACTGCAAGCTCCAAATTTTGATGGTCATTTTCAGAACCCCTGTAGTTATATGTTGTCTGGATCCACATCATAGGCTGTAATACAGTTAACATGTCGACCAAACACATTCCATCTTCGTCACGTACTTCAGGAATTGCCGTCATCAAGCACAAATGTACAGTGCTAGATTGGTGCTGGAACTTCAGGGCCCTAATAGGAAACCGCTAAAATTACTGAAATCCACTCACGTGGAACGTGAGCTTCATCTCCTTAATATGTGAGTTAGCTAAAGTCGCTGAAGTCTACGGAAGTGAAGCACCTTGTTTCCGAAAATCGGTAGTGAGTGACAGACGGACTGGGCCGCCCCTAGAGAAGCTCTCATACAGTATCAAAAACTTGGAAGACTGCATTACCCTTTGTGATTAAAGAATGAAGTGTATGTCTCGAAGCGCCGGATTCTATGTACCATAGGTGGCTTCGTAACACCTATTGCTTAGCGATACATTTTGTGCTTTATAACTTAACATTCTCAGATCTATACCGTATTTATGGCGACATAGCGTGCACTAGTAACATACAAGAGGACACTACAGTCAATGCGCCGGAAAATTAATCGTTATGAAAGAGGTGATACGAAATTTCAGTTTCCACTATGAATACGATCCTATCAGCCAATTACTAAGAGACAAGTTGGGAACCTCACAAACAGTGAACGATCTGAAATAAAAATGTTAGTTACTTTGGAAAAGAAGAGGGGGGGGGGGAAGTAACTGAAGCTTTCTTTATTAGCCGCATTTTCGTGCTGCCGATTTTACCGGTCTTCATCGGTCAAGCCCCAAGGTAGCCGCCGGAAAACTGTCACTTCCTCTTGGTTTGTGGAAGACTGGGTGGAAGAGCGATGATAAACACTGGGTGTACCATCACCACCATTCCCGCCACATACCAAAATGCTTCCCGATCAGGGTCGGCACACAGCACCACCTCGTATAATTTTTTGTCATAACGGATTAACAATGAAGGGTTACTTGAACTCTTATCTGCATTATTAATCGGATCTTCTTTATGTGAGGTATACTGATTTGCATTCTTCATATATCGTGTGTCTACCCAGGACCCAGCAACATTGAGTACAACACTTGCTTAGATATCAAGTACCTCATCACGATATATACATATATATATATATATATATATATATATATATATAGTGAACTTCCGATAATCCGGCATCCGATGGTTTGGGAAACCCGATGGTTCGGAAAATCCACCCAAGGGTCATTTTTAGCTTTTTTAGGGTAAAAAGTCAAGAATAATCGGGAAAAAATAGAAAAATATTGAAACATAGCCGAAAGCGGTGCACCGAACTATCCAATTCCGCACCTCAAATAGCTGATATTTGCACTACACTACAAAGGTAAGTAAAGAAAACTAAAATTTCTTAATTACTGAAATTTATTATTTTTGGGGGGTGTTTTAAACATTTTCAGGTACCCGTATGATAGTCCGGGAAAATCTGATAATCCGGAAGGTCCGTGGGTTATTGCATTCTGGATTAAAGGACTTTTACTATATATATATACAGTATATATATATATATATATATATATATATATATATATATATATATATACATTAAGGGAATAACACTATATGGTTCATGTTTCTCCATAGATGTCGACATTCATTATTTTATCCGTGTATAAGTATAGAATCATGTCGGCAGTCCCGTAGTACTATCATGTCTCCTTTTTAAAACATTTTTTTTTTTTTTTTTAATTTCGTCAATAATAATTATCAGCATCAACATAACTTGTTTTATAGTGGGGAGGCGGTGGCTGAATCGGTAGAGAGGCGGCCTGCAGTCCTAATGGACCCAGGATCGAATCCCGGCTGGGACAGGGAACAGTTTAAGGATTTGAATTTCCTAAAAAGCAGACTTTCCTGATCTACCAGATGACCCGCCGACATGTCGTAAAAGTACCCCCGCTAATACCAATACACCAGTCCTGTATGAGACAAGCCCTAGCATGTATTCAGTATGGACGGTGGGTGTTAGCGCCGAAATGGTGACATGTGGAGGTGTAGGAGGACTACTGGGCCTTGGGATAGGTGACTGCCCCTGAGAAATAGGCCCTGAGCCTTTGGTCAGAGTCGGACACTTAGGGAAAAAAAAAAAACTTACGTTGATAATAAACAACTCTTGCTCTGTTCGTCCGTCGTCTGGTATTGTTCATTTTATTTTGGTCACTGCGTGCATGACCGAGCGGCTCCACTGGTGCATGCTGGTAAAGGGTTGGCCTGCTCCCAGACTCTGCGGTTACGGTCAGTTAAAAACGACGATGTGAAAAACACTCGAGAAGCTACCGGTTGCTCCTGGTTGTGACTGCTCAAATGGTGGCACGAAAACACTACTTATGTTAATGTTCAGTTTCACAGTGCTCGTTGGACTACGCAGTTATCTCACAGTAAAGAGCAGTATTATGGACGATACATAACACTTTGTAACATCTATTCCTAAGCGATTTTTATGAACTTCTGTTATCGGCCTAATTTTCCACGGAAACATAAAGAGGATTAAAAAAAAAGTTGAATATACAAAATATATCTCCGTGGAATAGTTACTACGAAGTCTTCTACATCATGCCAACAGCCACACTGACAGTCGCATTTTTAGTTACCTTACGAGAGTTCCTAACACCTGTTCTCTGCCGACTTATTCTACACAGTAGTATTGTACCATTATCCTGTTGTATGATGTTGGTGCAATGTATGACTAAAATAAAAGGATAACTATAACCAACACCAGGATGAAAAGGCGTAATATGCAAAATCAAGGGTCGACAAAAAGATGTTGCAGAGTCACTATACAACTAAGAATACCGCACTTAATATTGTTTAGTCTTCTTCACTTTAGTCCACATTCGTGTGAGCTTAAAAGGCTTTCTAGTGCCTCGTTCTTAATTATTTCCTCTTGAATATTACACCTCAGTATTAACTTTCATTCTGCTGTGTTCTTTAATACCAACATAGATTCCATCTTCAGCATTACAGGCAAATATTACCGTGCCACATGCAGCACACACACACAGTGCATACCGCTGCCAGCGATTATACAACTCAGGTCAACCAAATTTAATTAACTCTTCCAAGGCCATGACTCACATATCCACAAAATTTTACTGAAATCCATGAATATATTTTTTAGGTATACTGCGGGCAGATACAAAAAAAAAAAAAAAAAAAAAAAAAAAGAACTGGGACTCAAATTCAGATCGCCACCAATATTAATAAACTCTTCCATGGCCCATGACCCACATATCCAAAAAATTTCATTGAAATCTATCTGTAGCTTTTTTTTTTTTTTTTTTTTTTTAGATATATGGACAAACAGATAAACAGGGGTGAATACATAACCGTCTCCCAACTTCTTTGGCGGAGGTAACAAACTAGCAAGAAATAGAAGCATGGGAACCTCGTTAAGTGACGGTAATACAGTCAGTTGTGTCATATTGTCAAGGGCACACTGTAACCCTCACCCCACCCCCTACACACACACACACACACACACACACACACACACACTCTGAGGGAGCAGTCTTGTGTCCTTGACTGGGCCACGTGCTGGTCGAGTGTCTTGCAGCTCTATTTTACGTTGTACAGGAGGCATTGTAGCATCTCTGTTGCGATTTATTTTGTATATTGCACCTTAACATTCCCGTGTGTTCTGCTCATATCATTTTGATACCGGCATTGTTCCATGAATAATGTACAAGGTACAGGAGTATACTATAGTGTAAGAATACTGAATAAATCGCTAAGGAAGAGGTGTTAAAAATCTTGAAGAAAAAAAAAAGTGCGGTGCCATATAACACTGGTGATACTGTTCTAAGACAAGGGGTGAGGATAGTGATGGCTTATTTATTTTTATAAAACTGTTTATAATTCTGTTGTTTACCAGTTTAAGACTTTTTTTCACATCTGTTTACTCGGTGATAATGATACTTGAGTTTACATCATCATAATTAGATGAAGAAATAGGAGGCTTCATATTAACCTGCTCAGTGCGAAGATGTCTGTCTGAGCTATTTTTCCTACATCCAAACAATTTATATTTAATATGTGAATGACCTGCAATGGTGCAAAGGCTGGTGAAGGCTGCATGTAACCCTTTCAGTTGGAAAACCGTTTTCTACGTTGAATAAAACCGTCTGGTGGCATTAAGAGTATATATTTTTGGTCCGATGGGGTTGAGGCATACTGACTACACCAGGGTCACTGATGGTGTTGTCTCAATATTCCCCAAGAATACGACACGTAACCATCCATGTAACTTCAAGGTCCCCATTTGTATTCCTGGGTAAATAGTGATTAGGGGGAAATAAATTCTGATGATTACACGATATACTTAACACAATCGTATTCTCGTAAGCCCAGGAGGATTACTATACCTTTTTTTAAACTAATCTGCCCTAAAATTGTCGTCCGTCTATCTTGAATGCGGGGTTGTGGCAATAGCTAGTCAACGCTAGAATATGATGCTAGCCACAAAGAAATGTTACGGAAAGGATGTATATCGCAGCATTATCCTTTTGAGCCACTGAACTGCGTGGAATAAGCTGCCAAAGGGCAAAAACCAGGGCCAAGTTAATATGAAGGCAGTATAGCAATTTTTCCTCTCCTGTATACTTATTCACTCATCAGATTAGTCGCGATTCTTATGTAATATATGCCAGTATTATAATGACTTAAATGGCATAGAAGAAATTAGTAAGGCTTAATTAGTTAACGATATGTATCCTAATGTTTGGTGTGTATTGTCATCACAGGAGACTTGGTAGCATCTCCTCTGTGCTTCTTTATTACTGTATACAGAATGAGTAGGGGATGAAGAGATAATTTGTACTCCTAGTGGCTCTGAAGATATACTCTCACCTCTTCCTTTGCGTATATTTTGCACTCCATTATTCTTTTTTTTTTTTTTTTTATGTATTGCTAAAAACTGTGCATACTTTGGAACAATATAGAGCATACACAGTAGAATGTTGAAGTGTAATGTGTAAAATAAATTGTTACAAAAGAGATAGTACGAAGTCTTCTATGTTATCCAGAATACGAGCCTTGATGCGGGAGTATGTAAGGATGGTTGGGAGTAGGAGACGCAGGCCGAAAACCAGATGGAGAGATGAGGCTTGAGAGTAAGGGTATGTAAGACGAGATGGAGAGATAAGGTGCCAGAGTATGTAAGGGAGGCTTTTGAGCAGAGAAGGAAGGGAGGCCGAAAACGAGATGGAGAGACAGATGCGAGAGTACCACATGTTCGGAAGGACTTTTCAGCAGAGAAGGGGAGGGAGACCGACAACGAGATGAAGTGATAAAATGTGAAAGAATTCAAGAGAGAGTGGTGATGCGTCAAGGGTTGTTACTGAGCAGGAAAGGAACACGCGGAAGTCCTGTTGTCGAAGTCATCCCACAAAGGATGCAGCATAAAGTATTAGATACCGGTATATAGATAGATAGATAGGTGGATAGACTGAGACAGGCAGACAGATAGATAGATAAATAGGCAGATAAACATACTGTGTAGGTAGAGAGGTGAACAACTTAGAGAGAGAGAAAGAGAGAGAGAGAGAGAGGCGCAACTTGTCGGATTTTGATCCAGATCCCCAACTGTACCACTGGGCGATCAGAGACAAGGGATGGGGGGAACAAGTGCGTCCAACAGTCTGACCGGCATGGGAAGCAGAACTAAGAATATGGACAGGTAAACGAGTTAAACCCTTCAGCCCGAGGTCGTCTTTTCTGGATTATTCTTTCTGCCACCAGAGGATCTTACTTGGCTTAGCAGAGGTTTTTCAACCCGAAGGATAAGATATATATAGCCTAGTTTAACCCTGGACTTTAGACGATCGTTCTTACTTTTCATAAAATCGTGAAGCGGTAGTCTGAGTATCTGTATTATAATGATTCGATTTCTTTATGTCTGTTTGTTATCGTAACACAACAAAAACGGCGCAACGTAGCGCAGTTTTTGTTAGAGCAAGAAACCGTTAAAAAGCTCTAACTTGAAGAATGAAACAATTTCCAGTCCAATCAGGCCAACGGTTCCCGAATTATGACTCATTACTGGCCTTTTGCTTGAAATTTAGTATTTGCATTTAGTGGAGGGGATGGACTCGTCCTTGGTCCCGCATTAAAAATACCAGCATGACAAAAGAGAGAGGAGTGACTTGCTTGTATTATCACTCTCTCGCCTCTCCTTTCTCCCTCCTTATACTCGAAAAAATGTATCCTGTCATGCTATAGTATAATTTAGTATAACAGCAAACACTGCTAGCATGTCTCTCTCTCTCACACACACACACACCCATACCACTTATTCCGTTCTCCTCTCTCTCTCTCTCTCTCTCTCTCTCTCTCTCTCTCTCTCTCTTATCAACGGGTGTCCCAACAGGATAAAAATAAACGAAAATTCCTCGCACGGACTCGCTGACGGCATGAGTAATTTCCTTTCGACTAAAAATAGGAACTGACTTGACACCGAGGAGTGGCCGCTGAAGCCGGCCTTTAAGCGAGTAATAATAAAAGAAAAAAGGATACACCATGGCACTGAAAAGGTTAACTCATACCCCTCTTGTCTGCATTCCTTAATGTATATGTAATCGCCTGAACGTAGCAAGAATAAAGGGAAAGTAAGACTTCATCGTACTGAGGCAGGGAACCCACACCACGTCAAACGCATATTATCACTTGTCCCTTGTCGATGGTCGCCTGCCTTTATTTCAACACTAAACTTTTATTTTTTCGCCATGTTAAATGGACATCATGTTTGATAGGCTTCTTTTATATGCTAAGTAACTAATTGGTAGCAAAACAACATTATCTAAGGAACTGTCGACAGGGACCACGCGAATGTATATTCGTGCTGTTTGGCAAGTGGCTCCATCTAGGTGTATTTTTGTTAAGTCCGGCATTGCTTACCTAGGTCAAACTTTTTTTTTTTTTTTTTTTTTAGTAAACTACATCAGCAGCATTCTGATCTACTCTCTCTCTCTCTCTCTCTCTCTCTCTCTTTCTCTCTCTCTCTGTCCTTAAAGGGTGTTTCGTCCATGTTTGCCCCACAGTTTCGTCCATGTTTCCCCCACATCGGTGTTGCCATCTCAAATTAACATAAAAATAATATTAATCACTTCACTCACAGTACACAATATGTATTTTATTACAGCGGCTACCAGACTGTTTTATTCAGCCTATGAGAACTCTTGAGTTTGGTAAGCCTCTCCGCAGCGGAATTATAATAGTCGGAAAGGTGAAAGATTATTATATTAAATGAGTTAACTGGCTGAACAGGATAACATCTCAGAAGTCACTCCCTATTTTTGCTATTAGGGGACATCTGATTATCCTTTTTGAATATATTAACAACGTAGACTGCTCAGTGGTGTGTGTGTATGTGTGTGTGTGTGTGTGTGTGTATGTGTGTGTGTGTGTGTGTGTGTGTGTGTGTGTGTGTGTGTGTGTGTGTGTGTGTGTGTGAGAGAGAGAGAGAGAGAGAGAGAGAGAGAGAGAGAGAGTTAATAATGTTACCCTATCCAACAATTTATATTAGTTCTACACAAGAAATATCAGTGTACCAAGAACTACTGGCACGCCATGCACGAGTTTTAACATCTGTAGTCCTAATACTTTTTCTTTTTTACTTCCACACAGTTGTTACTCAGTTTATTAGAGCGCCACTGCAGGAAAAAATATAACGGAGACTGAATCTGACTCTTCAAGATGAAAAAGTCACCCTGAGACTGATTATTCTTTAGGAATACAGTCAGTTACAAAGTAGAAATACACGTCATCGCAATGCAGGGATTAAGAATCACCCACGGTCGCGTTAGCAATGTACCATTGGCCACAATGAATGGGGTACACTTTTTTCCAAGGTTATGAAATATTGCGACTTACAGCAACCCTTACTAGGCCGTAGTCTTTATGGATGAAGCTCCCGACACTCCTTACAGGAGTTCGACCAGAGCAGCCATGGAAGACAGACATATTGACACTGCCTGCGACCCGATGAGGGGAGCAACCAGCCAGCCACAGTCGCCTGTAGCCCAGTAGATCCGGGGGACCGTGGTTTGGTTTAACGTACAGGCAGGGTACAGATTCATCAAACGCCAGGATACTGGCGTTGATGTTTCTGTGCACCGCCAGGCGATAGTTAAGCCAAACCCACGGCACCTCCAACGCTCCCTAGGTGATGGAGAGCTGGTGGAGTTTAGACTGTTTGGGACCCCTAAGGATCCTGAGGCCTGGGATCTTACTGGGCCAGGAGGTGAGGCCATGCAGGGTTCTGCCCATGCACGGCGACGTCTCACGGCCCAGGGACGTCAGGCTAGGGATCCTATGGTGGTACCGTTCTTAACTGGCGGTTTGGGTGGGGGCACGAACCTCTGTACAGTGTTGCCACGTTTTCCATACCCGCGATACCTCTCTCTCTCTCTCTCTCTCTCTCTCTCTCTCTCTCTCCCTCCTGGGGGGAGATGTGCGTCACCCTAAGGAATTTTGTTTCTTTCACATGTCTTATAAACTTGTGCATTCATTTCTTTATTTTGTTTTTTATTATATTATTGTTTTACATATGGCGCCAAATGACCTCGGTGTTGTGGCGCCTTGATTTGTTTTAATTGAATCATTCTCGCCCTCCTTCCTTCCCTCCCTTCATCTTTCCCTCAGCTTGACAATGCACTCAAGACTGCCCCTGGCCTGCCTTCTCTCTCTCTCTCTCTCTCTCTCTCTCTCCTGGGGGGAGATGTGCGTCACCCTTGGGAATTTTGTTTCTTTTATAAGTGACAAACTTGTGCTTTCATTTCTTTATTTTGTTTTTATTATATCTAATTATATTTAAAAATATTATTGTTGTACATATTGCGCCAGATGACATCACTATTGTGGCGCCATGATTTGTTTTCATTCAACCACTCTCTCCCTTCTTCGTTCCCTCCCTTCCTCCATCTCTCACTCAGCTGCACTCAACACTGCCCCTGGTCTGCCTTCCCCCCTCCCTCTCTCTCTCTCTCTCTCTCTCTCTCTCTCTCGTCTGTGGTATTTTAGGATACATTTTGGTTATTTTCTTTTACGTTATAATGTACATACTGTAAATCTGACTATTTCCACACCACCCAGGAGGTAAAAGTCTTGGCGTGTCTTTTTTTAAGAGGTGTCCCCAAACAGGCCTAGGATAGAGGAAGCTCTGGCCAGGTGGGACTGGGTGTGTGTGAGTGTTGCCGCTCATGAGGGTTTAATGTAATTTTTTTTTTTACTAAGAAATTTACATATTTTTACTTATATTCCTGCACATTATCTTATAATCATAATTGTGACATGATTACCAACCCCAGAAATACGGTAACAGCCAATAAAAGTGACTACTTTTTTTAAGCAACACTATAAAATATTTATGCCACGTTTCTGTATTGCCGTATAAATATTTTACGCATAATAAGTTTACTGTTCTTTCATATATTATAATACACACATTACCATTATACTCTTATGTGTTTATCTTAATGTGATGCCTATTACATATATCAGAGCCGTTCACATAGCGGCTATGGAACACGTGGCAACATTGTACAGAGGTTCGTGCCCCACCCAAACCGCCACTTAAGAATGGTACCACCATAGGAGTCCTGGACAGGTAAAGCTCGTCGTGGAGATGTCCATCGTGATGGCGAAGGCTTTTTGTGGGGGTGATAAGGGGGCTTTGCGTGTTCTTCTCCCTAAGATCCTCGAGGAGAACGGACTGCCCCGCCTTATCATCCCCGAGTGCTTTGTCCGTGATGTACACTCGGTTCCTCGCCAACGGGAGCGTCGGGCTCGGCAGCCACGACCTGCTGCCCCTTGCACCACCCCGAGGAAACAGCTTAGGCTGGAAGCTCCCCTCAACAGGCGGACTGCTACCATGGTTGCTGACCCGGCTACGGACGAGAATACGGCCCAGACCACCGCAGACGTCCACGACCCAGCATCGATTACAGAGGAGGGGCAGGACTCTTCAGACACTGCCTCAATGGCCGAGGATGCGTCGACCGGCTCCTCGGCCGAGGAGGTCAGTGGGTCTTCCCCTCCTCTGGTGGTGTAGGGCACCCCATCTCGACCTCCATTACTGACCTCAAGGATCGGCTAGACGTAGCCTCCTACCGACACCTCCTGGCCGTCAACGCCCACACCCGGTCATACCAGCTCGGAGCAACTACCTACTCCACCTTATACGATCTGCTCCGGGCTGCCGACCAGCGTGAGGAGATACGACCTGTGCTGATTGTCAGAGGGAAGGAGGTGCGTCTGGCCGACCTACGAGCATTCAACCACATGCTCCCTCCTCGATTGGTCCCCTAAATCGGCGTTTTTTTTGTGCGGTGGGGGAGTTGGATGGCGCTAGACATACACACGAGGCTGGCCTAGTACCCCACCATGAGGGTGATGGCCATTAACCCGTCACGTCCCGAGGTTTTCCGCACCTATGACATCCCCCAGTCCCGAGCCTTTTTGGAAAAAAATTTTTTTTTGCTAAAACTTCCGCTTAGGTCGAGAAACGAAGGAAAATCACAAAGAGAGTGGTTCCCGTGGTCTATAAGTGGTCCGTACAGGTGCGGTTCCCCCCCGCAGGTATGGTGTTCTGTAATGGGCTGGATATGTGTTTACGTTTTCTATGGTAAGGAATAATGGGAGAAACAACACACAACACCTCTATATTTATTGAATTTGAACTAATAAACAATAACAGTAACAATATAATGGATTTCAGACACATATATATGAAAAATAAGCATTGTACCATCGCGCGAGCATAGCGAGTTTGGTCCGAGTCATAACATGCTATATGCTGAGTGTCTGGTATGAGTCAACCTATCATTTTTTCTACTTGTATACTTCTGTTTCAATGACATTTTACCAATTACAACTGTTTGTAAGTGTTTTCAGATGTTTTCATTCATTATGATGACATGCAGCATAAGTATAGCGCACATCAGCTTAGTAAGCGCACTCGCTATGACTCATACTTCAACATACCAAATTGTTTTATCACTTTCCAGTTATTTTCCCCTTTACATAGAACCTTTCCTCCACCATTGTAAAGGTTTTCAATTATTTTAATTCATTACGAGGGCATTTAGCGATATGCTAGCGCATATTCACGTAGCAACCACGATCTCAAACACTCGTGTTTCATCACCTACTTTATTTATTCACTCCAATTATAATTTCCCACTTACATTACACACGTTTACACCCCTATACTGCACTGTACATACTTACTGCCATTATTTATTCAAGTGAGCGTGAGAATATCGCCTGAAAATACCCTCGCAAGGAATGTTTCGACAAACATAATACTCACACACTTATATACTAATTCACTCAAACACTTATATACTAATTATTCACTTTATCACTTGCTGACTTTTATTTTGACTAATACGTGCCTCATTCATTCAACTGAGCGTCAGGAAATCGCATCTCTATACACACGCTATGAATATTTGACTTAGAATAAATATCATCACTTACAATAATTTGAACTTATATTATACCCGTAAGAATTTCCCATAATAATAATTATATAATTACGGGCCGTATTTATTGCACTGAGCGACAGAATATCGCATCATAAAACCCTCGCTATGTAAGTTTCAACTTAGGGCAGATTTATATACTTACATACAATGTTTTCACTTATGTTCTACCCGTATGCACTTTATACTAATATTTGGAGATCAACATGACTGATAATTTCACTGAGCGTCTGTCTGTCGCATTTACCTCATAATTTCTGCGTCCTTTCGCATTCACAACATACTAAAATTGCATCAACGTGTGATATTCACTAGAACATGGGTGAATACAGAGACCCACGTCACACTGCACGCACTCATAGCGGGTGTCCTTCCTCTGTGTCGTGAGTCTCACCTGGGAATTACTGCACACGTGACACCTGCGTTGGGGCCTAGGTCTGTTTGGCCGGGGAGGGATAGGAGTGGGGAAATGGCGGCCGGATATTCTCTGGGGAGTTTGTGCAATAGGGGCAGTGCGGGTGCGATGTTGGGGCCTTTCAACAGCATACTTTGCAAAGATTTCTCTTGTGAGCTCCCTCACAAACCCTTCAAATGTTTCCTGAACTCCTGTGGTCATGGCGTGAAGGTGGTGGCAATTCAGAGCAGTGATATCTAGCAAGTGAAAGAACAGTTTTTTATACCACTTCATCGTGGTCCTGGCACACTCTACCGTCGATATCATGGAGTCTGACTGGTCCACGAGGCGCATGTTTATATTGTAATCCATAACACACTCAGGTTTCCAAACACGACGCCTGCTCTCGCTACGGTAATCTACTGAATCAGTACGGTGCATCAAGGGCCGGTGAACCGTGGACAAGAGGCTTACTTCTCTGGTGTGGTTCCACATTGTTGCAAGGATGTTGTTGGCTTTGAAGAAGACAACCTCATTCCTTGCAAGTTTCCGCCCTACCTTGGCCATGTGACGCCGGTTCACCTTTACAGTTCCACAGACTCCCGTTTCATGCATGTGAAGATAACGAGCGAGAAGAGGGCTAGTGTACCAATTGTCGAGGTAGAGAACGTGACCACGATGAAGGTAGTCTTCTATCATCGTCTTTACCACTGCTCCCGACAGTCCAATACTTCGATCTTCTATTATGTCTGTCTCTGCACCGGTGTACAAGACTATGTCTTGCACGTATCCAGTCCTACAGTCACACGTAACAAAGATCTTGAACCCAAAACGGTGCCTTTTGCTGGGTATATACTGTCTGAATGAAATATTGCCTCTCCACAACACGAGACTCTCGTCTATGACGAGGTCTCTATAGGGATAGAATGAGGAACGAAAGGTTTGCCTGAGGTGATCAAAGACCAACCTAATTTGCCTCATTTTATCAGTGTTGTTTGCATTTGCAGGGTCATGAGCATCATAGAAATGGAGGCGACTTAGAATTTGTTGTAACCGATTACGGCTCATCACTTGACCAAATATGGGGGTAAACATAACAGGGTCCCTAGCCCAGTAAGCAGGAATTCTATTCTTTCTTATAATACCCATCAAAAGGACCAGGGCAAAAATTAAGAACATTTCTGGAAGGGAGACAGGGTAATCATAGATCATAGAATGCCTACTCCTTGTTCGCAATCTTTCACTCTCTAGGCGCTGGGCGCTTGCAAACAGGTTTGTTTGGTATACAATCTGATCAACAAATGCCTCACTGAAAAACAGGTGGAAAAAATCCAACCTGGTGGAATTACGGTGAATTCCTGGTGCAATGCAGCCAGATCGCCCCTGCTCAGTGAAGGGGTGAATGAGGGGAGAAAAATCACTCCCATCCTCCCAATCCCACGACACAAATCCCTCGTCCCCATCATCCCCATCACCGCCTTCGTCTGGGTGGGGAGGAGATCCTGGTTGGGGAGGTGGGGGAGAAGGAGTGCGGAGGGCTTCCCCACTGTCACTCCTCTTCTCTCTGCCTTTACCCTTTCCCTTTCCCTTACCCTTACGGCCTTGAGGAACATTAGGGGGCTGTGGGGATGAAATAGGGGAATATTGGGGAGCAGAAGACGTGCTGGGGAGTGGTTCCTCCCCACCTTCCCCCTCCATTACAACACCACGTGCTTTCTCACGCACCCTAGCTCGACCACGTGTTAGGGGATATTGGGGAGCATAAGACGTGCTGGGGAGTGGTTCCTCCCCACCTTCCCCCTCCATTACAACACCACGTGCTCTCTCACGCAACCTGGCTCGACCACGTGTTAGGGGATATTGGGGAGCATAAGACGTGCTTTGGAATGGTTCCTCCCCACCTTCCCCCTCCCTCACAACCCCACGTGATAAGGAACGCACCCGCACAGCCCAAGTGATCCACTACGCCGCCTCACACTACGCAGGGAGAGCAATGACTCACTCACGTCACTCTCACTTTCCCTAATCCTCCCTGGACTTTCCCTTTCACTCCCCACTCCCTCCACTTGACTTCCTAGCTCCCCAAACAAAATGCTAGGCCCATACCTGCTCATACGACGTGGTGTGCACTCTGGGCCACGATGTGTAATCACCTCCCGTCCATACCACGTGGCAGCACGTCCCACGGCTCCGTCATCGTCCTCATCCTCGTCCTCGTCCTTGAATTCTGGTTCCAAATCACGCTGGGGATAGGGATAGGATGTTGCACGTGCCTTCTTTGCCTCCTGCCCCTCTCTAGCAGCACGGTAAGTCACGTACTGCCGCTTCCTGGGAGACGGAACTTCCTCGTCACTGCTGGTGGTTTCTTCCTCCTCTGGCTGCACATAATCCTTGTCCATATCCTCGTTGTCCAGTGGGGAATCACTGTCGCCGGTAAAGGTGTCCAGGGCGACTTGAATTTCGCTGTCTGAGAGACCTCTCTTAGCCATGTCTGAGCAGGACTGTGGCTACCAGGTGAGTGGACGAGTGGTGGGCTAGCGTGGGTCGCGCGGGGTTGCCGAGTGTCCCCGCCTGGTGGCAGGTAGGGGAAGGTCATGCGAGGGTACGTACCGCAAATCAAGCACGAATTTTGAAAATTGTCGAAATTATGCAAATTGCAATTGCACGACGTACCGGTACGTCGCCGGGACTGGCAAACGCAAATCGTTGCAACGTACCCATATGTCGACGGGACGGGGCGGGTTAAGCCCCAATAAAAAAAAAAAAAAACTCCTTAGGTGGACTTGTAACACAGGTGGTGATTGGCGTCTGCTTCTGCTGTATATTTTACCCACGGTATCATGAATATGCCTCCATTCCATCGTTTATAGTATGTGTGTCACCTAACACTGAATTACTGACTGCTAAATACCGAATGAATTCAACGGAAATTTTTATAGCAGGTGTACAAAACGCAACACTGAACAAAATAAGCGTTGGCACCTTCAGCACCTGTCTCATAAGCTCATGATCAGCAGCTCAAAGAATGAAACCTCGATCACAGTATAGCTGTTGAATTAATAATTACGTTAGTCCTTTCATGCAAGTTTAGCTGAAGATTTTGTAGGAAATGTTATGCAGCCATTAGGAAAACTAAATGAAATACATAAATTCCTTCCAGGACTGCTGAACACGTAAAGGGAAAGTAGGTCCACGAAAACCTCAACGAAATATCCTGATGTTGCATTATAGAATGTGTACATAGACGTCACACACACACACACACACACACACACACACACACACGCACACACCCACACCCACACACACACACACACACACACACACCCACACACACACACACACACACACGCACAGGCACACGCGCGCGCGCGTTCTTCTCCAGTTAATTCATAATAATCGTTTGATCAACGAATTTTAAATAAAACTTTATGTTAGCTGTAGGCATTAGTATATCCTTAAATAAATATTAAATTGTCATAAGTGAAGACACTTTGACCTGTAGATTTGTCGGTTGTGTATTATGCAATATTCTGTTGAATATGGAAGTCACATATTGCACAATATTATAACTTCTTTTATTGGTATGTTCGCAGTCCATCCCTTTGTCGCCTTTATTTTCCTGTTTTTTGTACTCCTACGTTCTAATATTCCTTTCGCTCTTCACTTTCTGCTCGGCACCACAAACCATTTATCCGCACTGCTTGCCTCTCATGATGCTTCAACTCTTCATAAGACGAGGGTATTGTTTATTAATTTTCTTGTACCCATTTGTATTAATTTTTAATTACTATATTTACACTATTTATCTAGCTGCAAGAGGAGGCGTTCTTAGCTTAGTGGTGGGAGTATCCCTGTCATCTATCGCTGATTATTTTTTAAAATCAGACTAACACCTGTGAACATGGATTATATTTCGTTGTGTGTGTGTGTATGTGAAACAAAGAATGACTGGTAGCTGCATTTTCAGCCAGTTCACACTTTTGAAATACCTTGATTTATGAAATAAACTAGAAATCCACATATTGTGTAGGGCCGCAAATGGTCATTATTTGGCACCATAATATCTTCTGTCCAGCACTTGTTGCGAATGTTGCCGTGCTCCCTGAGATGAGAAACTCCGTGTCCTCTTCAGGATACTGGGAGAAATACACCGTATAATTTGTGCTAAATATTTTGTATGCATGTATGACGCTAATTACATTATGTCCCCGCTTGTCCAGTCGTATCCTCATCCTTTCAGATGCCGTTTTCATCTATCTATCTGTCTATTGCCAGACACCTCAATCCCGTTTGGGGTGGCCACAAACAAATCGCCTCCAAGTCGCCCTGTCCCCCGCCATTTCACTGCCCTGCTCCCAACTCACACCCCCTTCTCTCATATACCTCTCCACCCCATCCCTCCATCTCATCCTCGGCCTCCCCCTCCCTCTTCCCCCCTCCACCTCACTCACATACACTCTCTTCGTCAGTCTTTCACCCTCCATCCTCTCCACATGGCCAAACCACCTCAGTGTGTTCCTCATAACGCTTCCTATCACATCCACATCAACACCACAACGCTCCTTTATATCCTCATTCGTCAGCCTGTCTCTCCACGTGACTCCACAGGCTCCTCTTAAATAACTCATTTCCACTGCTCTCACTCTTGACTTGTGTCCTTCCAACAATGTCCAAGCTTCACTTCCGTACGTTAGAGTTGGTATCACAATACTGTCATATAGCAACTTTTTCACTTCCATGCTCCCTTCCCTGTTTCTTATCACTGCTTTCAAAGAACCAGCAACCTTTCTTCCCTGCTGTACCCTTTCAAGCACTTCACCCTCCAAACCTCCATCCTTACTCATCACACTACCCAAGTACTTAAATGTACTCACATTTTCCAATTCCTCACCATCCAACCTCGCTGTACATTCACTAACTTCACCTCTCTCAAAGACCATCACTTTACTCTTCCCTACATTCACCTTTAGATTTCGTTTCTTACACACTCTTTCATACTCATCCACCAAGCCTTGTAGCTCCCCTTCGTCTTCACTCAACAACACAGTATCATCTGCAAACAACAGTACAGGGAGTTTCCAAACACTATCCTCTCTCACCAGGGCCACTCCAACATCCACTACCCTACCTTGTACCTCTTTTATTACCCCATCCATGTACAGATTGAACAACCACGGAGACATGACACATCCCTGTTTCAAACCAACTTTCAAAGAGAAAAATTCACTAAGTTCACCATCCACATGCACTGCAGCCTTCGCACCATCGTACATACTCTTCACAGCATTCAACAACTTCCCATCTACTCCATATATTCTTAACACTTTCCACAATCCTTGTCTATCCACCCTGTCATATGCTTTCTCCAAATCCATGAAAGCCGCATACAACTTCTTTCCCTTCTCTAGAAACTTTTCCACTAAAGATCTAAGAATGAATATCTGATCTACACAACCTCTTCCCTTCCTAAAGCCTCCCTGTTCTTCTCCATCAAATTTCTCTGTTCTTTCTCTAACTCTGTCTATAAGTATCCTACCATACACTTTTCCTATTATACTAAGAAGACAAATGCCCCTATGATTACCACACACTTCTTTTTCCCCTTTTCCTTTGTACAAGGGAATAATTATACCTGATTTCCAATCCTCCGGGACTCTACCTTCCTCCCAGGCCAATCTGCACATCTTCCACATCCATTCTACTACTATCTCTCCCCCATGCTTCAGCATTTCACCACACACTCCATCAATTCCTGGGGCTTTCCCGGATTTAACTTTCTTCATTGCTTCCACAACTTCTATCCTACTGATTTCTTCCTGTCTTCTCACCTCCCCCCTTCTCCCAGCCATGCCCCAGCCACTTATACTCGCATTACTTCCATCCTTTGCGTTCAACAATTCCTTAAAGTGTTCTCTCCATCTGCTCACTTTTTCTTCCGTCTCCACTAGTAATCTACCATTTTTATCTTTCACTCCCCTGCTAACTTCACTTCCACCCTGTCTTACTCTTTTCACCTCTCTCCAGAACATTTTCTTACAGTCCCTCCACTTTACACTCAAATTCCTTAGAAATTCCTCATCCACTCTCTTCTTACTCTCTCTTACTAATCTTTTCACCTCTTTCTTTCTACATATAACTCTCTCTTCCGCCTCTCAACTTCTTCCACGCCCCTATTTCTCATCCATTCATTGTATGCTTTCTTCTTTTGTGCCACAGCCTGTTTCACCTCTTCAGTCCACCACGCTGTTCCTTGCACCCCCCTCCGTCTTCTCTTCCTTCCACACACCACATCACATGCTGCACATGTTTCTTCTGTAAATATCTTACACACACCTTCCACGTCTCCCATCTGCTCCAATTCATATTTGCCCAATCGTTCCTCCACTTCTCTCTTATACTCTGCCTTTTTTGTCATCCTCTTGTAACCTTTCCACTCTCCTTGCAACTACTCCCTCCTCTCGTCTTTCCCTTCTTCTATTCCTCCATCTTACTTGCATTCTAATTCTGGCCACCACCAAGTAGTGGTCAGAAAGTCCACTCCCCCAACCTCTATACACTCTTGCATCCTTTACACATATTCGCATCCTTTCATCCACACACACATAATCAAACATTGCCTTCCTTTCATTCAGTTCACCACCCACCCATCTCATCACTTGCTATGTATACCTGTAGATCATTTTATGCCTGAAGAGGGTATTGGCTATCACCAACCCCCTCCCAGCACAAATGTCCACTAACGCACTCCCATTCTCATCTATCTCAGCAGGCACACCCCACTCACCAACTATTCCATCCACCTTCACATTCCCAACTTTACCATTCATATCACCAATCAAAAACACTCTCTCATTCCTTCCAAACTTTTCCATGCACACCTCTACATTTGTCCAGAACTCTTCTCTCACTTTTCTAGCACGATCTTGCGTTGGTGCATACACACACACAAACGCCCACATTTGTATTCCAACTTTCAGCTTTACCCACACAATCCTTGACCCAACTGATCCATACTGTCTTATGCTCCTCTTCCATCTTTTACTCACAACTATACATACTCCTTCCTTTGCCCTCTCATTCTCACCTACTCCTGCACATATACCCCATCCATACTTCCATTCTCTCACACTTTGTCCTCTTCATTTTGTTTCAGTTATTCCACATACATCCACTTTCGCACCCTCAAGCACCTGGACAATCTCTCTCTCTTTCACCTCATCATTCGCTCCCCTTACATTCCAAGTTCCAATTACCATGTCCTTTGTCCGGTCCTTGGTCGTCATCGTTTGGTCAGTCCTTGTCCGAGGCTTATTGTTTGTTATTTTAGTTAGTTGTTTTCCGGGGAGGGGCACTAACCCTCCGCCAACCCTTTTAGTCGCCTTTTACGACAAGCAGGGATACTGGGGGAGTATTCTTGAAAAAAAACCCTACCCCCAGGGGGCAGCAGGAAACTTTTTGCATTGATTCGCAGGAAGCTCCGATTAATTGATCCCAATACATTTATTGGTTGCCTTTTATATTGCATTATATCAAAATATCTGCCGCATAAAATTATTGACCTCTGCTCTCCTCATGAATCATCATGTAAAATTAATGGATGCTCTGGTACACTGTGTCATCAACCGAGATGTGATTAGCCTGGTGCTGGGGGGTCGCCTCACAAAGTCACAACTCCAGCTTACCATGGCACAGCAACACCACACAAAAAGCCCTCCATGGGTCCTCACGACAAGCTAGCATTGCGGGGAATGGTAGTAAGCCTGAGGGAAACTGGCATGTCACCTACGCAAATTGCAGTTGAATTTGGAATTATTTGCAGTACGGATTACCACTGGCTATGAAGGTGGGAGGAAGAAGGTAACCTCAAAAAGATTAACAAAGACCTGGAGTCGCTCGGAAACAACTGCTGGGAACAATCAGAGAAAACGAGCAGTCATAAACAATTACTCTTTCCCAAACGCTGTGGCAGAAAGAAATGAACTAAATCTTCAAGTGTCGTCAAAGACTGCGAGAAGAATGCCAAAAAGCCGAAGTTTACCAAGCGACATCGCCAACTTCGTCTTCGGTTCGGACAGGAACACGCAAACACAAGACCTGATTCCTGGCAGACAGTCACATTCTCCAACGAGATATCCTTATCGTCTACACTGAATGCGAGACTGCACCGCTGGAAAAGGAACGTACAAAGTAATTAGTTAAAAATTAAGTTATTGATCTTTCAGAATATTTGCAAGATAACTAACCTATTCTGTCAGCATATTCACTGTTATGGCCTGCTATGTCAGCCTTTTCAGAGTAATTATTGACATGTTATGTCAACACAATGTTATCGAAATACAGGTTAACACGTACGTAGTATTCTTGACTTTCACAGCATTATTGACCCATTGTCATCACATTCACAATACTGACCTGTTATATCAAGATTCACAGTATTACTGACCTGTTATATCAACACATTCACAGCATGAATGACTATCTCAACATACTTAGTATTATTGACCTGTTTTGTCAACACATTCACACCATTTATTGACTGTCTCAACATACGAAGCATTAATGCCCTGTTATGTCAACACATTCATAATATTATTGACTATCTCAGTACCGGGTATACTTAGTGTTACTGACCTGTTATATCAGCAAATTTACAACATTACTGATTATCTCAACATTGTTGACCTGATATATATCAACACATCCACTTTATTGTTGACCTGTTGATGCAAATACATTCACCTATCATTATACAAACTATTCATCTATAAATTCAAACACTTTGTACCTAGAATGGGTAACGAACAGAAATGTTCCCCCATTTCACCCACTTCACTTGTCAGGGTGCCTCCCATCCAACTCACACTATTGTTATTCAAATACCTTTTCTTGGGCCTTCCTCTTTCCCGGCCCCCCCATCCTCCACTCTTCTCCCTTCTCACTCACACACTTAGTCAGTCTCGTCTCTCTCCAGTTTCGTTACATGGCCAAAGCATCCCCAAAGCATCCCCTTACGCTTTAACACGTTCAACACATCCAGTGTAAATACCACACATCTCTCTCTCTCTCTCTCCCCCCCCCCACACACACATGAATCACAGGATAAGCAAATGCCAACCTACCTATTCATGACTTGTCTTTCCAGTGCAAACAAAGAACAATATTTCATATCCTACAGGTATGCCAGACAAAACAGATATGAAGACGCGAGAAGTGGCCATGTTACATGTAACGTGTGGGGTTGATTTGGCTGTATGGTGTTGGAGAGGTGACTAAGATCGAGGGAAGATTCACCATGGACCAGTACTTGAAGATATTGGAGGAAGTAATGCTACCCACTGTGCTTGCTTCTGCACTCCCTTTTCCTGGGAGAGTAATATTCATGCTGGACAACTGCCCAGTTCATACCGGAAGAACTGTAAAAAGGTGATTTGAGGAACAGCCAGACATACAACTACTTGATTACCCCAGCGACAGTTGTGATCTCAACACCAGTGAATATATCTGGGCAAACATCGTCAATGTGTGGGTGCCTGCGCAGGACAGGACATCATGGAAATTAAAGAATCACCTACTGAACGAGTGGGAAATGCTGGAAAGGAAGTCACAACTTGTAGCCTATACAACAACGGTTGTCTTCTTATCACAGCGACTACGGAGCGTCATCCAGAAACAGGATGGGTGGACACGGTACTAGGCAACACGCTGAGGAATATTATTGTTCCCTGTCAGGACCAGTGTTCAAGTGTCACTAAGAATACATTCTTCCTCCTTATTTGGAAGTGACAAATAGTAGGGTGAGAGATGAGTTCCCTTGGGTAATGGCCTACCCAGTATCTCACATGCCATATCTTTTCCTTTAGATGCGGCACACAGGCATGTTGGTGTGTATACTATATATATATATATATATATATATATATATATATATATATATATATCCCATTGGAGCCCAGTGTCCGGAATATTGGACAGAACTGGGATTTCTCAAGTCTTTACAAAGTAGGGAACCCCCGGGTAGGGACCTATGAGCTTCACGACTATGAGCCAATAGACGGAGGGCAGTACGCTTAGTACCCACCCAGTGCCATGCCTCCAGCACCCCTGGGATCCAATGGGATATACAGTGCTGGGCAAGTGTGCAAACACTTGCGCAAAGCGCAATTGCGCACCCTTGCACTCCGGTGATATTGTTTGCGCATTGCGCACCGCACGAGACCATGCACAATTTTGCGCTTGCGCACATGAAAAGGCAGGTGCGCAAGTGCAAACTTAGTTGCGCTTGCACAACTAAATCTGCGCTTGCGCACCTACCTTGCGCACCTGCCCTGTGGATTGCACACTGAGCAGTCCAAGGGACAAGTGGTCTTCCAAGGGACACGTGGTCTTGGGAGCTTCCTGCATGGCTGGACAATGGATGGGGGAGGCTGGGGCGGGTCATGAGGGAGGGTTGGTGGGGGGAGGCGGGAGGGAAGGGGGTAGTAGCATTTCTTAATGTTTCAACAGAGATAATGTATTTTTAATATTTTTAAAATCATTATTATTAGTAAATAATAATAAATATACATTATTTATTAAGATTACCATATGCAATTCCTTACAAAAACCATTAAAACATATTATTCAAATCAAATATCCACAGCCTAATAATTTATTAGGCTGTGGATATTTTATCTAAATACCCTGTTTTCATGATTTTTTATTTTTTGTAAGGAATTACATATGCTATTGTATAACTATATTGAATTATTAAATAAATTGTCTTGCGAAAATGCATATAAAAGTAAAACTGGCAACATCACAGCCTTTGTTTCCCTGTTCCGCTCCGCACTTCGTTCACTGTGTTAGAACTTCACGAGTTAACAAGTAACGACGCCTTGCTCCAGCCCTACCTCCTTAGTTACTTAGTGTGCAAAGTGAATCATTTTATTTAATATTTTCATATTTCACAGTAAATAATTTGATTTCAATTTGTTAGTCGTGGATGTCCTCAGTACCAGGCGTACCGGCTGTACTGCCCAGTTTTGACAGCCAGATAGAGAGTGTGAAATGATCGAGAGAGTGGTGGCAGAAAATACTATTAGTCCCAGCCCCGTCGACAGCCATGACGAAGGCCATGACTCAAGAGATGAATCATCAGAAGCTGAAGATCTCGCCAACCCCCGGCCCCACCTGGATGCTTTTTATGGTCCTGTGTTGACAAAGAGGAGAGTCACTGAAAGGGGCAGGGTGGTATTTAAGGGGCAAATTAAGTGTAAGCTGTGCCACGGGGAAGTCTCGTACAATACCCTCAGCACCTACACCCTCAAGAGCCACTACAACTACTACAGTGTTATGCGTTGATGACTTAGTAAGGATGGAAGTTTAGAGGTTGAAGTGCTTGAAAGGGTACAACAAGCAAGAAAGGTTGCTGGTTCCCTGAAAGCTGTGACAAGAAACAGGTAAGTGAAAAAGTTACTACATGAGAGTAAGGTGAGATACCAACTCTAATGTATGGAAGTGAAGCTTGTTGGAGGGACAGAAGTCAAGAGTGAGAGCTGAGGAAACAAATGAA